>NC_088686.1:123401531-123701531 GCF_028017835.1 Emys orbicularis
ATACACCCCCTCTATCTATCTATCTATCTATCTATCTATCTATCTATCTATCTATCTATCTATCTATCTATCTCTCCCCATACACCACATCTATCTATCTAATCTATCTATCTATCAAAAGGATCTCTTGCTGTTTTCTATACTCTCCCTCTCTCAGGTCTGGTCTACACTAGTCGTTTATTTCGGAATTAGCTGAGTTAATTCGAAAAAAAAATCATTCCGTCCACACGATCAAACCGTTTTCTTCGATTTAAAGGGCTCTTTAATCCGATTTCTGTACTCCACCTTGGCAAGTGGAGTAGTGCTTCAATCGAGATCGCAATCCCGGGTTAAAGGTATTGTGGACGCAATTCGACGTTATTGGCCTCCGGGAGCTATCCCAGAATGCTCCCTTGTGACTGCTCTGGACAACACTCTCAACTCCGATGCACTAGCCGGTGGGCAGGAAAAACCCCGGGAACTTTTGAATTTCATTTCCTGTTTGGTCACCAGCAGCACAGGTGACCAGCAGCACAGTCCACCATCACAGGCGACCATGCAGAGTCCACCATCACAGGAGATCATGCAGTCCCAGATTCGCAGACGAGATCCAGCATGGTCCGAACGGGAGGTACTGGATCTCATCGCATGTTGGGGAGATGACTCTGTTATGGTAGAACTACATTCCAAAAAAAGGAACGCAAATACGTATGCTAAAGTCTCCAGAGCCATGACGGAAAGAGGCTACTCCAGGGACACAGAGCAGTGTCGTACAAAAATCAAGGAGCTCAGGCAAGCATACCAATAAGCCAGGGAGGCGAATGGGCGCTCTGGGTCACAGCCCCATACATGCCGCTTCTACTGTGAGCTGCATGCAATTATGGGGGGTGACAACACCACTACCCCACCACTGTCCGTGGATACCTCCAAGGGGGGAGTTGAACGGAGCAAGGAGGATGAGTTATTGGAGGACGAAGAGGAGGAGGACAGTGCATAGGCGGCAAGTGGGGAATCCGTTTTCACCCCTAGCCAGGAACTATTCTTAACGCAGGAGCCAATAGCCCGCCCCCCAACTCCCAAGGCGGGCTCCCGGACCATGACCCTGGAGAAGGTACTTCTGGTGAGTGAGCCTGATCGGAGCCACGCGGTGGGGGGCTGGGGGGAAACACAGCCACGCTGGGCTGTTCGCATTTAGTTTAAAGGGCTCATCCCTGCTCAGAGCCTCGTCGGAGCCACGCGGTGGGTGCGGGGGGGGGGGGGTTGTGTGAAGCGATCATCCCAGAGAGCCCGCAGGCCCTCCTTTTATATTGCAAACCCACCAGGCATTGCTTGCTATGGGAAAGGGGGCCTGGCAGTTTGAAAGCATTGAAATGAATGCGGAAGAAGCAGAACCCCGCGTGCCCCTAGGGCTTACCATGGCTGGCTGCAAGCTAAATTCTGTTGCCCGGCCATGTGTGATGTGCTGTGTACTATGAATTGCCCATTTCACTGAGAAACAGTGTGTCCTTTGTTCTCTGAAATGTTCTCTGTGTGTCCTTTGTTCTCTGACAAAGACCCAGAGGGGCTGACAGAGCTGCAAGACGCCGGGGTCTCCAACGAGCTGGTGGGGCTGCCACTAGCCGTCTACCCCAGCGAAGCAAACAACAACCCTGGAACCCATGTACACATGGAATCGAATGTAGGAAGTAGCCCAGGGAAGCCAAATCAGATTCAGCTGTGTTATTGACTACAAGCCGGCCAGCACGTTGCGGTTGGACTTTTGCCACTGACCCAGTGTCGGACAACTCCACTGCAGTTAGGGCCCTGGGCTGGGACGCAGTGGAGCGGGAGGGCCTGGGTTCCTCTACCCCCACCACCCCAACGTCAGGAGTGGTAGCCTCCCCACCTGGTTGTCAGGAGGCCTGCATTGGTCTGGCACCCGCCTGAATCCGGATGCCAGACAGTTGTGCTGACTCTCCCACCAGAGAGCTAACCTCCCCTAGACTGCGACAGCTCTGCCGGACTGTAGGCCAGAGCCCCCCTACTTGCTTGCTGCCCCGCCCTGATCAAGCGCCAGGCAAATGGACCTTCTGGTGCTCTACCTGCCTGACCGTAGGCCAGAGCCCCTACTCAATTGCTGCCCTGCCCTGATTGATGGCCTCGGGCAAACAGACTCTCTACCATTACTTGGCCTGACTGCAGGCTAGAACCATTAACACTGAGCTAATTTTCCCCTGAACCAAGGTACCCGGAAGTATCATAAGTAGTATATGGGCCCTACCATCAATCAAACCCTAACCCCGCCGCTTGACCCCTTAAGCCCTGCCCCTTTACCCCTTGGTCCCTCCCACCTGTCACCGGAAGTCCCCCCCCCCCACTACCCTCTACCAATCAGGAGGGGTTTTGTGCCGAAAGAACCACCCCGAGAGGAGATTTTGACCAATCAGGGGGACTTCCGGGGCGGGGGTGACCCATCTGGAAGTGGGTCGTGTGACCCCTCTAAGAACTCCCCCCACCACCCTCTACCAATCAGGAGGGGTTTCGTCCCAACAGGACCTCCCCGAGAGGAGATTTTGACCAATCAGGGTGACTTCTGGGTTGGGGTGACCCCTCCGGAAGGGAGTCGTGTGACCCCACTAAGAACGCCTCCCAAGGCCCTCCGCCAATCAGAGTGCAGCACCATTACCCCATAAGTCCCAGCGCCAGACAGAGGAGGCGGCCATCTCTTACCAAGGACACGTGTTTTCGAAAGCGCGGAAAGGCTGCTGAGAGGAAACATGGACTCCTTCACCACCCCCGTGAGAACTTCGGACTTTGTTTTAGCCCCAACCGTCTTTGACCTTGTGTGGAGCAGGCGTTACATCAGCGACAGTTCCGAGGAGGAGGAGGGAGCGACCGAGGGGAGCCCTTTGGCCCAGCCGTTGCTGGATATGCCGGAACCCGACCCCGAAACCCTCGTGAGACACCCCGATGAGCATGGCGGTCTCTCTTTGTCCACCCCCTCAGAGGTAGAAGGCGTAAAAAAGTCATGCGGACTATTGTACGCGTTGCTGTTTATGCTATCCTTAAACACTGCCTTAGGGGAAAGCTTTTTGAAGATTGTGAGGGCTGTGTCATAGATGTGCCAGGCCAAAGGCACCATGATTGTGTGACTTGGACTTCAGTGGATATAAACTGCAAGCTCCGGGGCCTGTGTGCTGAGCTGTGTTTGGAAAGCTTATTAAACACTGTTGTTGCCATAGGTTATGGTATGCAATGTCTGTGCCTAACCCAAGAACTTTTAGCGCAAGGGGTGACCTTGATAAATGCTGTGCAATTCAGTGCAGACCCTGACCGTGTTCTAAGGAAAATGACCAAACCAGAAGATGCCTGCTTAGAGCATTATCTTGACCGTCTAGTCCGCACAAAGAGTTACAGAACCCTGCTTAAGAAAAAAACTATTTGTAAGAAATCTAAAAGGATTAAGTTAGAGAATGGTGAGGGGACAAACATGCGATATAAAACTTGGTAGCTGTAAATTTTTTTAAAAGGGGGGTTTGTGACTATTGTGTTTTGTTAGAAGGCCTTTGGCCTTTAAGTGAGCTAAAAAGTTTTAATGAAGCATCTTGGTTTTGTTTTCAAGAAGCTGTATGTTTTTTAAATAAAAAAATTAATTGTTTGTGAGAATTAGCTCTTGTGGTTTTTGTGTGTGTGTATAGCAAAAAGCTGAAATGTATGTTGGGGTGGGGAAGGGAAAAAATCCTAAAAATGTGCTTACAATAAAACAACCAAGGCTAGTTCAGACATGTGTCTGAGTACAATAGAGTTAATATGGAGATATACTTATCTCATAGAACTGCCTTTACTAGCAGGGCCAAATATTGATTTTGCCCCAGAGCCCTAAGTGGTCCTCTCAAGGCTTGCACTCACAACCCTGGGCTTAGCAGGCCAATGCTTAAGCCACTGAGCTATCCTTAGTCTGTTGAACTGAATGGGGTTTTAACCACACACACCCATACAAAATGGTTTCACTATCCCAGATCGCAAAAGGGAATGCTATGGGAGGGGTGATTAAATTAACCCGTTAGCAACTATGTTGAAGTTTTGTTTGAAACAATGGGCTAAGAGGGTATAAAAACCTCAGGTATGCAGCAGTTTGTCCTTTTTCAACAGAAAACTTTCTTGGATAGCTGCCGGACTGCAAAAAGAGGTAAGACGTGCTGTCTTTAACTCTGAAACTATATATTATATAAGGCCACTCTTTGCCCATGCTGTCTTAGTAAATAATGGTGCCTATGTTTATTGCAGTGTGATCTGTTAGCATGGAACCAGTAACTTTAAACTGCATTTCACCACCAGGCCAAGGTAAAAACCATTTTAACTATAGTTGTGCTTAATACTGTTGAATTAAAAAAAAAAAAGTATTACACAGGCTGTATAGGGATTTGGTGGTAATACTAACTAACATTTTTGCTTGTTCTTGAACCTGAAGGCTCAAGCACACATGAGGGGGAACAGAACAACCATGTGCCTGCAACACTTTATCCCATAGTGAAAGGTAACTTTATTATTATTATTTTTTTTTGCAACAAGCTTTTAAAATGCATGTGGGTTTTTGAAAAGTATATGGCTGCAAACTTGGTTTGGTGTGTTTTATAAAGCTGCTGGTGTGTGGGGGGGGGGCTGTGCAAGGCATAGGTTTTTTTTTTAAAAAAGTACTTGGCACAGGGGTTTTGTTTTTTTTACTGTGCATAATGTGATGGGTTTTTAAAATGGGGTGGATGCTACTAACTAAACCAAAGGCACATGGCTGGGGGTCAGAAAAAACCATGTGGCTTTTAAATGCATGTGGGGTTTTTGAAAAGTATTTGGTTGCAAACTGTGGGTTTTAAACTGGTGGTATGGGTATTTTAAACTAACAAGGGTTTCTCTGCAAAATGGATTTTAAAAGCAGTTTTGGTTTTTATTCTGCAAAATGAGATGTATTTAAAAACCTGTTTGTTGTACAGCCTGAAATGGATTATTTTGTTGTAAAGCTATGACTTTTTAAATAGAAAAACACCCTAATGAAGTGTGTGTGTGTGTGTGTGTGATATGTATGTTTACAAGACGGTTTCATGTGTTTTATAATAATGTTGTTGTTTGCTCCACAGTACAGTCAAAACATGAGAGATCCTTAGACCAGAGGGAAAACAAGCTGAAAAGAAAAAGGAAAGAGACCGCTGAAAAGGAAAATTCACCAGCATCAGTGACTGATGGATGGATGAAGCCCTGTAAATATATTTAGCTTATTGGTTTGGTTGTTCTATGAGGTTTTGTATTTTAAGTAAATACATAGGTGTGGGTGAGAGAGGTGGTAAAGTTCAGTTTTTGTAAAAGTTTGTTTTTTCCCCGTCATAGGCCTGGGCAACTTTTCTGACAATGCGGTAGTCAGAGATACAAGGACATCTCCTCCAGAACTGCCAACGAACCAGGAATCTGCTTTGAGACCTTTAACAACGCAAAACAGCACAAGAGTGCAGCTGAAACATCCGGGCGGTCCAAACCTCATATACGTCAAACCCAAGGACAAAACAAAAGACTCTGGTAAAAAACAACCATGCCACCACAACTCCAGTTCCTCAGTGGCCACCACCACACCAAGCCCTGAGGAAACTGTGAGCGAAAATGCCCACATTCACAAACCCGGAGCATGCGCTCTAGGGGTTGTGAATAAAAAACCAAGAACTGACAAACCATTCTCCCAAAACCATAAGCTTGTCCCAGCTCCCCCATATTCTAGTAGTTGGGAAGGGGTTGAGGCCCTGATGATTATGTTCAGTTACGTTTGGAGAGCCGTAATTTAACTAACTCTTTGTTTTCGGTCAAAAGAACTAGGGATGAGCTGTCTGCTGAGGATTTCTTAAATCAGACCTCAAAACTGCTACAGAGCAATAGAGAGTTGCATCTCGATGGGACGTTGCGCCTTGTTGTGACAGTTGTAAAAAACAGGGGTGGGGGCGCTCGTAGAGTTTTAAATACTATCCTTAATAGTCAAATTATTCATAAAAAGAGACAGTGTTTAGTAGACCTGACTTACACCGGTACCAATTTGTGTTTTGCGGGTGGGCTCTTGGCCGTCATGTCCGATCGTAAACCTACGGACGCGGAATTGTTAGCGGAGGCGAGAAAGTTACATGAGAAACTGGGGTGGTCAGATCAAAAAAAGGTTATGCTCAGCGACGTAGCAAAGTTTGAACAGCATTTAGGAGTTAACATACAGGTGGTGCTGTATACGGCGAAAGGCGGCTGGGGCTTTTTTAAAACGGGGGGCACAGTGTACCCCAAGACTTATTTTATCCTGTTGCACGATGAGCATTACTATGGGGTTCTGGATGTAAAAAAGTTGTTCGGAGCGAAAAATTATTGTGAGTTTTGCCACATGGTGTACAGCCACGACCACTCTTGCAGGTATCATTGCCGCCTCAGCTTGAGCGTAACGTGCTCAGACAGCGTGGGCGTGCAGCAGCGGTGTCCTAGCTGTAGACTGTATTGTCGGTCCAAAGAGTGTTTAGACAGACATATCGACTGTGCATCAAAAAACCAAGTTGAATGCCTGTCTAAAACTTTGTGTGAGAAGTGTCACGCTTACGTGGACAAGCGGCATAGGTGTAAAGGGAGACGGTGTAAGCAGTGTCAGGGTTTGATCGTTGGTGATGTAGACGGTCACCTCTGTTTTATGGACAGCCTTAGAAAGCCCGAATCTTCAGAAAAGTGTATTTTTTATGATTTCGAATGCACGCAGGAGAATGGGGTGCACACTCCCAATTACATTTTTGCTATGTCCCTAAAGCCAGAAAAATCCTGGGAATTTAAGGGCGATGAGTGTCTTTATGTGTTTGTGAAGACCTTTATTGGCAAAGAGTTTCGGGACTACACGTTCCTAGCACACAATTCTAAAGGTTATGATGCATACTTTATTGTTAGACAGTTACTCAAGGAAAAGATGGGCCTAGAACTGATCACTCAGGGTAGTAAACTAATGTGCGTGGAAGTTAAGGCCCTGGGCATTCGTTTTATAGACTCTTTAAACTTCTTGCCCATGAAGCTTAGCAAGCTACCGCAGGCGATGGGGTTTGAAGGGTGCAAAGGGTATTTTCCACACTTTTTTAACACGTTAGAAAATCAAAATTATGTGGGGCCTATGCCCGGTATGGAGCACTATGGTGTAGAAAGCATGATGCCCAGAGAAAAAGCAGAGTTTCTCGACTGGTATCGGGACCACAGCTCTGAGGCGTTTGACTTGCAGAAAGAGCTCACGTATTACTGTCAGCAGGATGTAAAAATTTTGAGACAGGCCTGTATCCTATACAGAAAAGAGATTATGAAAATGACGGAGAAGGGAAATGTAGTAGAGAAAGAACCTGGTAAATTCACCGAGATAAAACTGTGTATAGATCCATTCCGGTACATAACACTTGCCTCTGTCTGCATGGCTATGTACAGGTTTATGTTTTTGGAGCCTAACACGGTAGCTCTTCTCCCTCCAGACAACTATCACAGGCAGAAAAAGAGATATTCCACCCCATCTATTCAGTGGCTGTTGTACATCTCTCACAAAGAAAATATACAAATACGGCACGCTTTACAGGGTGGGGAACTACAGGTATGCCCCTACTCTTTAGACGGTTATGCCGATGTTGATGGGGTACGTACAGCCTTTGAGTTTAACGGGTGTTTTTTCCATGGCTGTGTCACCTGTTATTGTGAAAAAGCACAAAATCCTATGACGGGGACATCTTTTGGGTTTCTTTATTACAAGACGCAGCTCAAGACTGACTATCTGAAACGACTTGGTTTTGTAGTGAGGACTCTTTGGGAGCACGAGTGGGAGGTGATGAAAGAAACAGACAGGGAGTTTGCAGACTTTTTAAACCGAGCCCAGTTACCCCAGCCTCTCGTGCCTAGGGATGCTCTTTTTGGGGGGAGGACAAACGCTATCCGCCTATATTACAAGCCTAACCCCGGGGAAGAAATCCACTATTATGATTTTACCAGCCTGTACCCTTTCGTAAACAAAACCAAATAATACCCTATCGGACACCCCGATATAGTCTATGACAAATTTGGGCCCCTTGCAAATTATTTTGGAATTGCAAAAGTTAAAGTGTACCCCCCACGAGGCCTCTTTTTCCCATTGTTACCTGTCAGAGTGGGTGGCAAGCTTATGTTCCCGCTATGCCGAACCTGTGCGGAAACCGAGCAGCGGGAGACATGCACCCATACTGACGAGGAGCGGGCCATCCTGGGGACTTGGTGCACGGTGGAATTGAACGCGGCCATAGCGAAGGGGTACGCGGTGGCTAAGATCTATGAAATCTGGCATTTTAATGAAAAATCTGATAAACTCTTTTCAGAGTACATAAAATTACACCTCCGTCAGAAACAAGAGGCTTCAGGGTATCCCAGTTGGTGCACAGACGAGGAAAAACAAAATAAGTACGTTAGCGATTTCTACCAGAAAGAAGGCGTGCATTTACGCCAACACGAGATCAGATCAAACCCTGTTAAACGCCAAATCGCTAAACTGTTTTTTTAAATTCTCTGTGGGGTAAATTCGGCCAAAGATCCAACCTACCCAACACCAGCATCGTGAGAGACCCTGACGAACTCTTGCAGTACCTGTTCTCCCCCAATTATGAGGTTTCATCCTGCGAGTTTATCGATGATGAAACAGCGTGCGTGTCGTGGAAGCACGCAAAAGAACGGTACTCTGTCTCTGGCAATACCAATGTTTTCATAGCCTGTTTCACCACCGCTTATGCCCGCTTAGAATTATACAGCCTCCTAGATGGTTTGCAAGAGCGGTGCCTGTACCACGACACTGACTCGGTGATATTTGTGAAAAGGGAGGGTGACTGGAATCTCCCTCTGGGGGATTATTTAGGGGACTTCACGAGCAAGATCCCGCCAGATCAACACATCACCGAGTTTGTGTCGGCAGGCCCTAAAACCTATGGGTATAAGCTGTCGGGTGGAAAGGCCTGTATGAAAGTCAAAGGTATTACCCTAAATATAACAAACTGCGAAAAGATCAACTTCGACAGTTTGAAAGATCTAGTCTTGGACTATTGCACGGGTCTGCAAGAAAACACCTCAAAAAAGATAGAGGTGCAGCAGCCCTCTATCGTAAGAAACAAAAACCAGTGGCAAATAGAGACAAAAACCCTTAAAAAGACACAAAAAGTGGTTTACAACAAGAGGGTCTTAGGAGAAGGTTTTAAAACCCTGCCCTACGGCTTTTGGAAAAAGCAATCCACTTAAAGGTTTGTTTAAAAATTCTTTCCCCCGATCGGTTTGTAATTTTTGAGGCACGCGACCTTCACTGAAAATAGCTTTAAAGGCCTTGGATACCTCACCACTCGTCTTGTCTTTTAGGCCTAAGGCCCAGGCATATTTGGATAGAATGTCTATCACTGTTAAGATGTACTTAAAACCGCTGTTGTGTTTGGAGAACCGGTGCATATCCACCAAATCTGCCTGCCACTGCGCATCCACCTCTGAAACAATGGTCTTGTTTCTTTTAAAACGTATTCGAGCTGGTTTGTGTAAAGTGTAAGCATCCTGGTCTGAAAGCCATGCTGTTACCTGTCTTCTGTTTAAAGTTTTACTATGCTTTCTGGCCGCTTGAAAAAGAGGGTTGACCCCGCCAAAGCTCCCAACTTCCCCGGGGGGGGGGGTAATATATTTTCTTTAACAGCGCCGTCTGTGTAGACATGACTGTTACTGGTACCGTCTTTTACTACCACGAGTATGAAAGGGGACACATTCATATTGACACATTTAAATAAGTTTTATTAATCGCCTGGTTTAACACGACCTTTTACAGCCACCTATAAAATGGATGCCATGACCCCTACCATAAGGGAGTCTCAGATGGTTCATTCTTCCATTTTGTCCTTTTCAGCTTGAGATCTGTATCTCAGACATGAGCAAAAGCAGCTGACGCACGATATGTTTACTCCCACAGGGCTTCCAATGTGTAAGTTCTTAAAGGCCTCTAAAAAGGCAGCGTCGACCTGTTGAGAGATTTTCAGAAAAGAACCGTGTAAGCACCCTCACTGCTTGTTTTTTTTTTAAATTTATGCAACCCCCGGTTCCTACCCCATTACCCACCCCTCCTCGACCGCCGCTTCTTAAGTATTCATTTACCTGAGCGCCGTCTTTTCCGTTCGCTTTGTCCGCCGGTGCCTCCCCCGAGCCGTGATCGCCTTCCACCTCTGAGGGGGTGGAGAAAGAGAGGCCGTCACGTTCATCGGGCTGTCTCACGAGGGTTTCGGGGTCGGGTTCCGACGTATCCATCAATGGCTGGGTCAAAGGGTCCTCCTTGGAACTGTCGCTGATGTAACGCCTGCTCCACACAAGGTCAAAGACGGTTGGGGCTAAAACAAAGTCCGAAGTTCTCACGGGGGTGGTGAAGGAGTCCATGTTTCCTCTCAGCAGCCTTTCCGCGCTTTCGAAAACATGTGTCCTTGGTAAGAGATGGCCGCCTCCTCTGTCTGGCGCTGGGACTTATGGGGTAATGGTGCTGCACTCTGATTGGCGGAGGGCCTTGGGAGGCGTTCTTAGTGGGGTCACACGACTCCCTTCGGGAGGGGTCACCCCAACCCAGAAGTCACCCTGATTGGTCAAAATCTCCTCTCGGGGAGGTCCTGTTGGGACGAAACCCCTCCTGATTGGTAGAGGGTGGGGGGGGGAGTTCTTAGAGGGGTCACACGACCCACTTCCAGACGGGTCACCCCCGCCCCGGAAGTCCCCCTGATTGGTCAAAATCTCCTCTCGGGGTGGTTCTTTCAGCACAAAACCCCTCCTGATTGGTAGAGGGTAGTGGGGGGAGTTCTTAGAGGGGTCACACGACCCACTTCCGGACGGGTCACCCCCGCCCCGGAAGTCCCCCTGATTGGTCAAAATCTCCTCTCGGGGTGGTTCTTTCGGCACAAAACCCCTCCTGATTAGTAGAGGGTAGTGGGGGGAGTTCTTAGAGGGGTCACACGACCCACTTCCGGACGGGTCACCCCCGCCCCGGAAGTCCCCCTGATTGGTCAAAATCTCCTCTCGGGGCGGTCCTATCGGGACGAAACCCCTCCTGATTGGTAGAGGGTGGTGGGGGGAGTTCTTAGAGGGGTCACATG
Organism: Emys orbicularis; assembly: GCF_028017835.1. NCBI lineage: Eukaryota > Metazoa > Chordata > Testudines > Emydidae > Emys > Emys orbicularis. The sequence goes on from NC_088686.1 coordinate 123,412,640, forward strand.
ACACACCTTGCTTCCGGTCAGGTGGCACCTTGACCCTGGAAGTAATACCCCCATGGGGTGGGACTTCTGGTGACAGGTGGGAGGGGTCAAGGGGCGGGGCTAGGGTTTAATTGATGGTAGGGCCCTTATACTACTATCATAGCAAAGGGCGTGGTCTCCTGCCCAGACGGATGGGGAGGGAGCCGTGAACCCCTTACAGTCTCTCTTTCTACTCATTCATACTTTTTCTCTAAATATGTCAAAACACAGGCACACAACCTTCCCCCGGCCAAACACAGAAAAATAATACAAAATAAATTTTCAAAATGGCCGACGGCGCCAAAAACATACACAACCGGAAACGGGGACGGAGGGCGGGACGTAAATGCTACACAGTGCATGGAAACCTGTCAAAAAGTACATGGTGATGAAAGCTATCGAGCAGTTAACTACTCACATGGCTGCGCAGGGCAGGCGGCCAATGGGGAAGAAGCCATGCTCTGGTACGAAGCTCCCAGGGAAGGGAGGCTGGCTTTTCCCAGAGCTAGGGCAGCTGGGCAGCTTCAATGACCGGGCTCTCCTTAGTACACGTTGTTCTTATCCAATGAAAAAATGTGCATAGGCGGCAGCGGGCTGGAGGGTGGTTCTTGAACGCCTCCAGGATGAAGATGGTCTGATAAGCCAGGCTTTGGACCGAGGAGTTGCTGTCCTCCTGCAAGCCTTTGAGGTCTAAGATTGAAAGGAAGGAAATGGGGGTCAGAGCCACAGCGCTCTGGAGAGCCCCAGCAGACCAAGCCAGCGCTGTACCTCTCGGCCTGTGACAAGGAGGCAGCAGGCTGGGAGGCGGGAGGCAGGGGACTAGCAGGAACAACCAGCAACCCTCACTAAACATCCCTGCTGCCCTCCACAAATGGGGGAGCCTCCAGACACAGGCAAGAAGTCCCAATGAACCCCATTCACTCACTATTTCTAGGACTGCCCCGTCCCTGCAGTATCTGAGCACCTCATCCCTGCCTGTATTTACCCTCCGCCTTCCCCCAATGCACAGATGGGCACTTAGGTCCAGAGAGGGGGAGAGTCACAAAGGGGGCTTGGGCATTGTTAGGCTATGCCTAACTTTAGGGGCCCTGCTGCCATCCAGGAAATGCCGAGGAGGGAGCTCAGCCATTCTCTAGCTCTGGTTGGGAGGCCCAGCTGTGAACCTGCTCTGGGAGTGAGGAGTCTGATCTATATCACTCCCCCCCCCCCCCCCCGCCATTCGCCAACAAATGTGGAGATGCTGCTCTGCCCTGCGCTGCCCAGGGGTCCGGGCACGCAGCAAGGAGGTAGGTGACTGGACGTCACCTCGGCCTCATTTGGAGCAGTGGCTTGACCCCAGGCACCCCACGTGGAGGTGACTGCTCCAAACACTGGGCTAGTGAGTGCAAGGGGGGAGGCAGCACCCCACCTCGGCTGTGTTGGGGGGGGGGGGCAATCGTCTGCAAAGGCCAGCCAGCTCAGGCCCAGTTTGGGGATCTGCCAGGCCGCAGCTCTCAGGTCAGGGCTAAGTGCCTGGCACATGCCAACCAGCAGACATGACAGGGTGAGGGGGCAGCTGATCAGGGGTTTGGGGATTTACATTTTGCATCCCTTTGTGGCTCTCGCCCGAGATCATGTTGCTGGTGTCGGAGATCGAACCCAGCCCACGGCCCTGGGCCGTTCATCCCCCTAGCGCTCAGTGCTCAAAGCAGGTACCACTCACCGTTGCAGATGGCATCCAGCTTGTCCTGGCTCCTCTGGTCCAGCTGCCGGGCAGTGAGCCCTACACATACAAACAGCTCGTCACATCCCCGCATCCCCAGCGAGGGTGTCAAATGTCACCCTCCAAGCAACCCCTCGCTTCCCCTGCCCCTCGCTGGCCAGGACGCGCTCCCAAGTCCCCAGGGGAAAGGGTGAGTCCCCAGGGATGGTTACAGGGCTGGTTGCCAAAGGAGAGCACAGCACCTTGAGGGTCCACTACCAAGAGCCCATGGTGGGGTATGGGGGGGGGAATGGGGACTGCATGGGGAGCAGTGGGGTTAGAGGGGGCCCATCAGCCGATCAGGGCAGTTTGGGGTCAGCTTGCTCCTGCGGACTTCTGACACCCTTGATCCTTCATTAGACAATCAGGAGCCCAAGGGTTACTTCTCGCTGCTGGCAGGGACTGAGGAGAGCCTGGGACCGGATCCAGCCCCCCTGCTAAAGGGACCCCTGCTCTGTGGTTACCTATGAACATGATGGCCACTTCTCTAATTGGAGCCTGTGGGTTCTCCAGAAAGGCCATGGTCTGGCACAGAAAGTTGTTGGCTCTCCCCTTGTAGCGCGTCAGCTAGGACCAGAACAAGGGAGCACAAGGTTATTAAAGGCCTTTCCGTCCTGCAGGCCGGGTTCCAGGTGTGTGGAGCGCACATCCTGTTTTCACCCCTCCTTCCTGTGCCGGGGGGATCACGCAGAGGGACTACACCCAGGGCCAGGAGTGGTCCCGGGGCTGGGGCTCAGTGTGGGCACAGAGCCGGGCAATGGGGGGTGCCCTATCCACCGATTCCCCCGCTCCTACCAGCGAGGGCTGCGCAGTGAATGACCTGAGGGCTCCCTCACCAGGCCGTCACAGCTTTGCCAGGTATCCTTGTGCTGGATGAAGCCACCGAGCTGGTGCCACTTCAGGAATTCCGCAGCACTGCTGAGGGTGTCCCAACACACCTGCAAAACAAGTGGGGCCAGGGCGAGCCGGCCACGGTTACGGGAGCTGGAAGCCACTAGCCTCGTTACCCGGAGGCCGTGCGTGCTGAACGCTTCCCGGCCCCAGGTTGCTTGCGGAAGGGTGGCGGTGTGGCTAAGGCAATGGCTGGAGACCTGACTCAATTCCCAGCTCTCCCTGCGGGAACTCAGGCAAGTTGCTTAGGCCCAGGGGTGCAAAGGGATTTAGGTGCCTAATGCCTATGGGTGATCAATACTTTTGAGGCGCTAGGCCTCATGCTGTGCCTCAGTTCCCCACCTCATGGTGAGTAGGAGGGTGAATTCATTAGTGCTGGTGGCATTTGGCTCCCAAGTGATGGTGGCCATGAGCGCTAGCATGTGCAGAGACACCTGGGGCGGGGGGGGGAGGGGCGCGGCTTGGGCATCTCATGTCTAGTACGGGCTGTCCGGGCCGCTTGGCCAAGGGCACACTGGGTCCTGCGCACCATCTGGAGACTGGGTAGCCCTGCTCCTGGTAGGGGCCATGGCCAGGGTTGTGCTCTTCCCACCAGCACAGCCAGGGAATGTGCGGAGGCCAGTGGCTGTAGGAGTGGTGAGGCGACCCCTCCCCCCACCCAATCTCTCTGCCTGGCTGCAGGGGGGGAGCGTTGGGCTCAGAGGATGCAGGGAAGACTCAGCAGTTGGGTGGGGCGCCATGGTCATGGCCAGGAATTATTTGGGGGCAGGTCTCTGGCCTGTGTTATACAGGAGGTCACAGTGGTTCCGTCTGGCCTTAGAATCCATGCATCATCTGGAGAAGGGCAGATGGGCATGTGGACAGGGCACTAGCTGACAGGTCAGAGGAGGGCTCTTGGTACCTGTTCATTGTCCTTCAGAAAGGCATCTATGCACTCCAGGGCCTCTCTCTCATTCAAGTATAGCCCTTTAAAGCAGGAGGATGGTGAATCTGATCAAAGACAGAGCAGTGGTAATACCTGGGTCTGCCAAGCTGCAGGCTGGGTGACAGAGATCTTAGAGAAAACCCTTGTCCCCACTCCCGCCCCAGCAGGGGAGCAGCCCCGATGCACAGCAGGGTCTGGCACAGCGATCCCTGGCTTCCCCACCTCTTTGCTGCCCAGCCCAGCAAAGACCCAGTCGGACCCCTGGTTCCCAGCGGCCACCCCACTTCCCCACCCAGCATGCAGGCTCAGTCTGGGGATTTGGGGAGCGCCACACCTGGAAGGAGGGACGATGTCAGGCCATGAGGGGTGTCCCCACTCTCCGGGCCATTGCTGGAGGGGGCAGAGGGACTGGGAGTGAATCGGTCTGGTCCTTGCGGCAGGAGAGGGAACAGCTGCCCAGTCTGCATGGGATATGGGGACCCAGAGCCTGCCCGTTCTGCTTGTTCTGACTGCCTCTCCTGCCACCAACAGCCAGCCAGCGCCACTGAGTGTAACCTGGGCAGGCACTGGGCTCCCATCGTCAACACTCCCCCCCAAATGCCCTGTGCTGCGACATGCGACAAAGGAGCCAGCCAGCAGATGGGGCTGCAACATCAGGGAGCATCTTATGCTCTGGCCGGCGCCCTGCAGTCCTAGGCTTTAACAACCCACCGTGCACCGAGCATCCCCTTCGACTGGTGGAAAACATCCTCCGACCCTGCAGCGTGACAGATCGGGGTGGGCGATTCAGTCAGTCTCCACCTGATGCTTCTGCCGCCGCCCCAATGCCCCGATCAGCTTTAGTGGCTGCAGCTGCTGCCAGCAGGAGGGGCCATTCCCCCCTGCCTGGGTTTTCCTGTCTGTCTCTCCATCTCGTGGCAACCCAGAGCAGTACAAGGTCTATGGAGTCTTCTCCCCCCAGTGACACCCTAGTCTTGCCACCCAACCCCACAGGGGCCAAGCCCCACCCCAATGCAGGGCCATGGCCCCAGCCATTTTTGCAGCCCCCTCCGCCCACCCAGAAGGCGCCCACTCACCGGCACGGAAGGGCTGAGGCACACACAGCCCCTGCTGCTGCCATGGCCTCTTCCGCCGACTCTTCCCTGGGGGAGGTTTTGTCTCCTCCCAGGCGCGCCTGGGCTCTGGGCGGCCCTCCTAAGCCATCCTACAAGAAGCCAGGACAAGGCATTGCTTGTGAGTGACGAGAGGCGATTGCCCCGTTCAGCATCAGGGCCAGCCCAGTTATTTCTGTCCCACCAGCACCTCCAGATGCCAGCTGAGCTCAGGGCCCTGTTGCACCAGGTGCTGCAGACAATGGCTCGGCTGTAGGGCTCAGACTCTAACTAGCCAAGGCAGCCAGCAGGGAAACAAGGGAAGGGATGTGCTCAAAGTCACCCAGGATTAGAACCCAGGTCGCCGAAGTCCCAGGCCAGCAGCCCATCCCACAGGCCAAACGGCCTCCTCTGGGTCACTCCCGCCTCTCCGTCTCCTGGTTCACAAGCTGCACAGCAGACAGGCTGGATCCAACCACTCAGGATTCTTCCTGTCCAATGAAATGACCCTGATCCCTTCCCCCAGGAATATTGGGGCCGTGGCAGTTCGCAGGTGGGCGAGGCCAGCGGGGTGGGGGAGCTGGGGCGGGCTCATGAGCAGCAGGAGTTGCTCAGACACACCCGTGAAGGGGCAGGAGCAGAAGGCAGGAGAGCGGCAGGGAGGCTGGTACCTTCTCATCTAACCTCGGTGTGGTTGGCGATGCAATGGAAAAGCAGAGGCGGGCAATAGAAGATTCTCCTGCCTGGAGTCAGGAGTGGGCAGAAGCTGGCGTGTATATGGGCCACCCACTTTCTGCTGCCGGTGGCGGAGCTGAAACGGCCGGATCAGCTTTCCCAGTGGCACGTGCCAGCTCTCGCTCTGTCAGAGACAAGCCTGGCAGTGAGGGGATGAGGCTTTGGCAGCCAGCAGGGGGCATGTCACAATGGGCAGGCGAGTCACAAGCCAGTCAATGTGTGACTGCCCAGCCATGGGATGCCCCAGCCCAGACTAGTTCTGGCCTTGCCAGGGCTTTAGAGCCTCTCCTTCCCCACCGGGGTCATGGGAGGGACCTTCCGCTCCCCACAGTCACAGACTTTAGGCCGCAAGGGACCACTGGGCTCATCTAGTCCCAGCTCCTGCAGACCCCAGGCCAGAGCCCCTCCCGGCGTCCATACAGCTAGAGCCGGGGGGGGGGGGTCTCCGGATCCCCGAGTGGGAGAATCAGTTCCATCCCGGTTCCTCCTCCTTGTGACAGCGCAGAACAGGGGTTCCCGAACGCTCCCCTCCCCCAGCTCCCAGCCCACGCGGGCGGCTCTTTGCGCCTGCCCAAGCTGCTGGGCGCCTTGGCCGTAGGATGTAAAATGGCCCCATCTCTGCTTCCCCTCCCACCGCGGCAACAACACAAAAGCTGCTTTAAGAGCAGCCCCCCACCCCAGCTGAGTCTCAGGCCTTGCTAGCCGCTCAGTGCCACGGCAGCCCCAGGAGATGATTGCTGCGGGAGTCTCGGCCCAGGGGGAGGCAGTGACTCCTAGAAGCAGGCAGAGCAGCAGCACCAGAGATCACGGAGGCTGGCAATGCCAGTGGCTGGCTGGGGTCTGACAGCCCAGGCACCCAGAGCAGACTGTCAAAGGCCAAACCCCTCTCACCACCGGTTCTGTAGCTCCCCCTTGCTTTTGGTCTGTCTTAGGCACCATCCTGGCCCTCATCCCCGTGGCATCAGAGCACTGTCCAACCTCGATTGCATTTATTCTAACCGCCCCCTGCAGGGCAGGGCCTGGCTGCTACCCCCACTGAACAGACAGGGAACTGCAGCACAGAGGGAATAAGGGATTTGCCCGAGGCCACGCAGAGCATCTGTGGCAGAGCTGGGAATTGACTATGGGTCTCCTGGGTCCCAGGATGGCACCTTTTCTTCCAACCTCCTGCCCCCTTTGTCCCTGGTTCAGTGTGAGCTGTGAGAGCTCTCTGGGGCACAGGAGCTGGCTGGTGCCCAGATGGAACTATATTGCCTATTGCACATATCTCGCTTTTCCCAAACATTGAGTCTGCTGCTACAACCATACCAGGGCCCGCCAGGATCCTTGCAGCTGGTCAGTGCTAAGTTTTGAACTGTGCTAAGTAGGGAAGACAAAATAGATCTTCCATCACTAGCGCAGCTCTGTGTTACTGGGGACTCACTGCTGGCTCAACCCAACCAGCCCTCCTCAAATGGAGCCGGTAAATCCTCCAGCCCTGCTGTTCTCCTTTGTATTTCGGCAGTGCCCAGAGGGCTCAGTCCCGGATCAGGGCCCTGCAGTGCTAGACATTGTACACACACAGCCCGATTCCCCCCACGCTGGGTCTCCTGAATGGCTCCTGCCCGAAGGCGGGACGGCTCTATTCCTCACCCAATGTCTCCTGCTGGCAGAGATGCTCTGAGAGACGTCTACGCTCTGGGTCTCTGGGCTTCCCGGGCTGGGAGGCAAGCGTGGCTGTCTCCGGGCGGTTCTGCTGACTCTCCAGCAGCTGCACTTCACGTGCCCTAATGCAGCCCTAGTCCTCTCCAGCGCTCAGGGGCACTGTCCTGGCATCGGACTGTCCTGGTAAATAGAACAATGGCTCCTGGCACCCTGAGAATGCCTGTTCCCCCGGCAACCTCAGTGCCATTTCCTATGGAAGTGATGGTGTCAGTAAAGGTGATGGAGGTGGTCAGGCCTAGTGGTTGGAGCTGGACTCAGGGGGCGGGGCAGGGCATGGGTGGAGCAAGGCTGCAGCGAGACCAGGGCTGGAGTAGGACTAGGAACAGGGCTGGAGCAGGCTCAGCCTGTTGCCTATGTCAGGCAGGAGCGAGTTCCTGGCCCTGGAGTGATGTTGAGCAGACTGAGCTGCTCCTGTGAGACTGATATACCTGCTCTGGGAGTCACAAGGCCAGTTCCTGGCTTGTGGATTAGCTGGAGCCCAGCACAGGAGGGAATCAGCACCTTACAGATGGCTCCCGGGGCGCTTGGCTCCCGGCCCCGCTGGGTATTGACATGCCAGGTGCAGGGGGCGAGGTGCAGCGCCAGGGAGGAGATTGGGGAGGCAGGAGCAGTGAGGTGGGGCTGAGCGGGCAGGTGCTGAGGCGCTGCGGCTGGCTGGCCAGCAGAGAGGAGGAGCAGCAGCTCGGCTCTGGAGGGCCCAGCTGCAGCTCCACACAGGGCGCTGCCAGAGCCTGGCAGGCGGCTGGCTGAAGTGGCACTTTGTGATCTGGCACGGGCGGGAGCTAGCTCCCCACAGCTGAACGCTCCGCAGCGCCGGTGGATTCAGATCCAAACCAGGATCTGGCTCCAAATTCACAGCTGGCCCCTTCCCCCGATCTGGAGCGGCCCGCACCGTGTGGGGGTGGTTGATTTCACAAGAGAGGTGGCTTCCCACAGACTCTCCAACTCCCTCACTGTGACGAAGTGGGACTGTTCTTAATGTTTCCTCTGAATACTGTAGGGGTGCCTCAGTTTCCCCTATGCATTTCTTAAGTCTCTAGGTGGGGGGATAAAGGGGCACTTGGTAGACATGCGCCGCCCGGCCAGGAGCTCGGGGAAGGCTCGGTGTGGCTGGCGATGCAATGGAAAAGCAGAGGCGGGCAATAGAAGATTCTCCTACCTGGAGTCAGGAGTGGGCAGAAGCCAGCGTGTATATGGGCCACCCACTTTCTGCTACCAGTGGCGGAGCTGAAACGGCCGGATCAGCTTTCCCAGCGGCACGTGCCAGCTCTCGCTCTGCCAGAGACAAGCCTGGCAGTGAGGGGATGAGGCTTTGGCAGCCAGCAGGGGGCGTGTCACAATGGGCAGGCGAGTCACAAGCCAGTCAATGTGTGACTGCCCAGCCATGGGATGCCCCAGCCCAGACTAGTTCTGGCCTCGCCAGGGCTTTAGAGCCTCTCCTTCCCCACCGGGGTCATGGGAGGGACCTTCCGCTCCCCACAGTCACAGACTTTAGGCCGCAAGGGACCGCTGGGCTCATCTAGTCCCAGCTCCTGCAGACCCCAGGCCAGAGCCCCTCCCCGCATCCATACAGCTGGAGCCGGGGGGGGGGGTCGTCTCCGGATCCCCGAGTGGGAGAATCAGTTCCATCCCGGTTCCTCCTCCTTGTGACAGCGCAGAACAGGGGTTCCCGAACGCTCCCCTCCCCCAGCTCCCAGCCCACGCGGGCGGCTCTTTGCGCCTGCCCAAGCTGCTGGGCGCCTTGGCCGTAGGATGTAAAATGGCCCCATCTCTGCTTCCCCTCCCACCGCGGCAACAACACAAAAGCTGCTTTAAGAGCAGCCCTCCACCCCAGCTGAGTCTCAGGCCTTGCTAGCCGCTCAGTGCCACGGCAGCCCCAGGAGATGATTGCTGCGGGAGTCTCGGCCCAGGGGGAGGCAGTGACTCCTAGAAGCAGGGAGAGCAGCAGCACCAGAGATCAGGGAGGCTGGCAATGCCAGTGGCTGGCTGGGGTCTGACAGCCCAGGCACCCAGAGCAGACTGTCAAAGGCCAAACCCCTCTCACCACCGGTTCTGTAGCTCCCCCTTGCTTTTGGTCTGTCTTAGGCACCATCCTGGCCCTCATCCCCGTGGCATCAGAGCACTGTCCAACCTCGATTGCATTTATTCTAACCGCCCCCTGCAGGGCAGGGCCTGGCTGCTACCCCCACTGAACAGACAGGGAACTGCAGCACAGAGGGAATAAGAGATTTGCCCGAGGCCACGCAGAGCATCTGTGGCAGAGCTGGGAATTGACTATGGGTCTCCTGGGTCCCAGGATGGCACCTTCTCTTCCAACCTCCTGCCCCCTTTGTCCCTGGTTCAGTGTGAGCTGTGAGAGCTCTCTGGGGCACAGGAGCTGGCTGGTGCCCAGATGGAACTACATTGCCTATTGCACATATCTCGCTTTTCCCAAACATTGAGTCTGCTGCTACAACCATACCAGGGCCCGCCAGGATCCTTGCAGCTGGTCAGTGCTAAGTTTTGAACTGTGCTAAGTAGGGAAAACAAAATAGATCTTCCATCACTAGCGCAGCTCTGTGTTACTGGGGACTCACTGCTGGCTCAACCCAACCAGCCCTCCTCACACGGAGCCGGTAAATCCTCCAGCCCTGCTGTACTCCTTTGTATTTTGGCAGTGCCCAGAGGGCTCAGTCCCGGATCAGGGCCCTGCAGTGCTAGACATTGTACACACACAGCCCGATTCCCCCCACGCTGGGTCTCCTGAATGGCTCTTGCCCGAAGGCAGGACAGCTCTATTCCTCACCCAATGTCTCCTGCTGGCAGAGATGCTCTGAGAGACGTCTACGCTCTGGGTCTCTGGGCTTCCCGGGCTGGGAGGCAAGCGTGGCTGTCTCCGGGTGGTTCTGCTGACTCTCCAGCAGCTGAACTTCAGGTGTCCTAATGCAGCCCTAGTCCTCTCCAGCGCTCGGGGCACTGTCCTGGCATCGGACTGTCCTGGTAAATAGAACAATGGCTCCTGGCAACCTGAGAATGCCTGTTCCCCCGGCAACCTCAGTGCCATTTCTTATGGAAGTGATGGTGTCAGTAAAGGTGATGGAGGTGGTCAGGCCTAGTGGCTGGAGCTGGACTCAGGGGGCGGGGCAGGGCATGGGTGGAGCAAGGCTGGAGCGAGACCAGGGCTGGAGTAGGACTAGGAACAGGGCTGGAGCAGGCTCAGCCTGTTGCCTATGTCAGGCAGGAGCGAGTTCCTGGCCCTGGAGTGATGTTGAGCAGACTGAGCTGCTGCTGTGAGACTGATATACCTGCCCTGGGAGTGGGGGCGTGAGAGCCCAGGGCTGGTGTGGGGGCAGCCAAAATTTTTTTTGCTTGGGGTGGCCAAAAACCTAGAGCCGGCCCTGGGTTCACCGTCCCACCCGCTCCTTGCCCCGCAAGGTTCTTACTTGTCCAGCGCGGAGCCCTGGCTCTGGTTGCTGGTGAGGCGGGAGAAGACGCCACGGTCGTTTTGATGCCGGTGCCTGAGCGCACGGGGAGAGCAGGGGCGCAGGCACCGCTCCGTGGTACTGCTGGAAAACGTCTGCGACTCGCGTACCCTGGGTGCACACGCCCCTACAGTGGAACGTCTACAGGCACAGCACAGCCTGAAGAACGCCAGCTCCTGGGTAAGGGAAGTCACCGTTTTTTTTACAAGAGCTGGAAACTGACATTGCATGAGCCAGGAACTCCTGATCGACACTTAGGTTCCTCCAGGAGACCGACCCATCTAGTGCAGAGAACGGGGGGACAAAGGCTGAGCTGAAGCTAGATTAGTGCTCTCCAGGATGCCGGGGCGCCCTCGTGCTCTAGCTGAAGACGGCCTGGGAGTTCCCAGCATTGCCCTCCTGCCATTTCTCTCTGGGAGCCCTCGCCCCGCAGCCTGGCCTGTCTGTTCTCAGGAGGCTGCGTGCTGCCAGGTGCACATCCCCAGCGCGGAGTCCCTTGTTTAGTGCCAGGGGACGGCAACTGGGAAGGAAATGTACTGCCATGCCAAGCCTGGGAACGGGCTGGTGATAAGGCCCTGGGGCACCTGGCATGTCAGTACCCAGCGGGCCCGAGAGCCAAGCGCACCCTGGAGCCATCTGTAAGGTGCTGAGTCCATCCTGAGCTAGGCTCCAGACAATCCACAAGCCAGGAACTGGCCCCGTGACTCCCCTCTCGCCCCTGGGACTCCTTGGATCAGGGGGAGGCAGTGGGGGGGAGGAGCCGTGGGGTTCCTCTGCTGAGGACAGGAAGGTCCCGCAGCATCACATGCTCCTGCCTCCTCCCGCAGATTGGAGCTGCAAAATGTGGAACCTGGTGACGGGCCAGGAAATCGCCTCGCTGAAGGGCCACCCCAATAATGTGGTGTCCATCAAGTACTGCAGCCACTCAGGGTTGGTCTTCACCGTCTCCACCTCCTACATCAAGATGTGGGACATCCGGGACTCGGCCAAGTGCATCCGCACCCTCACGTAAGTACCGGGTGCACTGAGGCTGCCCTGTGGGCCTGGCCAAGCTCGACGTGCTGCCCTGCCAGCGTCCTGCACCCAGGGCAGCATTGCAAAGGCCAGGCGGCCGGGCCGGTCTGCAGGGCTGAGTCTAGGAATGCTGCAATGCTGGTCGCTCTAGGCTGGCCTGGCTCGTGGAGGCTCCGTGGCTTGGTGCTCTGCTGGGATAGCCTGTCCCTAGGAGCAGTGTCTGTGACTTTAGTTGTGATGGTGAGCTCCACTACTCAGGGTAGCCACTAGGAGGCATAGAGCAAGGAGTTAAGGGTCTATGTGAGCAGAAAGCCAGGCTGGCATCAGGGCCGGCTCCAGGGTTTTGGCCGCCCCAGCAGCCAAACAAAACAAACAAACAAACAAACAAAAAGCCGCGATCGGCAATTCGGCGGGAGGTCCTTCATCCGAGCAGGAGTGAGGGACCGTCTGCCGAATTGCCGCCTAGGGTTACCATTCCTCTGGATTCCCCCGGACATGTCCGGCTTTTTAAGCTAAAAATAGCGTCGGGGGGAATTTGTAAATGTCCGGACTTCCCCCCCATGCAGAGCACGCGCGGTTAACAGTGCTGCCGGCCGGCCGGTGTCACTTACATGGGGCTCCGACACTCAGCCAGAGAGGGCTCCTCCTCCTCCCTCCCTGCATCGCAGATCGGCTCCGGCAGTCTGGAGCTCCTCCCCCGCTGCTGCCCAGCGGCTCAGGCAGTTCCTGAGCAAGTTCACCGAGACATTAGGTGAAGAAAGGCCAACAACAAGGGGGCCAGGGAGTCGGAGAAGGGGCAGGGAGGTTTTGGAGCGGCAGTCAAGAGACGGGGGGGTCGGGAGTTCGGGGGGGGCTTTCTGGGGGTGTGGATAAGATTTTGGGCAGTCAGGGTACAGGTAGGGGGTAGGGTCCTGGGGGGCATTTGGGGGGGGGGTCTTAGGAGGGGGCAGTTAGGGGACAAGGAACAGGGAGGCTTAGGTAGGGGGTGGGGTTCTGGAGGGCAGTTAGGAGCAGGGGTCCCAGGAGGGGGCAGTCAGGGGACAAGGAGCGGGGGGGGGGGTTGGGAGTTCTGGGGGGGGGGGCTGTCAGGGGGCAGGAGTGGGGAGAGGGATCGGAGCAGTCAGGGGACAGGGAGCAGAGGGGTTTAGATGGGTCGGGAGTTCTGGGGGGGCTGTCAGGGGGTGGGGAGTGGTTGGATGGGGCGTGGGAGTCCCAGGGGTCTGTCTGGGGGTGGGGGCAATCAGGGTACAGTTAGGGGGTAGAGTCCTAGGGGGCCAGTTAAGATGGGGGGAGGGTCTCAGGAGGGGGCAGTCAGGGGGACAAGAGGCAGGGAGGCTTAGGTAGGGGATGGAGTCCTGGGGGGCAGTCAGGGGACAAGGAGCGGGGGGAGGGTTGGGGGTTCTGAGGGGGGGAAGTGGGAGGGGCAGGGGCGGGGCTCCTCCCGTCCTCTTTTTTGCTTGCTGGATTATGGTAACCCTATTGCCGCCGAACAGCTGGACGTGCCGCCCCGCTCTGAAGTGGCCGCCCCAAGCACCTGCTTGGTAAGCTGGTGCCTGGAGCCGGCCCTGGCTGGCATTCGCCTTCACCCCACCCTCTGTGTTCTGGGTCTCTGAATTGCTGCACGGTGTGAGCGATGGGCTCAAGGAAAGACCCTGACTAGTGGCTCTAAGAATCCTCAGCTACCACCACTGTTCCTGTCCGATAGAAGGCAGCTCATGCCCTGAATCAAGCAGAAGGATCCTTTCCTGACTCTCACTGCACTCCTGGCTTCGCTGGGATTTAACGGCAAGGCATTGCACCGCAATAAAGTAAAATAGAGCCCCTGCCTCACCCAAAGTGGTCTCTGGTTGTTCAGCAGACAGAGGGCATTTGGATCACCACCTCCAATCGATTCCCACATTCTGGGGAATGTTCCAGGCAGCCACAGCCAGAACCTGATTGATCTGGGGGGAAATCAGAAAACTGAAATGGAGGTCATGGAGCCTCTACCAGCTCTTTGGCACAGCCCCAGCCTCCAAGTTTGCTGCAATTGTCTAGAGATCAAAGAACTGGTTGATGGGATCCATTTATGCCTTCCAGCAGAACAATACCCCCTCTCCTCTTTGTTCATCCTCCTAGTCACGGTGGTATGTGTAGACAGACAGATGCGTGTGCATACATACACACACACACACACACACAAATACAGGCATACAGCGCACACACACACATACACAAGCACAGGCATACAGCACGTGCACGCACACAAACACAAGTGCTTGCAAACACACAGGACTATAATGGGGTGGCTGGCCCCTTAAGAGCTGCAAGGCTTGGGATGAGCCAGCCCTGATTACAGAATGTGCCACACTTAGGAGAGATCCGGATAATTCCCTATAAAGGACAGCAGGTGGCTGTAGTGAAGGAGAAAAGCTTAGGAAACAAGAAATCAGAGGCTTCAGCTAGGTAAGGTCTGGGAGCAGGGTGAATTGGTGATTGCTAGGTGTGAACAGGCTCCAGCAGAAACACCTGAGATAGGGGGTTTCTCTACTGAGACCATAGGCAGGAAACACCTGTGAGTGAGGGTAGAACCAATGGGCTGTTGTCACAGAGTGTGGGGTAGTCAGCGCCCGGTACCCCTCTTCCTGAGATTCACTGTGACTCTCAGCCAGCCAGTAAAATGGAAGGTTTATTGGACAATAGGAACGCAGTCTACAGCAGAGCTTGTAGGTACAACCCAGACCCCTCGATCAAGTCCTTCTGGGGGGTTCAGGGAGCTTAGACCCCAGCTTGGGGTTCCCTGCGTTCCACCACCCAGCCTAAACAGGAAAACTAAAAACCAAAACCCTCCAGCAGCTTTCTCCCCCCTCCCCTCTGCCCTTCTCTCCTTTGTTCCGTCTCCTGGGCAGAAGGTGTCATTTCTCCCAACCCCCGCTCCTGGCTCAGGTTACAGCTCAGGTATCTCCCTGCAAGGCCAGCCCCCAATCCCCAATGTAACTCCCCTGCTCCATCACAGCTGTGTTTGGAGTCTTTGAGTTTGATTTTTGGAGCTCTATTTACGTGTATACACGAGAACCCCAAGGAGGAGTAATGGAGTGGTAAAAAACCCATGTGTGAGATTTGTTTCAGAAGCCTTTGAGGGAGAAATGGTTAGCAGGGCACTGCAGAGGCGCCTCTGTGCATGGGGAGGGGTGTGCACAGGAGGCAGCTGACCCCATTGCAAGGATGGAGACACGCAACCTCTGCCCCAGACCAACAAGAGCTCTGTTAAGGACTCTGGCTCCCTCCTCTCTGGGCTGGGAATGGAGAAAGGAAGGCTGTTATTGTGCTATCTTTAGCTGGCTGGGAAGTGCTCAGAGGCTGCAGTGGTGGGAGTCAGAGAGAAGGATACACCAGAGGGTGTTATACATTGCCAGGCGTTTGCAATCCATCAGTGGGTTGGACAGGTGACTCCATTACTCCTGTCAGCCTGCGGCAGTCATAGATTCCCCCCGCAGCACCTGCCATGTCCTGCTGAACCCAGCTAGTGGTTGGGAAAGGATCCTGGGGCGGAAAGGCTGATCTAGACAATGCATCTGACCCTGCATGATGTCCCAGGCAGGGGCTGCTGCAGTTCCTTGAACCACCCTGGGAGGCAGCTGGGCTTCATGATGCAAAGGCAGAACTGATGTTCCCCACTTAGGCCTGTGCATCCTCCCTCCCCCGCCTCCACATCCCAGAGCAGTGGCTCCACCAATAAGACTGCTCTCCAGAGCGAAGGAGGTGCCGGAGCTGACTCCTCTCCGGCCAGCATGGCTCCGCTGTGGCTAAGAGCCCAAAGGACCGCTGATGACCCCTCTATTGGCAGGCTGGTACCTGGATTCCTCCTTCTCTTACCCAGCATGAGCGACGGACTGTTTCCTGGGCCGGTCTCGCAAACTCTTTTTTCCATCACCACATGCCAGAGCCTCGGCGCCCTCCTCTCCCTCCCTGACTGCGTCAGCACTGCAGCCTCCGGATCCTCCCTCCCACACCCCGCACTGTCTCCAGGCCACAGACTCCTCTGCACTTGAGATCTGAGGGCTGGGTGGGGCAGCTTTTAATGAAGTGGCTCTAGGACTGGTAAAAGGAACTGGGTGAGAGTCCTGGAGACCAAAGCTCCCTGGTCTTCCACAGCTTGGCCTGGCAGGGACACTGGGCTAGGCTCACCTCTTCTCCCCAGGTACCTCAGCCCTAGCCTGGAGAGCCCACAGCTGGGCCTGAGAGGGGAGTTCAAGTCTCCAAGGCCCATTTGGTCCATGGCCTCTCTGGAAGGTGGTTCCATGGTGGGGATGCCTGGCCACTGCACTGAGTCCTACCAAATTCATTTCAGGTATGGGTCACCACACAGTAGCAACTTCTGGTACCTCCTAACCCGGGCCACATTTTACCCTTGGGGCAAAAGGTACACAGACTGTTGGTGGCTCCTCAAGCCATGTGCTTCTGTGGCATTCAGAGGTTTGGAAGTGATGGCCTTCTCCAGGAGAGGGATGAAGGACCGCATCCAAGGGCCAGACCCTCAGCTGGGGCAACTCCATGGAAGGCAGCCGAGCTACGTTAAATTACACCCGCTGGGGGATCTAATCCCAACTTCTTAACACCCATGGAAGGACATGGGCTGGATGAGATGTTCTACCAAAGCAAACCTCCTTGTGATGAGTGACCCACTCCATCTGTCCCCATTGCACTTACCAGTCACATGGCCAGAAGCTCCAGGGCTGACATGAGAGAGTCTCTCTCTCTCTAGGAAAACAACGAGGAGTCCGGTGGCACCTTAAAGACTAACAGATTTATTTGTGCATAAGCTTTCGTGGGTAAAAAACCCACTTCTTCAGATGCATGGAGTGAAAATTACAGATGCAGGCATAAATATACTGTCCCATGAAGAGAAGGGAGTTACCTTACAAGTGGAGAACCAGTGTTAACAAGGCCAATTCAATCAGGGTGGATGTGGTCCACTCTCAATAATTGATGAGGAGGTATCAATTCCAGGAGAGGGGAAAGTTGCTTTTGTAATTAGCCAGCCACTCCCATTCCCTATTCAAGCCCAAATTTATGGTGTTAAATTTGCAAATGAATTTTAGTTCTGCAGTTTCTCTTTGAAGTCTGTTTCTGAAGTTTTTTGTGTTGAAGGATGGCTACTTTTAAATCTGTGATAGAATGTCCAGGGAGATTGAAGTGCTCTCCTACTGGCTTTTGTATGTTACTATTCCTGATGTCCGATTTGTGTCCATTTATTCTTTTACATAGAGACTGTCCAGTTTGGCCAATGTACATAGCAGAGGGGCATTGCTGGCACATGATGGCATATATCACCTTAGTAGATGTGCAGGTGAATGAGTCCCTGATGGTGTGGCTGATGTGGTTGGGTCCTATGATGGTGTCGCTGGAGTAGATATGGGGACAGAGTAGGCAATGAGGTTTGTTATAGGGAATGGTTCCTGGGTTAGTGTTTCTGTGTTGTGGTGAGTATTTGCTTCAGGTTGGGAGGCTGTCTGTAAGTGAGGACTGGCCTGCCTGCCTCCCAGGGTCTGTGAGAGTGAGGGATCGTTTTCCAGGATGGATTGTAGATCGTTGATGATGTGCTGGAGAGGTTTTAGCTGGGGGCTGTATGTGATGGCCAGTGGTGTTCTGTTATTTTCCTTGTTGGGCCTGTCCTGTATCTATCTCTAGGGACACTTGTTTTCTGTTTCCCTGCTGCATGCTAGAGTGTGGGTTACCTGCCCTCCTTGGCAAGTGATGGGGTCTTGGCTCATCCTACCAGGGATCCACAGGCATTTCCATTGCCTATCCAGTACCACGACAACATCCTGGCCACTTCAGAGCATTACTGACTCATAAGGTGTGACGAAGTGGGGGATTTTTTAATTTTTTCCTGGTTTTCCAATGGTTTGCATGCAGAGGGAGTGGGACTCAGTGTCCCTGGGTGTTACTGGTTTAACAAGGTGAGGGGAGAGGGAGTTTGTTGTTACAGAGGACCGGAGAGGGAACTTGGGACCCCAGCCGATGGCCTGGAGGAGGGACACCCCAGCAACTGGTGACCTGACAGAGACGCAGCTCAGGAGTCGCAGCCGGTCCTGGCCAGTAGGAGGACAATGGGCTGCGACGAGAGGACCCCATGACCTAACCAGCCGGATCCAGCCAGAGGAGGGCGGAGAGGAGAGGAGGCCCAGATGACCCTGTTTACCTGGAAAGAAGACAATGGACAGAGGCGGGGCCTGGAGCCGGTGATATCAGATGCCCAGCTGGGAAGCAGGGGGGCTCGGGGCTGAAGATAGGAGGCAGGCAGGGCCAACTTGGATGCAGAGAGAGACTTGGATGTGCTGTGCTGAGGGAGGCCAGGCCTGAGGGTCAGAGAGTTTCCTGTGCTGTGTTCAATGCTCAATAAACCCTCCTGTTTTACGCTGGCTGAGTGTCACTCCGGTCTAGAGAACAGGGTTGCATCGTCCCCTTCGGGGGTGGGGGCCCCGGGGGTCCAGAGCGAGTGGACTCCGAGGGGGCCCACGGCAAGAGACAGATGTGCTAAGGCTGAGAGAGGTGCGGCTCCAGGAGGTGGAGGGGCCTGACCCCGAGAGAGAGTGGACCCCCGAGAAGGGCTGTCTCACTGGGCACCCCCCCACACGGACCGCACAGGGCCAAGAGTGGGTACAATCTGTGAGTCCGTGACATAAGGCGAAGTGGACTCTGGTGAATCAAGGAGCGATGGAAGCCAGGGAGAGACGGTTTGGGGGAGACAGGGATGGTAATGGGCTGGGGAATGGTTGCATAGAGCTGGCCCTGGGACAATGGAGTCAGGATGTGGGTGCATTGCCAGAGCTGTGGGGACGAGGGAGAATCTGGGGCTGTGGTGTGGGTAGGATTGAGGCATGGGCAGAGCTCAGGGGAGACAGTTGGGGTGGAACCCAGGTTGGGATAGCAGTGGGTGATGGGTCGTGCTTTTGGGGAATCAGCAGAGCTGGGCTGAGAGAGCTGGTTGAGGTGATGCTTGCTCAGCCTGGTAACTGTCTCCCCCTTTCATCCTCTCTGGGCCCTGAGGATCAGGTGGTGCGAGAGGGGGGAGCGCGGTGCATGTAGGGGAGGCCAGTACTAGGAAGAGAACGCCGGCTCTCGCCAGCGTGGGGATCCTTTGCCATATCTGAACGTGCCGGCCAATTCACCAGGCAGGCGGGGAAGCAAATGGCGCTGGAATTCACGTGGGGATGGATCCAGGATATGCTGAGGCATCCTTCTGGGCAGCTAACTGCCTGTGATGATCTGTTTCCTTTGGAGGTGTGCCCGGGGCTCTTGGGCAATGTTTTCCTTGGGTCCAGTGATATTTAACCAACACTTTGTGCAACAGCCTCTTTTGGAGGGGTTGGGCAATATCGGAGGCACGCATTCGATGCCAGCTTAGCAGCCTCCCTTGACTTGGATGTCTTGCGCTGCTGCTGCTTCGACCCACAAAGGCCAACTGAGGTCCTGTAGCCTGGCTCCCCCTGCCCTAAGCACCCATGAGCCTGCCTGCTGCCCACATCTCTGCAGTAAAAGGCTCAGTCTAAGAGCCAGCAGAGGGGCTTGACTAGACCAGGGCTCCAGCGATAAGGACTAGGCTGTGGGGGGGGGAGGGGAGGCTTCTTCCTGCTGGGTGGGGAAAGCATCATTACAAGAGGCCTGAAATGAAATGCTGGAGGTTTGGGGGGGGTGATTTCATGGGGTGTCCCCCTGGCTTTGCACAGCTGGATGCGGGGGGCTCTGCCTGGATCCCAGGGCATGGGTGGCTGGAGCGTAGCTTCCTCCCCCACACACTCCCACTGGTGCTAATTTGTCCCATACCCCAGTTGGCATTGTGACCAGAGAGACCCATGGACTGTGGAGACTGAACTGCCCTGGGACCTCAGTAGTGGGTCTCAGTGGCTCAGAGCTGAGGCACATCAATGCAGGCTGGTGTGGGGGCTTCATTCACAAGGGCTCCCTAGCCACCTCTTCTCGCCAACCAATGCCAGGGGTGGGGCTGGCCCTTGGATTATGCTGAAGACAGGTTCCCACATGATTGGCTGATTATTTTTCCCCCCAACTCAAACATCTGCTCTCCCTGCACCTGCCTCCATGGATGGGGAAGCTCCACTGATTCAGCACTGGACAGGGGCAGCCAGGACTTGGCCAGGCCTCTGGGAAGCCACTTACAATAAAAGAGCTGCTGGAGGCTACTTCCCTTCCAGGTAGGAGGCTGCAGAGAGATCCGCATGGGGCGAGTGACCCTGGCAGGCATAGGGTAGCTGAGTCCTGCAGTGGCTCACCCACTGGGCTCTGCAGCGCACCAAGGGCTGGGGCAGGGGTCCTCTACTCAACTATCAGCTTTATGGGGATGTTGTGAAGCCTGGTCATAGACTCCCAGACTCAGGGTGAGCTGGGAATGGAGGGGAGATGAGCGGGCAGTGCATGATTTAGAGGATCCTCTCCATCCCAGTGGCATAAAGGAGATCTGCCTGGAGCAGGGGGTGCAGGACATCAGGAGGAAGAAGGGATAGGAACTGTAGAGAGTCAGGGGAGGGTTTGGGGTGGGAGCTGGGAAGCAGCCCGGAATTCTTGTGGCCAGGTTGGTTTGGGGAGTGAGCCAGAGCTCTGCAATCCTGGCCTGTGGCTGGAAGGTTGGGAAGGGGAAGCTGTCACAGCTGTTTCATGTGGGTTTCCTTCCTCATCTCCTTGTGGCGGTTCACCCTGGCGTTATTAAGCAAGTTGCTGTGGTCTAGGGAAAGAGCTGCCACTCACACCTTGTGCTGCAGCTTCAACCTACAAAGGACCTGACTCCCATCCTGTCCCTTCCCAGCCTTGTGCCCAGCTGGCATCCCTGCCCTGAATGCCTGGCTGCCCCCCTCCCTCCCTAAGAGAAATGGCTTGGAGATGGAACCAGGAAAAGTTTCTGAGTCAAAATGCTAACCAGCCGTGACCCAGCTGGCCCAAATCAACCCAAACCATAGGAGGCTGGATGGGCAATCTGGCCTTGTGTGGCATGCTGCAGCACAGCCAGCCCAGGCTTCTTGTTCTGGCAGGTGGTGCTGTTACACATAGACTTAGAAATTCCTTTTCTTGGCGTGTGAGTGGCACACAGTCTTGGAAGACACGCTTAAGAAGTCCTGGTTAGCTTTGATGTGGATTCTTTCAGGGGCAGCTGTTGCAAGCAGCAGGAGAGTTTTCTCTGCCTTGAATGTCTCTAACTGGAGTCAGTTCTTGGGACCGAAGTTGCTCCCTGGGAAGTAGGCACCGGTGTCTGGGCTGAGGATTCTGATTGCGGTCTGACCCCCTCTGTCCCAGGACTGGTTTATACACAGCAACTAAACAAGCGGCACTAAGCCAGTACCCTGACTCCATATCACTGGCTTCCTACTGGAGGAGAAATCAACCTGTAGGGCCTGATATCCGCTCCTGCTCAGCAGAGGAGTGGCGTTATTAGTTTATTTTACAGTAGTTCTTTAGCAGCCCCAGCTGCAATCAGGCCCCCACCGTGCCAGTTGCTGAGCGAACGCAGTAAAACACAGTCCCTGCCCTAAAGAACTTGCATTGAAATTGTCAGGCCAAAGGAAGGATTCCTCTCCCACTTTGAATTGAGACCAAGAGCCTTAACTCCTCTTCAAGGTGCCATTTTTCTGGGAACATGGGGCAGCTGAATATGGATGGAGTCCTGCAGCTGAAGGTTCAGATTTGCTGCCTTCTGGCTATAAGCCAAATGGCTCCCCCACCATCATCACTGACCTTTCTGCTTCGTGCCCCCCTCCCTCCACATCCTGCTCCAGCTCAACACCAGCTTGAACGTGCAGGGAGCCTACAGGGCGTCCGTGGCCCAGATGCAAACTCACCTGGGCAGCAGCAAAAGCTGCCACTCTTCTTGAGAAGCTCAGCAGGGGAAGAGTCAAAGGGCAGGGCCTGCCTGAAGGAGGCAGGTTTGTGCCGGAGCGAGATGGGTGGTTTGGTTGCCCAAAGTCTCTGTCCAGCTGCCATGGTTCCCTATTGCAGCCCAGCCAGTGCCTGAGGTCTGGCACTGCAGCCGCCCTGGGCTCACTGAAAGATGTTTAGTAAACACTTAGACATGATTTGGTGGGAGCTCACAGAAGTGTCTCACACTGTCATTAAAGCCTTGGCTGCATTCTGGAAGTGACTCAGCCCCAGAGCCGTTAGACCAAAGGCAAACAACATGCTGTTCTGGAGTCCAGTGGGCCATTTCAAGGTAGACACATGAGCATAGCCTGACTCTGCTATTCCAGTGCTGGAATTCCCCTCACAGCTGTGCTAGTACCCCACATCCTGCCCCACTGCAGCCCCCTGCCATCCCAGCTGTGGGCTCCCCTCACACAGCTCTGCCAATGCTCCTGAGACCTATTCCAGGCCTAGGCATTTTCTAAGCCGAGACACTGCCAAAGCCTGGGAGGAGGAGAGAGCCAGGCTGTCCCCTCCCTGCCTGAGACCCCAGGAATGGTGGTGATGAGTGGATGGAGGATTGTGTGGGGTCTTACAGGCCCTGTGCATGCAAGTTAAGCTCTGCAGCCTGTGGCTGGTCTGGGTTTTTCATTCCCAGCCTTCCAGTCTGCAGTGTCCTAGAATCATAGAATATCAGGGTTGGAAGAGACCTCCGGAGATCATCTAGTCCAACCCTCTGCTCAAAGCAGGACCAACCCCAACTAAATCATCCCAGCCAGGGCTTTGTCAAACTGGGCCCTAAAAACCTCTTAAGGCTGGAGATTCCACCACCTCCCTAGGTAACATTCCGGTGCTTCACCACCCTCCTAGTGAAATAGTGTTTCCCAATATCCAGCCTAGGCCCTGTCTACACTGGCAAGTTGCTGCACAGTAAAGCAGCTTTGAGCGTTGTAACTCCCGAGGTGTACACACTGCTAAGCCACTTGGTGCACAGAAACTGCGCAGATGGAGCGCTGTAAAAAACCCACCCCGACAAGAGGCGTACAGCTTTCTGCGTCAGGGCTACAGTGCTGCGATGCCAGTGTAGACACGCTGGTCGATTACAGCGCTGCGATTGGCCTACGGGAGGTGTCCTCAGGTGACCAATTGTCATTCCCACCCCGTAAATTCCTTTGGAATTTTGAAAGTCCCCTTCCTGTTTGCTCTGTGATACATGCAGTGGTCTCAGCGCATCTTTCCAGGTGGCCATGCCTGCTCCACGCACCAGGCGATCCCCCGCTTGGAGCAAGGCTGAGCTGCTGGACCTCATCAGCATTTGGGGAGAGGAGGTTGTTCGGTCCCAGCTGCGCTCCAGCTGTAGGAATTATGGACACATTTCACAATGTATGACGGAAAGGGGCCGTGACCGGGACACACTGCAGTGCAGGGTCAAAGTGAAGGAGCTGTGGAATGCCTACCGCAGGGCGCGGGAGGCAAACTGCTGCTCCGGTGCTGTGCCCATGAGCTGCCGGTTCTACAAAGAGCTGGACGCGATACTCCGCAGCGACCCCACCTCCACTGCTAACACCACTGTGGATACTTCGGAGGCTCGCGTGCCAGTGGAGAATGGACCGAGCCAGGAGGAGGAAATCTTGGACGAGGATGTGGAGTGAGAAGGGGACCCAGAGGCAGAGGATGACTCGGAGGTCAGAGATGCATGCAGCCAGGGGTCTTTTCTACCCCTGGAGGAGCCTAGCCAGTCACAGCTGTCAGATGTTGGCAAAGCGCAAACAGGAGAAGAGGCCACTGGTAAGTGGAGTTGTTGGGGGCAGGAGGGTTGCAGAAAGCAGGCTTGTCTCTGTATGATGCACCTACCCCCACATGCCCAGTCTGAGCGGCGGAACAGGCTGTTGATTGACTCCCTCGCTTCATGGGAATCTGCCTCTGAGATCTCCAGGAAACTCTCATGGAGATACTGGGCAATCCGCTGCCACAGGTTCTTCATCAGAGCTGCTTTGTTTCTTGCCCCATTAACGGTAACCACACGACTGTGATCCGCATAAGGACCAGGGCAGAAGCTGCAGTTTTGGAGAAGACCCTCCTTTGATTCCCTGCTCACCCTCAGCAGCGAGGATATCTTCCATAATGATCACATCCTGTGGAAAATGAGGGGACAGGAATGATTATCAGGCCCCCCCACTACAGTGCTGGCTCTCTCCAAGAGCCATGTGCCCAGTGTACAGTAGGATCCAGGAACACTGATTTACCCTACCCCTTTGGCTACTTACCATTTTGGGGGTCTTGTGGCTCATGTGTGCTTGCCTAGGGTCAGCCAGTTAGTGACAGGTGTGTGAATACTGGCTGTTTTTTAAATCCCTGAATCAGTGGTCTCTGTGTTGCAAACAATACTGCTTCTGTAAAATGTTGCGTTTAAACTTCAGAGATGACCTTGGGAGCCCAGCCTCCCTCTTTGTTATTGCTGGCTGAAAGGCTGCGCAGAATTAGAAAGCGGCCACGCAGAACTAAGGAGGACTTCCTCCGTGAGGTTATGATGCACTCTGCCGCCGAGAAACAGGAATTGAAGGAGTGGCAGGAGAGCGAGAAGAGGGACCGAAAGGAGAAGGCGGCGCGCCAGAACGATGCCACAGAGTGGCTCTTAAACATTATGGAGCGCCAACCGGACACACTCCAGACGATACTAGCACTACAAACAGAGCAATTATGTTAAACATTCATATTGCATTGTCTGCACCAATCACCTCCTAGCATTACAAGCCCTGCACTCCCAAGCCTAGCAACAAATATTAGTGGCTTTCAGCTTCAAATTGCTGCTTCCAGGCATCCCTGATCCTTATGGCTCTGTGCTGTGCTCCTTTAATAGCCCTGGTCTCTGGCTGTTCAAACTCAGCCTCCAGGTTCTGAGCCTCAGCAGTCTAGCCCTGAGTGAAGCTTTCATCCTTCCCTTCACAAATATTATGGAGTGTACAGCACGTGGCTATAAGCACTGGAATACTGTCATCGGTCAGGTCCAGCTTCCCATATAGGCAGCACCAGTGGGCCTTTAAACGGCCAAAAGCACACTCAACAGTCATTCGGCACTTGCTCAGTCTGTTGCTCTTTGCTGCTGTCAAGTTGCCATGTGTATGGCTTCATAAGCCATGGCATTAAGGGGTAGGCGGGGTCTCCCAGGATCACAATGGGCATTTCAACTTCCCCTAAGGTGATCTTCTGGTCTGGGAAGAAAGTCCCTGCTTGCAGCTTCCTGAACAGGCCAGTGTTCCAAAAGATGCGTGCATCATGCACCTTTCCAGACCAGTCTGCGCTAGTGTCTGTGAAACGCCCACCGTGATCCACAAGCGCCTGGAGAACCATTGATAAATACCCCTGGCAATCCTGCCGACTACGCCACTGTGACGGGTTGGATCACAGAAACCCCCTTGGGAGCTGCCACCCGATGTGCAAAGACTACCCCTGCTCCTGTTTTCCCTGCCAGCTCAGGACTCCAGCACCCTGTCTTGCTGAATTAGACACTCCCGTCTGCTCCAACACAGACCCAGGGTCTGAATCACTTGTCCCAAAGCTGCAAGTTTACCTGAAAACAGCTCACAGAAGTGTGCTTGTCTTTAGCACTCAGATGCCCAACTCCCAATGGGGTCTAAACCCAGATAAATCCGTTTTACCCTGTATAAAGCTTATGCAGGGCAAACTCATAAATTGTTCGCCCTCTATAACACTGATAGAGAGATATGCACAGTTGTTTGCTCCCTCAGTTATTAATACATACTCTGAGTAAATTACTAAATAAAAAGTGATTTTATTAAATACAGACAGCAGGATTTAAGTGATTCCAAGTAGTAAAAGACAGAACAAAGTAAGTCACCAAGTAAAATAAAATAAAATGCACAAATCTATGTCTACTCAAACTAAATACAGATAATCTCACCCTCAGAGATGCTTCAGTAAGTTTTCTCAGACTGGACATCTTCCAGGCCTAGGCACAATTCTTTCCCCTGGTACAGCTCTTGTTCCAGCTCAGGTGATAGCTAGGGGATTCTTCATGATGGCTCCTCTCCCCCCTTTGTTCTCTTCCACCCCTTTATATAACTTTTGCATAAGGCGGGAACCCTTTGTCCCTCTGGGTTTCCACCCCCCCCTCACTGGAAAAGCACCAGGTTAAAGATGGATTCCAGTTCAGGTGACATGATCACATGTCACTGCAAGACTTCATTGCCCACTTGCCAGCACACACATATACAGGAAGACTAACAGGTAAACACAACCATCTGCAGACAATGGTCCTGGTTAATGGGAGTCATCAAGATTCCAAACCATCATTAATGGCCCACACTTTACATAATTACAATAGGCCCTCAGAGTTACATTTTATATTTCTAGTTTTAGATACAAGAGTGGTACATTTATACAAATCAGATGATCATACTCAGTAGATTATAAGCTTTGTAATGATACCTTACAAGAGACCTTTTGCATGAAGCATATCCCAGTTATGTTATATTCACTTATTACCATATTTTCTCTAAAACTATCCCAGTTACATTATATTGACTTATTATCAAGTTTTTATAAAACCATATAGACTGCACAACGTCACAGTCTGGTGCCAGAATTGGAATGTGTGTGCCATCTATCACCCCTCTGCAGTTAGGGAAGCCCATTTGTGCAAAACCATCCACAATGTCACGCAGGTTGCCCAGGGTCATGGTCTTTCAGAGCAGGTTGCGATTAATGGCCCTGCACACTTCTGTCAACACGAGTCCAACAGTCGACTTTCCCACTCCAAACTGGTTAGTGACCAATTGGTAGCAGTCTGGAGTAGCCAGCTTCCACAGTGCAATCGCCGCGCTCTTCTCCAACAGCAGGGCAGCTCTCATTCTCGTGACCTTGCGCCGCAGGGCTGGGGCGAGCTCATCACACAGTCCTATGAATGTGGCTTTCTTCATCCGAAAGTTCTGCAGCCTCTGCTCGTCATCCCAGATGTGCATGACGATGTGATCCCACCACCCAGTGCTTGTTTCCCGAGCCCAAAAGCGGCGTTCCACTGTGGTCAGCACCTCCGGGAATGCCACAAACAATCTCGTGTCGTAGCTAGTACGTGCGGCGAGATCCATGTCTCATTCCTCTTGCCTTTGTAGTTTCAGGAATAACTCCACTGCCACTCATGACGTGTTAGTCAGAGCGAGCAGCACACTGGTCAACAGTGCGGGATCCATTCCTGAAGCCCGAAGAGGCAGAGCGTGCAGTACACAAACCGTTAAAAGATGGCTCCAAATGCGGACGGAAGCACAGGGACTGCTGGGATGCGAAGCAATGCATCACAGGGCTTTGGGACAGGACCCAGGATGCCCCGTGACCCCCTCCGCCTTCCCACAACTCCTAGCGGCAGAAGAGGAAGAGGTGCTCTGTGGGATAGCTGCCCAGAGTGCACAGCTGCAAGTGCCGCAAGTGTGAGCACGCTATTGCGCAGGCAGCTGACAGTGTGAACATACCACAGCAGTTTCCCTTCAGCGCTCTCTGAGCGGCGCTGTAACTGCTGGTGATGTAACTCTGCCAGTGTGGACAAGGCCCTAGATCTCTCCCCCCGCCACCCCGCAACTTGAGACCATTGTCCCTTGTTCTCCATCTCACTGAGCCACCCAGCACGCAGCAGCCGTGGCTACCCTGGGGCAGCTCCAACCTGGGGGGTGGGGGGAGAGCTGTTTATATGGCAGTGGGCTCTGTCTGCAAGTCCATTGCCTAGTGCAGAGAACTGGACGTCTGGGGTTCTGATTCTAAATCAGTGTGGTCTCTTCTGAACTGGATTTCTGCCTCATTGGACGCCAGTGAAGGCAAAGGCCAAACTAAGACAAGATGCTTTATTGTAAATGCACTCCAGTCTCAAGAAAGCCCCACTTTACCCAGAACCCAGTGCCTAAGAGGAAGTAGGGATAATGGTTAGAGCAGGGGGGTGGGTAGCAAGGACTTCTGGATTCTTGTTCTCAATCTGCATTGACCGACTGCATGGCCTAGAGCAAGTCACTTCCCCTCCTTGTGCCTCAGGTTACTTGTCTGTAAACTGGGGACAATGATTAGAGCTGGCTGGAAAAGGCGATTATTGGGGGGGGGGTAAGAGACTGATTAATCTTTTTTGCAAGAAATTTTCCAGCTTTTAAACCCAAAATAGCTTTCAAAAATCAAACATTTTCAGTGAAAATCAAACCTCTTTATGGGGGAAAAATCATTTTTTGGTGAAATAATGGAAAATTTCAACCAAAATGACACACACACACACACACACACACACACACAAAAGCGTATGGAACTTTTTCAAAGTGTTTTGGCCAACAAATTCAACCTGATCTAATGATATGTACCTAAGAGGGGTTATTTAATGTTTGTAAAGGGCTTTGAGCTCAGTGGATGATCTCAATGGGCAGAAAGCCTGGTCCTGCTGAAATCCATGACAAAACTTACATTGACTCCAATGGAGCCAGGATTTCACCCACTAGCTATAAATTATCAGTAGTTAATTCATTATTAACATCTCTCTCCTCTGTCCAGACAAGAACTGGCTTTAGTTTGTGTAAGCTGCAATTAAAAATGATTTAACATTTATATTGCAATTGCACATGGTCCCTGTGCCCAAAATCTTGTTGTTCAAGCAGGCAAATGGTATACAAAGAGGGGAGAGGTAAACAGTTAAATATAGAGTATAAATAATGTTGCTCTTTTCTAGGGTTACCATAATCCAGCAAGCAAAAAAGAGGACGGGAGGAGCCCCGCCCCTGTCCTGCCCTAGCCCCGCCCCATCCTGCCCTAGCCCCGCCCCTGCCCCTCCCACTTCCCCCCCCTCAGAACCCCCAACCCTCCCCCTGCTCCTTGTCCCCTGACTGCCCCCTCCTGGGACCCCTGCCCCTAACTGCCCCCCAGGACTCCATCCCCTACCTAAGCCTCCCTGCCTCTTGTCCCCTGACTGCCCCCTCTTGAGACCCTCCCCCATCTTAACTGGCCCCCTAGGACTCTACCCCCTACCTGTACCCTGACTGCCCCAACCCTTATCCACACCCCCACCCCCAGACAGACCCCTGGGACTCCCACGCCCCATCCAACCACTCCCCACCCCCTGACAGCCCCCCCAGAACTCCCGACCCATCTAAACCCCTCTGCTCCCTGTCCCTTGACTGCTCCGATCCCTCTCCCCACTCCTGCCCCCTGACAGCCCCCCCCCCAGAACTCCCAACCCCCCCCCCACTCCTTGTCCCCTGACTGCCCCCTCCTGGGACCCCTGCTCCTAACTGCCCTCCAGAACCCCACCCCCTACCTAAGCCTCCCTGTTCCTTGTCCCCTAACTGCCCCCTCCTAAGACCCCCCCGAAATGCCCCCCAGGACCCTACCCCCGTACCTGTACCCTGACTGCCCAAAACCTTATCCACACCCCCAGAAAGCCCCCCCCCGAACTCCCGACCCCCCCCGTCTCTTGACTGCCGCTCCAAAACCTCCCTGCCCCTTCTCCGACCCCCTGGCCCCCTTGTTGTTGGCCTTTCTTCACCTAATGTCTCGGTGAATTTGCTCAGGAACTGCCTGAGCCGCTGGGCAGCAGCGGGGGAGGAGCTCCAGACTGCCGGAGCCGATCTGCGATGCAGGGAGGGAGGAGGAGGAGCCCTCTCTGGCTGAGTGTCGGAGCCCCATGTAAGTGACACCGGCCGGCCGGCAGCACTGTTAACCGCGCGTGCTCTGCATGGGGGGGAAGTCCGGACATTTACAAATTCCCCCCGACGCTATTTTTAGCTTAAAAAGCCGGACATGTCCGGGGAATCCGGACGAATGGTAACCCTATCTTTTCAAATGTTTTCTACTAGACTAGGAATTATTTGAGGAAAGTTCTCTGGCCTGTTACACAGGAGGTCAGACTAGATGATCAGTGGTCCCTTCTGGCCTTCGACTCAGTGAATATCCATAGAGCCCAAAGTGCCTAAAAGCAAGGTCAATATCATTACCCCTGTTTTTATAGATTAGGGAAACTGAGGCACGGAGCAGGAACGTTCCTGGAAGCAGAAAGCAGCCTTTTATGGGTGTTTGGATTCAGCTGAATGCTAGGCCTGGTAGATGGGTCCAGAGCCCGGGATGCCAATCTACGTTTGGATGTGCTGCTTCCATCTGCAGCTCAGGTTTGCACCTGTCCTCAAGCACGGCAGTCTGAGGTGCCCAGTGCTTCCTGGGAGGTCACTGGGAGCTGGGGACTCTCACCCCTTGCAGACAGAGCTGTAAAAGTAGCTCAGCCCTGAGGTTTCTTCTCCCAGCCAGGCTCCTGGGGATAACAGCACTTCTGAGCGAAGAGGAGGAAAATGAAGCTTTGTAGCAGCAACATAGCTGGGGAGCGAATAAAGGGACAAACCAGCAGAGCCGGGGTTAAATGCTGACAGCCATGCTAAGAAGGTTCCTGTCAGGACCAGGGCGTGCTGCGAAATCCTGATTCATTCAGTGTTTGGCAATTGCAGGAGACTCTGGGTTGGTTATTGCAGATTTATGGGCTCACATTTTTTTGTTTGTTTGTTTGTTTTTAACCTGTTTGATTCAAGAAAACTTTGGGGGTTTTGCCCCCGACTTTACTGCTCAGCTGCCAAAGCAGGGCCATTGTAATACAGGAATGTGATACCTGGGGCTTTGGACCCTGGTGCTGCCCACGCGGTTCCCAGATGGCTCCTGAAATAGCCAACCCCTGCTGGGGCCCGGCAGAGACCAATTGCAGCATGCGGATATCCTGGGCCTTGTCAGCTGTTGCCCCAAGCCCTCTGTGGATAAGGAACTGGACTGTGATTCAGGGGATCTGGGTTCAAATTCTGCTTCTGTCCAGAGGCACAACCAGAATTTTCCTAAGGAGGGGGCCCAGGGGATGCTGATTTGGGGGGTGTCCCTGGGGCCAAGTACATGACGGGGTGGCCCCATTGCACAGAGTTATGGCAGGGGCTTTGCCTTCGAGGGATCATAATCTCTTTGAGTTCCCATCAGCCCTGAGCTCCTCCCAGCCAGGTGTCCCGGTGCTGGACCATGGCCTGTATGGCTCCAGCCGGGCTGCGCTGTGGACTCGGCTGCCCTCGCAGCGGTGGGGGAAGCTCAGCAGCCTGGCCTTGCTCAGCAGCTCCATGTGGGGTCTGGAGCTCCGGATCCTGCACACAACACCTGTGCCTTGGAGCTGCCCAGAGGTGTGTGTGGGGGGGACTACAAGGGGAGAGGAATCCAGACAGCTGGGCTTTTCTGCTAACAAGAGGCTTTTTTTTTAATAGCAACCACTCACCGTCAGGCTGCCAGGAGCTGAGCTAAGGGTGGAGTTTTCCTAGGAGACCATCTGCTGCTGGCTGGAGACAGCAGGCTGAATAAACTCTCCGTGTGCACTATTAGCTCCATTTTTGTTTATTGCGGTTAAGAGCCCAGTTCCTTCAATCTGGGGGTCAGGAGGCTTTGAACAGCCGGCCCCAGGCTGTGCGCTGGGGACCCTGTTAGAAGGGAGAAGTTAAATTCAGGTAGAAGAGCAGTTTGTTTACTGATGTGGTAATGATTACATTTTATACTGCACCCTTCCAAGCTGGCCTAGAACTGCACTGCCTTTCTCCACCCCACCCTGAGCTTGGGTTCAAATTAAATTTCACCATCGCTGCTCACGAGGTGTTTCCCTCGTTTCATTTTCCGATTAACTTCTCTCTAGCCTGAATCCCCATCCTCCCCTGCACCAGCCTTACACTGCTTGTCTCTCTCACATTCTCCTCACTGCTTCGTTGCCTTTGCAGCTTCCTCTTGTACCATGCCATCTCCCATGACCTCCAGACAAAAGTGGGCACATGTTTGCTTTTCCAAAAGTCCCAAGGGAGACAGAAGAATTCTTGGGAACATGAAGGGGTTGGATCTCGGGGAGGGGGAGGTCTAGCCTTACTTGCATTAGCTGGGGATCTGGCACAAGATACAGACTGTGATCTGGAATTGGAGTCCTAGCAATCTGCTCTACCCAATGCTTCTAACTTGCATGATGTTTAGTGCTGATCTTAAAGCCCCAGCTCCTGGAGTCAGGTGATGATTGGAAAATGTTGGCTTTCATTTTTGAAAACCAGTAAGTCTAGTCCTTGTGTCTACAGAGAAACTCTTGGATGTGATTCAAGTGGAGCTGGTCAGGAATTCTTCAACAAATGGTTCTTTGTTGAAAAATGCAGATCTGTTGAATCTCTAAAGCTGTTCATGACACAGGGCTGGGTTCAGCGAATGCTCTGGCTCAAAAACGTTGCAGGGGAAAAAATAGAAATTGTTGAAATGAAACATTGACACTCTTGTAAGGAAAAATTCCAATTTCTGTTTTGAAATTTAAGACAATTAGACTGGGTGTGGAGTGGGGAGGCTGAAAACATTTTGAGTGGCCTGAAGCAAAACCAATTTTTTGGTTTGAATATTTCCAAGGTGGTTTTTTTTTTTTAATTTTTGTTCTGATTTGAGGAGAAAAAAATACAGCTTCAATAGCTGTGGGCCGGGAAACCCATTTCCCACAAAGTTCCAGAGCCGGGTGCACCCTCAATGCTCACAAATCAGAAAGCAAACGTCCCCAGTTTACTACTGTCTGCATAGCCTTATGACTTTCCAGCTGATCTCATGATTCTTAAAGGCTTGGGTTGGCAGTGGTAATTCCTCCTTTCTGCTCCAAGGCTGGCAGAGTAGGGGAGATCAGCTGGCTGTCTAGGGCAGGGTGACACCATATTAGGGTTCTCAGCTGCCCTGTGGTGGCTCAGGAGGGTGTGTGCAAGGCTCCTTTGTGTGCTCAGGGTGGAGGCGTAGCAGCGAGATCTCCCACCGCTAATGACAGTGGATATGAGCCCGCACTGAGATGCTGAGCACTCTCCCCGCCCCCACCCCCACAGTGGCTTCCACAGGAGGCAAAGGGGATCAGCACCCTGCAAGATCAGGCCCGTTCAGTGGGGATTGTGTCAGAGCTATGCCCAGCGGGAATGGGGAAGGACTACAGGAAGCAGGTGTGTGGCTCATGGGGAAAGGAGGTGCTGGGTTAGGGGTCTCATTGGATCACTCCTGCAGCTGATGCCCATGTAGCGGGGGGCAGTTGCTTGTCCCTCATGGCTGCATTATTCACAAATCACTATGGTCAGTTACATCAATGGCCCTAGACACTGCAACTTCCCCCAGCCTTTGTGCAGCATTTGGGGCCATTACGGTAAATGGTGCACCACCCTCCTCCAGGTGCAGAGCCACCCTCGGACATCAAACTCCCCCGTACCCCTTCCACCTCCACACCAACCCTTCCAGGGAAGTGGCATCTGATTAGATGCAGATGTGGCTTCAGGCATTGGGGAAGAGGCTGGAAATCTTCCAGCTGGGCCTAACCACTCCTGGAGTCAGGTGATGATTGGAAAATGTTGCAGGGTCTTGCAGACTCTCTGTCAGCAAAGCCTGTATCCGTCCCCACATGACTGAGGTGAAGCAGCAGGCTGACCACGGGGCAACGGTTACCCAGACCTGCAATCTAATTGCAGGGTCCCGAGAAATCCTAGTGACTCCTCATCATTTCACGGCTGTGACTGAGACGCGTGCTGCCACTTAACCCTTTCATAGCTGGGCAAGAGGGTAGGCTTGATTTGTAACCGCTAAGAGCATTTGACCCAGTGAACTGGATGCAGTGGGCAGAGACTGCTGGTTCCTTGCAATATGCTAGGGTTACCATTCGTCCGGATTTACCCGGACATGTCCTCCTTTTTGTGTTAAAAATAGCGTCTGGGGGGGAATTTGTAAATCACTAAAAATGTCCAGGATTTCCCCCCCATGCAGAGCGAGGCGCGGCTGGGAGGGCTGCAGGAAATTCAGCCGCTCGCATGGGGCTCTGGCAGCCAGAGCCCTTCCCCCGCAGCTTGCCGGGCGGGACTCCGGAGCAGCTGTAGAGCTCCTCCTCCCCGCCCCCGCACTCTGAGCCGGCCGGCCTGCCGGGCCGTTTGCATGGGGCCTCGGCAGCTCCTCCTCCCCTGCTGGGTGGGGTGGGACCGGGTTGTGTGTTGCGCTGGGGAGCGCAGCCACGTGTCCGGCTCCGCACAGAGCCCAACACCATGTTCTGAGCGGCAGGGTAAGGGGGCCAGGGGGCAAGAGAAGGGGCAGGGAGATTTTGGAGGGGGCAGTCAAGAGACGGGGGGGGGGTCGGGAGTTCGGGGGGGGGCTTTTGGGGGGGGTGGAGAAGGTTTTGGGCAGTCAGGGTACAGGTAGGGGGTAGGGTCCTAGGGGGCAGTTAGGGTGGGGGGTCTTAGGAGGGGGCAGTTAGGGGACAAGGAACAGGGAGGCTTAGGTAGGGGGTGGGGTTCTGGAGGGCAGTTAGGAGCAGGGGTCCCAGGAGGGGGCAGTCAGGGGACAAGGAGCGGGAGTGGGGGGTTGGGAGTTCTGGGGGGGGCTGTCAGGGGGCAGGGGTGGGGAGAGGGATCGGAGCAGTCAATGGGACAGGGAGCAGAGGGGTTTAGATGGGTCGGGAGTTGTGGGGGGGGCTGTCAGGGGGTGGGGAGTGGTTGGATGGGGCGTGGGAGTCCCAGGGGTCTGTCTGGGGGTGGGGGTGTGGATAAGGGTTGGGGCAGTCAGGGTACAGGTAGGGGGTAGGGTCCTAGGGGGCCAGTTAGGATGGGGGGAGGGTCTCAGGAGGGGGCAGTCAGGGGACAAGAGGCAGGGAGGCTTAGGTAGGGGGTGGAGTCCTGGGGGGCAGTTAGGGGCAGGGGTCCCAGGAGGGGGCAGTCAGGGGACAAGGAATGGGGGGAGGGTTGGGGGTTCTGAGGGGGGCGGGAAGTGGGAGGGGCAGGGGCGGGGCTCCTCCCGTCCTCTTTTTTGCTTGCTGAAATATGGTAACCCTAATAACATATATGGTGCAATCCTGCATTGTCCTGGTGGGGCGGACTAGCTAGGATCTAAAAAGTGATTTTCTTTCTCTAGTGTCCGTGAAAAGAAAAGAAGCAATGCAAAGGATGGTACATTTCTAATGACTGGAGTTCCTGCATAATAAGAAAAGTATCTCTCCACGTAGCCTCAACGGGAACAGCCTGCAGCCCATGTCTGCAAAAATAAACTGCAGCAAACTTACACGGCTTATTGCCAAAGGCAAATGACATACAAAAAGCCATCCAGTCACAACAGCCAGCCAGCCCTTTTCCAATCAGAGAGCAAAGTTTTGAGTCAGGTGACCCAGCTTTCCCAACAGGCGCAGGGAAATGCGCTCACCAGGCAGCTTTGAATATCAGCACCCCAGAGGGAATGAAACAAATTGCATGGCAGGTCCCAGGTTTCTCCCCTCTACCTAAGTCTGCAACCTACACACAATGTGCAAATGAGTGAAATAAATGCTACAATCTAACACCACGGAGTTGTTGACAGATGTCAGCTCATTAAGTTCCATTCATTGGCTCCCTGCCACCTCACCAACATATTATATAAATTGCTTTTTAGCTGGCAGTCTTTCACCTTGCCTGAAAGCA
Source organism: Emys orbicularis (assembly GCF_028017835.1). Taxonomy (NCBI): domain Eukaryota; kingdom Metazoa; phylum Chordata; order Testudines; family Emydidae; genus Emys; species Emys orbicularis. Next base: position 123,447,574 of record NC_088686.1, read on the forward strand.
ACTTGGGTATGGTAGGGTGGTTTTTTATTATTATTATTATTATTATATTTTATTTTATCCCTTCTCAGTAACCTAGCTTACTTTGCAAAGTGCCAACAGTTTGAATGCAATTCAGGATACTGCCTAGTTATCAGGCTGCAACTGGAGATGAATATTTTATAGCAGCTGAACAGAGGTTCAGACGTAAATGACTGCATCTTAATTAAACAATGAAAAAAGAAAAGAAAGAAAGAAGAGTTTAATTACTGAAATATAAATCAACTATGGAGACAGAGGCCTTCCTGTATTAAAGGGGATTCTTGATACTGCAATGTGAAGATTACAATAATTTTAGGAATAGGAAAAGGCTTACTGCCCCTTTGTCGATCGATCTTAGCCATACTTCTCCATATTTCATTGTAGCCTTTCATCCTCTGTAAAAAGTTTTTAAGATGTGCCTAAATTCCAAAAGGACACAAAGATGCATGCACTCCTAATTTGCATGTGCAGTAATTGTGACTATGCACAAACTGGACTATTTGCAAATACAGCAGGTTTGTAACAGGCCATTTGCATTTTGCATCTGGCCATTTGTGTGTGCAAATACCCCATTTGTACATGCAAAGAGGTTAGCTGCACACATTAATTAGGGTGTACAAAGTTCATACATTTTCCCATAAGTTCTTATGCATCTGGCCTTTTGCAAATCAGGGCTGATTTGTTTAAATATAATTAGAGGGAACATAAGAATCCCGAGAGGCTTTACAGAATGACTAAAATATAAAACAGAAGATGGAACTTTATAGCATCCATTATGGGGTGTAGATGTAAGTCATGAGAGTATGGTAGGACACGATAGACTGTTTATAGAGGATACTGGATTTTTCAAGCATACTAAATCCAACATGTTGACACCTCAGTTATATGTCAGAAAAGAACCTGGATAGATATCAGGGAAAATCTGTAAAACTAGAAATACGTCCAACCAAAATTGGCAACCCTAGCCTTAGATAGACAGATCAAGGAAGCAAAAGCAGGTCTACCAACTGCATATGGATACAAAAAAGACCATAGCACTATTTTGTTCAAAATCTCCACTCCCCACACTGCTTTGCATTGTGTTGTATGTTAGCAACTGCTACATTCCAGAAGTGGCTGCATTTCAGTGGTGCTGCATGTGGATCATTTATAGAGCAGTTCTTAAGGAGCCCTCCAGTTTAAAATTAGTATAGAAAAATAAAATACCATCATCCAAACCAAACCTTGGAATCTTTCCCTGCATCTAAGGCCCAATCTCAGAAACAATTAGGAAGAGAGCTATTGACTCTGACCTGGCCATGATTGGGAATACCTGTCCACCTGAACATCAAGGGAGCAAGTCATTGCAGGAGAAAAAGAGGGTGACAGTGCTGAAGGGATATATTCTTCATCTAGGGTCACTACAAAGGTCCTATACCCAGCCTCTCTGAAACAAGTGAGAAGGCACCCAGCTCTCGACCTGCCCTGGACTGAAAGCAGAAACAATCCCCCAGGGTCTGAGTCAAACAAGAAAAAAACATGATGCAAAGATTGGAAGAATGAAAAAATAAATGACAGGTAATACAAGTTTGTGGGAGAGATGGGCCAAATGGGCATCAACTGCAGTCTTCACTCACATTTGCTCCCCAGTTAACATCTACCCTGAAGCACTAGTAGCGCCCCCTTGTTTGCCCATCTCCTACTCCACACTTCACTCTCCATCTCAGACCCATACTACATTACTGGAGTTCTCCGGCTTGCCTGTCTGCTCCTCAGTTACAGTGGCCTTGCAGCATGGCAGGAGCTCACTTGCTTTGGTCTCCCACTTTCAGCACTGCCTCTACTTTTATTTACCACCCCAGGCTCCTGTTTGTTGTGAGCCTGAGAAAATCCGCTCGCTGAATGGCACTTTTAATACCTGTGAAGATATTGATTGTCACTAAGACACAGGTCTTTAAATCTGACATCTTCATTGTGGACGGGTTCTTTTAAATTCTTGATTATGAAAGAATGCTCAGAGTCTATGTGAATGTGTGGCAGATATTATTATTAGTTATATTACGTGCTGCCTATAGACCCCAATCAGGATATGGCCCTGATATGCTAGGTGCTACACTGTCTGAAGGAAGACAGAAACTTTGCCCCAAACAGCTTGCAGTTTAGGCAAACAAGCAACATATTAAGTATAAAGGACTAGAGAACTATCTAACTTAGGTACATCTATGGACCCCATCACCATAACACATGAGTGGCTCATGATTTTTGATGCAATTATCCTCACAACACCCAGTGCTATAATCCCATTTTACAGCTGGGAACTGACTACAGAGAGGTTAAGTGACTTGCCCATGGTCACACAGGAAGCCTGGGGAGGAGCAGGGAATTGAATCCAGATCTCCCAAGTCCAACACCAGCATCCCAAGCACTGGATCATCCTTCCTCAGACAATTCTGTTTTGCAGCAACTTTTGAGTTTTCAAAATTTGTTTCACGGTCTGAACTGGAATAAAACCAGAACCTTGTGGCCATTTGTGTGGAAATGTATTGTGTCAAAATGAATAAAACCTCAGCTTCTCAATTTGGGAAGGTGGGGGTATAGCCTGATGCTTGGGACACTAGCCTGAGATACAGAGGATGCATCTTCAAGTCCCCGGTTTGCTCAATGCAGAGCAGTTCTTCACCCCAGCTCACTCTGTATCAGTCAGAGCAGGGACTTGATCCAAGGTCTTGTATACCCCAGGGCAGCACCCTAACCACCAGGCTGTAGAGCCTCATTCTTTCCTATGCCACTCAGAGAAAATGTCATCAAAACAGATATGGTTTTGACAAAACAGCATATTTCAGTGAAATGCCCAGCTCTAATATTAAGGCTCAGCAAAGGGGGATATCATCAAAATATGTACACATTTATACATACATACGTATATTCTTTAAAAATTTAATATATGCCCATCTATCAACCATACCCAACTGCCCATCTATCCTGCCTTAGTTGAGCAATTTATTGGCAGAGACCCAGAGTAGGTTTCCAGAAGGAATTTGAAGAAGAGGATGGTGGCCTTGGGGACCAGCTCATGCAGAGTGTTCAATGAACAGGGCATGAAGATGGATGTAAGAGCAGCCGGTAATAGCACTGATGCAGTGGAGGGAGTGGGAAGCAACCTGAGAAACTACTGATTGGCTAAATTTCTAGGGTCTCGGATTCTTTCCTCTGCTCAGGTTATTGCATTTCTTAAGAGGCTCACAAACGGCTGAATTAAGGAACTTGGCTGGTGCAGCTATATCCTGACTACCTGAGATGGCACCATAATAATCTACAAAACAACACTGCGAGAGATTACATTCCAGTGTTTGCAGGGCCGTGTGACAAAAACAACCTCAGAAAAAAAAAAAAAGAGAGAGAACAAAAAATGTAATTGCCTGCCTATCAGCTCCACTATCATAATTACTTTCAAACTCTGACATGGGTTGAATCAGATGAACAACCAAATCAATTTCTGCAGTTGGCAATCAGTGCATTCTTAGCTCATAAATTAAAATGTCACTGCTGAGGAGAGAGTAGTACAGAGAGACCGACTTCCCTCTCTTCCCCTCTGTCCCACGCAGTCTCTCACTTTGGCCTTTATCCTCTATGTCCTTGCCTATTGCACAGCACAAGTCTGTTTCAGTGCTAGTGCGACCGGAGTCTGTGCATGGTGCAGGGAAGAGAAAGCGCTAGACACTGTGTGGTAGTGAATGTCAACCCCTCGTGCATCAGTTCACTATTCTAGTGCGTGCAGGGTATAACAGGTCGGGGACTAGATGTGTCTGAGGAGACTCTGGGATCAGTTCTCTCCTGTGTCTGAGATGCATCCAGTGTAGGGGGCAAGGACGGCTACTCTGGCCCTGGCATCAGTTAGAGCAGCTCAGAGGCATAAGGTCCTTAAGGCTTCGCTCCACTATGTCCTTTTCCCCCCCTCTGCCCTCTCTGTTAGGAAAATGCCTGACATAGCAGCAGCCGCCGCCAGGTTTACAGTAGCAGAGAGCTCCCCTCTGCAAGGGGAATTCTTCACTGGCCAATTTATGGCCAGCAACAAGACACTTTGTATGGCCTGAGAGGAGCAAAGTGAACATCTCATACTAGGGAATCTAGCCTACAGGCTAAAGTATGAGCCATAGTAATGAAATGCTTAGCTCTGTGCTTCTTTCCTGAGTCTCATTCTGTTACTAGATAGGTGTAATCTGTGAGCTGCACAAGAATATTCCCTACCCTGCTCATCACTTTTCACCTCACACTTCAAAATGCATTTCTCCACACCTAGGCTGTGCAGCGTCAGGCCCATAATCTATCTCGAATGCTGTCCTCCCTCTTTTTTTCTATAACAGAAACAATTTCATGTTTATATCGTGCCTTTCAAGATGGTGATCCCAAAGAGATTTACAAATTATAAAGTATGCCTTTGAAATGTAGCCATTTCTGGGGTGGAAAGAGGCAGCTATTCAACAGTGCACAGCACCACTCCAAAACAATTTTTTAACAGGAAGCAAAGAAGAGTCCTGTCTCTAATTTGGCCAGGACACCAGAAGAAACACTCATGTTCTTATAAAAAGGTGCCACTGGATCTTTAATGACCAGGGATGCTTAGGAATAATTATACATCATTAATAATACAAATTGTGCTTTACGTGTTCACAGTGCTTTACCAACAGCTAACTAACAAAGTAATCCCCACGGCACCCCAAGAGGAAGGTAAACATCATCAGCCTCATTTTAGAAATGGAACAATTGTGATAGAGAAGTGACTTGCCCAAAGATATACAGCAAGCCAGTGGCAGAGTCAAGACTATAAACCGGGGGCCAGATTCTCACCTGTCCTGCCCCTTGTGTAGTCATTTATAGCAGTTCAAAATAAGTGAAAGTACATATAAATCATTGTTATTTTAATTTAGTAACATTTTGCACTCACTTTGCACTGATGTAGACAACTATATAAGGTGCAGAGCAACTGAGAACTGGACCCCACATTGCCAGTTTTACCATTCAGTGCTCTAACAAATACTATATGATACTTTTTATCCAGGAGATGACACCTCAAGCAGCTCCCGCTACCATCCCTCTAGACTAGAGAATTCGCTCAGCACTCTCTCAGGGGGGGAAGATGGCACTTACTGAATTTCTATCTTCACCTGTCTTTTTATTCGAGGTCTTACATCTAGCTACTACTGAACCAGACACTTAGCAACCTCAGCCAACCTGGCTGATTTATTTCTTAATGCAGTTTTCTAACAGCTGATACCTACGTTGAGGGTTACGCCTCAATTGGCATCTTCACACAGCACAGGATTTTTTCTTCTGCTCCTTCTATCTTTCACAAACTAAGCTATAAACTTATTGAAATCCAAACTTGAATACAAAATACTTTCTTATTTATTAAAAAAATATGAGGGCTGACCACTTCAATCTAACCAGCAGACGGTTGATATGATTTACGGCATGTTGCATTCAGTCCGGGTCTCTTCTATCCCTTGCAGCTAATTACTTCTCCCTTTCAGCAAGTGAAATTTCACTTTAAGTGGAGCGTCTGTCTCTTTATCTAATGATTGTGGTAATTTGACCCCGTATGATGTGACTAACCAAGCGAACAAGAGGTCTTATGTATTGTGTATCAATGAGCTCTCTGCCGCTGTATGTCAGTAGGAGCTGTCTGGGCTTCTGCAACTGCCTGTTCATGCCTGTTGCTGTGCTGCATTGCCTGTGAGCTGAAGACTCCATCAGCTGAACTCCAGATGAGCTTTCCCAGGTATATGGTCTGAGACATTAGCATGTTGGCATCTCAATGCTATTTTTATTGGTATGTATAGACTGGCCAAGGGCAGAGGTGGATAAGTCCTTTTACATTGGACTGGACAAACTCATGATGAACATTTTTGGGGAACAATCCTGCTATGGTAGGATGGTGGTTGTGTATGTATGGAACACATGACTTTGTAGGTCTTTGCCATCTCAGAGCTAATGGTTTCTACATAGGTAACATGGAGTCTGGTTTGCGTAGCCTACAGAGAGCCCAAGCCAGTTCCTGCTGGGGTAGGGGGAGTTTCTATTGACTTTAATGGGATCAGGATCAAGACCAAAGTCCTCATAGCCCTGAAATGTATCAAAAATGGTTGCACATGAGCAATGGTCTTAAGGACACAACTCTGTATCCCTCAGCGCAGCATGGAGTAGGAGAAGTAAAGAGATCAGGCTAGAGCGGGGGTCGGCAACCTTTGGCACGTGGCTCGCCAGGGTAAGCACCCTGGTGGGCTGGGCCGGTTTGTTTACCTGCCGTATCCGCAGGTTCGGCCGATCGCGGCTCCCACTGGCCGCGGTTCACCGTCCCAGGCCAATGGGGGCGGTGGGAAGTGGCGCGGGCCGAGGGATGTGCTGGCCGCTGCTTCCCGCAGCCCCCATTGGCCTGGAGCGGTGAACCGCGGCCAGTGGGAGCCGCGATCGGCCGAACCTGCGGACGCGGCAGGTAAACAAACCGGCCCGGCCCGCAGGGTGCTTACCCTGGTGAGCCGCGTGCCAAAGGTTGCCGATCCCTGGGCTAGAGAAAAAAAAATTATGCAATCGCTTTTCATGCTGTCATCTTTTATCTTGGGGGAAACACTAGAGCCACAGCTGATAACTGCCTGGATAAGGCAGCAGTACAGAGTCAACCCACAGAAATTCAGAACTCACAAATCAAACATAATGAATAACTGAGAAGGCCCCACTTCCGATTTCAATTCTCTTCTCCTTATCTGCCATGCTAATATTTAAAAAGTAATTATTGCTCTTGATGATTAAACTTTTCCCCCACATTCAAAATGACTGATTTTCCTTTTGAAGTCTGCCTCGACCCAAAGGGAAAATCCATTTCTCAGCAGGTTTTTTTCCCTGTTCTGCCTAGCAAGTAAAGGGGATTAGAACAAGCTGAATGGAGTGGCAGTGAGAAGAGGTAGGGGATAAGAGGAGGAGGCAAAATAGGGAGAGGAAAGGAAGCCTTATTCTGCATTGAGAAATGGCTTCAGGAATTAATGAAATGGAAGGAGTGAAAAATGATGAGCTCATCTCATATGCTGCCAGGTCTGTGGGGTCGCATGATAAGGCCCAGAGATCCTGCAGTGAGGTGGACACACCCTTGCACCTGCTTGGAGTTCACTTCAGGATTGGCATCAGAGATGCGGATAACTTCCCAGTGGCCCACGGGGTCCATCGGCACTCAGGCCCAGGTCCTCAAAAGTATTTAGGCACCTATCTGCCTTGTTCGGCTTCTTAGGCCACCATTTAGGTGCCATGGACATTTTCAAAATCGACACTCAGCTACCTCCTACCTCTGTAGGTAGCTAAGTTCCCTGGGCACCTAAGTTTCAAGTGGTCAGAATATGCAAAGCCACCTAAACCCTGACACTGCCCCACAGCTAAGGAGTAGGTCAAAACCCTAGTTCAAGCCAAAGCACAGAAACAAGATTCTCACACAAGGCTGGGGAATGCTTACCTTGCCAGCAGGGCTTAATCCTGTTGGTATGCTCTGGTTAGGCTTAAGCCCTGATACCCGTAAGGCTCCAGAGTAGGTAAGTCAGATGTAAACCAGTGGTAAGTGTGTGGGGGGGAGGGATGTCACATATCACACCCACAAAAGACAACCAGGGGCACAGGGAAACGTAGGGCGAGCATGAGTGAGGTATCGAGCATGAGCAGGAGAAAAAGAGACACACGGTTTCAGCTGCTAGGACCTGGGCTACCTAAGCAGCTGGTCTGACTTGGGTGCCTAACTACAGGAGATGCTTCCCATCTGAGGATCCCAAGAGGAGGTAGGCACCTATCTCTGGCCGATCAGTCAGGCACACTGGATCAGTTGCTTAGGTGCCTAAGCCCTGCTCCTCTCCATGCCCCTCTCCTCAGCATTTCACTCCTGGCTAGCTTAGGTGGCTCCCTGATCAGCTGACTGGTTTCTGAGGATCCCCTTCTTAGGTGCCTAACTCTCCTCATTCACTGCATGAGAGGAGGGTGACAAATTGTTCTCCTTATCCATGGAAGACAGGGCAAGAACTAATGAGCTTAAATGGCAGCAAGGAAGATTTAGGTAAGATATTAAGAAAAAAATCCTAACTACAAGTGTGATTAAGCATTGGAACAAATTATCTAGGAAGGTTGTGGAATCTCCATCATTGGAGGTTTTTAAGAACAGGTTAGACAAACGCCTGTCAGGGATGGTCTAGACATTACTTAGCCCTTCCTTAGTGCAAGGTACTGGACTAGATGACCTATCACGGTCTCTTCAAGACCTACATTTCTCTGTTTCTCTGAGGACTGAAGTCAAGTCAGAATTTCCTCCTGCAAATGAGTGAACTGTGGAAGATTAGCCAGGACTGTATCTGAATCACCACCAATCCCCATAATACCCCCAAAACTAAATGCAAAAGTAAATAAAAGTTAATGCAGAGCAGGAAAAAGGAAGTGCCACAAGCATTGGGGAGTGGAGGGATAGCTCAGTGGTTTGAGCATTGGCCTGCTAAATCCAGGGTTGTGAGTTCAATCCTTGAGGGGGCCATTTAGGGATCGGGGGCAAAAAATTGGTCCTGCTAGTGAAGGCAGGGGGCTGGACTCGATGACTTTTCAAGGTCTCTTCCAGTTCTATGAGATAGATATATCTCCATATATTATTATTATTATAAAATGTAAGTTTCTCTCTTGTGTACTTGTCCCTGTCTGAAACTCTGCATATAAACAGATGTGACGATACCATCACCTCTTTTCCTATGGAGTATTACTTTAAGTAGAGGGCTGGCAGTGTGGAAGTTAAGGCTCCCATGGGACTATGCAGAAACAGTAGCTATAACCCCATGTCCCAAACACCATTCCCTTATTCTCATAAAAGTAAACAGCACCACTAGATGACTCCAGAAGGGGAGTTTCATTTCAAAGTTGACACTATTCCAACCATGGTGTAGGCCACAGTAGGCTTCAAATGTATACAAGGTTAAGGAGGAATAGGATTGGACAAGTGATCTGTTTATTTCAGAATGAGCTGCAGGTCTCCACTACAGCAACTCAGACTGACTGCTCCCTGGGGTGAGGCTGTAAAACAGGCTGAGAAAACACTTTTATCTGGAGTGAGCCAAAGCATCATTTATGGGCTGCACAATGGACACCCCCTCAATGCCCTTGTGCCTGCAAACTTTTTTCCTCTCAATAGAAACGGAAATAAAATAAAGGTCTCCAGTTGCCAAAGGGTCCAGCATGTGCTTCTTGGACCTGTTTTTAGTGCTTTGTATATCACCAGCAGGTTTCATCGTCATCATCTTCTCTTTTTTTTAAACACGTTGCTTTTGAAGTTAATAAAATGAGTTGTTTCTCCCTGGTGCTGGGGACCATTTGCATAATTATAAAGAGGGTTCATGGAAGAGAGTCAATCAGATAATTCCCACATGCAAATTAAAGATCTTTCAATTAACATGGCAGGATGTGTGTGCAAACCATGCTAATGTGGCAGAGGATATCCCCAGTGGCAGTTCAGCACTCTGCCTGCATGCCAAGTCATGTCTTTGTCTCTCTCCACTTTTCTGCTGGTGCTATCTGTTCAGGCAAGAGATGGCAATGCAGCAGAGGGGAAGGAAGAACTGCCACTGACCTTTACTAGGGTGTCTTTCTTTGGGTTGATCACTCAACTCATAGACTCATAGACTCATAGACTTTAAGGTCAGAAGGGACCAATATGGTCATCTAGTCTGACCTCCCGCATGATGCAGGCCACAAAAGCTGACCCACCCACAACAGAATCTTCCAGCCTGCGACCCCTGCCCTATGCTGCGGAGGAAAGCGAAAAACCTCCAGGGCCTCTGCCAATCTACCCTGGAGGAAAATTCCTTCCCGACCCCAAATATGGCGATCAGCAGAACCCCGAGCATACAGGCAAGATTCTACAGCCGGACCCTCATTTTACCCACGATGGCACGTTAATGCCTAATTGACTAAAATCACGTTATCCCATCAAACCATTCCCTCCATAAACTTATCAAGCCTAATCTTGAAGCCAGAGAGGTCCTACGCTTGTACCACGGCATGAGGTCAGCATGAGCGAGGAAAGGAATGTGTCTCAACATTTTAGGGACAAATGTTTGAGAAGAATTGTCTACCTTCAACAAGGTTCTCTCGTTCACAAGCTGCTTTGTTCTAAGGCTACCTCTGCTATCAGGTGATTGGACTGTCCATCCTAGCTCTATTTATACTCACCACAAACTCCTTTCTCATAAGGCACTCCCTACTATCACCTCTACAAAGAGTGGCTGTGTAGAACTGCCTTTTAAAAAGTGGGAATGTCATTTCTAGAATGGACTCCAGACATTTAAAAGCTTTTATAACTTAATAACAATAGCTAAGAAAACTGCAGAAGTCATAAACCCTCAGACTTCAGGGTCACAAGGTTGTCACCAGCTGCAAGATCAAGAACTAATTTCCCCATGAGTTTAATATTATTGTACAGTTAAATACCTATGGGAGCATTATGCCTTCCTCTGAAGCATTGGCAACATTGGTTACCATCAAAGACAGTATATCAGCTGAGATGGCTCTTTGTTCTGTTCTGCTGCGGAACATACCTCTGTTCCTGATCACTGAATGACATTTCAAAACCAGCTCCTGCTAAGGAGAAATGTTTTCCCTGCTGGCCTCCAGCTAAACAACCAAACACCTCTGTTTTACTTTCTCTGCCATCATAGGCTGAGCATTCCTGGCCTGCAAGCTGGGAAAGAGAATTATGAGTCCACAAACCTGAAAAGCAATGCAGACTGTACATGAATGTCTCAGAAATCCCTCATAGAGATACCACGCTGGAGCTCAGTTATACCAAAACCTCACACTTCATCATCCCTGGAACTCGTAATATTCTGACCAGCAGAGAGACTCCGCTCCCGGCACCATCAGAATATATTTTTAGCTGGATTCTCCAGGATGGTGATGTTGGGAAATCACAACTCCTGCACTATTTTAAAAACAATGAACAAAAGATCTTTTCAAAATGTGTTTAACCTAAAAATATGGGAAGCTTCTTAGACTGATTAGGTGACCAGGACCAATGATGGTTTACTGACAGTTGAGTAGGAGGAGGAGCTGAAGGCCTCTGGCATTACTGTCTGTTTAATATATCTACCAGTTACATGGATCCCATCACTATAGTATCTGATCAACTATTTTATTTCTATTTTAAAATATTAACATATCAAAATGTTAACAGGAAAATAATCTGCCTCTGGAAGGTTAAAAGCTGGACTATAGCGAGTGTATTCTGTTTACATTTCCTTGCATTTGCTGTGTCTACAGTTCTAGCAGTCTTGGGCAACATGGTCTTACTCCATTTCTGTTTAAGTCACTGAGACTTGCACTGTTTCAGTATCTAAATATTGTAACTTCTGTTCACCATTCATTACACTTGCCTACACTGTAACTTCTGTTCATTGTTTGCCATATTGTAATTCAAACCCCATTTTAAAATGCTTATTCCATTTTGTAAAATGCTTGCTGCTGCAACCTTCATTTTTGCAAACCCTGCTGTAATCGTATTAGTTTAGTTTAAATGTGTGAATGAGGTATGTATGGATGATAAAATCAACCTCCAGCGCCAGTTTGTCCTGATGAAATACAACGGCTGAAGATGCAGACCACAACCCTAAACAAAGTAAGAAGAGTCCACCCTAAAAAGAAAAGGTACAATAGAAGGAAGATCAAAGCCAGGTCCGAGGCTGAAAGTCAAGTCTGGTGATCAATCACCAAACCCAGAGGCAGTGTGATGCAGCAAGACCCAGAGACTTTGAATTCAAACTAAAAGCCTATAAAAAGATGGGTGAGTTGAGAGACTTTGGGTAACGTTCTGCCATCAACATCGAGGAGCATCGGTGCGCGCCCGACAGAGACCCGGCTCCTCCTTGTGCCCAGCTTTCGTGGCCAGTTAGCTGCCACGAGCTCCGATCCCAAGCTGCGAACTCAAGCCACGAACTCAAGCTACATTCAGGACTGGTAACTATCCAGCAGCTGCAGAACATTTGGGGTGTGTGTGTGTGTGTGTGTGTGTGTGTATAAGTATTAAGGCATTAGCTAGTGGTTATAGATCAAATTGTATTATCATAATAAATGTGGCATCTTTGTCTTGCCCCCTGAAAAGATCCTGTGTAGTTTTGTCTGTATAACAATGTGCAAACTACTGAGCTATCCCTCCCCCACTACACTACAAGTTGGGTGACCACATGTCCCATTTTGGCTGGGACAGTCCCTTTTTTAAGCCCTATTCCAGCCATCCCAACTTTTTTGGCAAAAGTGGGCGTTTGTCCCATTTGCTCTTGCCAGCTTGATTAGTTGGCAAGAGTAAATGGGACAAAGACTCACTTTTGTCAAAAAAGTGGGGTGCAGAGGAACGTGCGGCGATGCCAGTCCTGTGCGGGGCGGAGGGGGGCAGACAGGGCTCGAGTGAGCAGCAATGCCAATGGCAGCCGCAGCCCCAGCCCCGCGCGTGGGGGGACAGGCAGGGCTCTGGTGAGCAGCGAACCCAGCAATGGGGGGCAGGGCTCAGGCCAGCCCTGCGTGGGGAGGGGGGCTCGGGCAAGTGGCTGGGGCCAGCCCCACATGGGGATGCAGGGGGCTTGGATGAGCAACTTGGGCCAGCCCTGCATGGTGGTGCGAGAGGGGCTTGAGCTAGCTCCACACGGTGTCCCATTTTCCCTTTGGGAAATATGGTCCCCCTAATTACAAGATAAAGTTGATTTTCCACACCAGCCTCTATAATCGATGTTTTCCCTCCATTCCAGCATTAACTCTGGGGGCACAATCCTGGCAAATAGCAGTGCAGCAAATCTACCAAGCTGGTCCCTAGCCTTCCTATGCTTTTCATGATATGTCTCAGGGCCACGTCCCCCAAAGTTAAGACAACCTGCAAAAACTCAACTGCAATTCCTAATCTGCCCCTTTAATTTTGGCCTCCCCTCCCACTTGCACACAAGAAAAGGACTTTTACTTTGGGAACACTACACCATTGTGCAGGAACCCTCTTTAAGGGAAATAATTGAAGGTATTACCATCTCCATGCTGACCTCAGAATAGTCTGAGATATAAGGAACGGAATTATGAAACTGAGAAAAATCACTGAAAAGCAACATTTTATCTGCGCCCCATGGTGGCCACTTCTGAAATGATAACTACTATTACCGTTTCTCTGTTCTGTTTGCACCTGGCATAGCACAGTTCATACAGAGATGTTATCTTCAGCGGAATACCTTGCCAACCTCTGAAGGGGAAAAAAAAGTATCTTACACTAGTGTATGCAAGGCAATGGGGAAATAACCCTTTTGGTTTACATATATCGGAATAATTATATAAATTACACCAATTCAACTTTCTTATGTAGACAAGGGCTCAGTCACTTGTTCTCTTGGCTCCTATTTATCTATATAGGGTTTCTAAACAGCACCTATCGCCCTTGTATCAAACACATAACAAAAACAAAGAACAGAAAAGCTCAGAACAAAATGTTGATTTTCTCACTGTTCCGCTGGGCCTGGGAAGTGTGGGTGTGGGTGTGTGCAGCTGCTAGGGGGTCTGTTGTGGTGGTGTGTGTTTGTGTAATTTTTCTTTTTTTAATTGTGAGCAGCCAGGCTGGGAGCAGGCGTGGGTAAGTTTGTGATCAAAGTACTTGAAGACTTGGGTACAGTCTGATTATTTTCTGATAGGGACAATACTCTGTTCCCAGGGCTTGATAACTACAATCTGGATCTGTCCCACTGTGTCATCCCAGGTGGAGCAGAGTGCTCTTGGGGGATCGTGGAAGTTAAATTACTCTCTGTGGCAGGGAGCTGAACAAAGGGAGAAAGATTTATGAAAGGAGTAAGGCCGTGGGAGGAGCCTTGTAGCCATTTGGCAAGCAGAAGGGCGCAGTGCTTGGCAGGCTGCGTCATTACTCCCTACACAGATAGCATAAAAAGGCAGAGCCTGCACAGTGTCTGATCAGGCAGGTGACAGTTGCAGGCAGAGGATCAGTGGGACTAAGTGAGAAGTGTAGTGATGGTGCTGCAGCCAGCACGTGAAGGCAAGGAGGCAAAAAAGGACCCACAGTCTGATGCGGGCTCCTCCGTGCAGCTGTTCACCTGGGAGGACATTGGACTCTGCATGGGCCGGGGCACCCGCAGCAGGAGCGGTGGCTGGTAATTGACAGGAAGGTCTATGACATCAGCCAGTTCTACCAGCAGCACCCGGGGGGTGCCCAGATCATCAGTCACTATGCAGGACAGGACGCCACGGTGAGATCTAGGGGTGGGGGGAACCCAGATTATCAGCCACTCTGCAGGGCAGGCTGCCATAATGAGAACTGGCAATGGAGGGAAGAAGGAAGAGCACCTGGGTCCCTGCTGTTAACCTTGTCCCATGTTGAAAATGATCCTTATCCCTAGTCTTTGTTCTATGTTTTTTTTTAGCCAGTTCCTAAATCCATGACTAGACTTTACCTCTCACTCCATAACAAGTTAGTTTCCTTTCTGCCCACTTGTGAAAGATTTAGTCAAATGTTTTTGAAAATGCAGATCAGTTATACAAACTGGATCTCATTTATCAATTATTTTGCTGACAAGTTGCAAGTTTCCCAGTAGATTGGAGAGACACAACTGAAGTTTACAGAAGCCATGCTCATTTGTCCCCCAAAAATCACCATGTACATATATGAACTTTATTAATTGAGAAAAGATCATTGACCAAGGTGCCATGCAGCCCTACGCTGCCCTCCTCTATCGCTCCTAGCGTAGGCATGTGGCTGGAGGTGGACGAAGAAGGGTCAACGTACTATCCTAGACTGCAGCCATACACTGCTATATTTACTTGAACCATGGGCTGCACCAGCCCCCAGAGCACCAGATTAGGAAAATGCAAAGGTGGTTTAAAAGGTAGGAGTGTGTCCAATGATTCATTGGGAACTAGACGGACTCCAAGGTTTCTTAATTTCTCAAAATTTGTGTCAGTATTTTAATACCCATATTCTACTGCCTTCCACCAATCCATTACTCACAATGCTGAAATCAAGACCAGTGGTCTCCAATAAAAAGGGAACATTTGCCCACAAATACCACAGTATTATCTCCTCTAAACAGAGATATCATCTGTAGTATTTCAGGTGTACCACTAAGTGTATCACTTGAAAAATGCTAACAATTTAAAAGCAGTCCATGCAGGAACATATGATGTATGGTATTTTACCCCATCCCACCAATACCCAGTCAGACTCATGGCTTTCAAGGGGGGTAAAGGGAACAGGTCCATGATCCCCTATGAACTGGAACTGTGCAGGAGTAGTTTATTTTCTGTATTTTTCCTGCATTCCCATTCACTGAGCAAATTTTCGACCTACTCTTCATGTTGGAATGTGCAAAGAAAAGCCAAAATAAAAGAAGAAAAGAAAAGTTAGCATGAGCTTAGGCAGAGAAAGAGGAGGAGGGCACCAGCCAGAGCCACTGAGCAACCTTGGTGATCTCCCTCAGTAAGGAATTAACATGGTATCTGACTTGCACACCTCTCAGGTATGTGGTTTTCTCACCCTATTTCCTTGTGCATCTGCAGGATGCCTTTACAGCATTCCATGTCAACAAGGCACTGGTGAGAAAGTACAGGAGCTCATTGCTGATTAGGGAGCTGGCACCAGATCAAATCAGCATGGAGCCCAGCAAAAATGTAAGTGCCCTGAGGGATGGCTGCAGGTTGGGATCCCAATTGGGAAATGTAGTAAGGTAGTCACCCCACTCCTGCCAGGAGGGGTTAAAAAGCAGCCCTTGCCAGGGCTGTGGCTGGGGCAAGGCTGATTGGGGAAGCAGCCTCAGCTGTGGCCACGCCCCAGTCAGGGCCCAGCTGGCCCTTATAAGAGGGCAGTGGGCCAGAAGCTAGTCTCTCTCTCTGGATGTTGAGAGGGATGGGTCTGGCTGCTGGGAGCTGAGCAGGGTCCCTAAAGTGGAGCAGGGCTGAGGAAAAGCCAGAGGAGCTGGGGAAGCTCCGGCCTGGAAAACCCCCAGGCTGCAGGCCTTGTTAAGGGCCAAGAAGGTACTGGGGTTGCAGAGGGGCAGCCAAGGCAGCAGGTCCAAACCCCCCTTGCCAGTGATGAGTGGCTTATACACTGCAGTAGCCCCCAGTGAATGGGGGCTAGATGGTGACTGGCAGTAGCGTGGTACTGAGGTGGGGATAGTGGATGGGGGTTCCCCTGGGTGGGGAGACCCAGAAATTGAGGGGGTACTGCCAGGGGGCAGGCGAGACACCAGCCGGCAGAGGGCGCTCTGGAGGCTGCTGTGCTAATTCCCAGGATGGCCAGCAGGAGGCGCTGCGGATGTGAGCATCGACCCGTTACAGGAAGGAACAGGGTAAAATCATGCAAATCTGGGTTTCTAGTTATTATTTGGTTTCCAGGACCCTCACTGCTTCATGGAGTCACATGGAGCCTGCTGTGGGAGAGGGGCCCATTGGCTTCTGCTTGTCTTGCAGCAAGCTTGACTGGAAGGGACTCAGCCCATTAGTCCTAGGCTAATCCCAGAGGTACAGGGACATCGTCCTCAGAAACACACACACACACCTTCTCTCCCTCCGAGTGAGCTGCATTCATCAACCATAACCTTTTTCCAGTGTTGGAGAGCTCCCACGAAGCAGCAGCACAATGAGTCAGGGGCATCTTGTCCCATAGTGTCCAGCCAGACTGACCAACGGCGCAGAGTCCAAAGGCTTTTCCAGAGAAACTCCCCTCTCTTCTCTTCTCCCCCCCCCCCGAGACTTCTGTGCAGCACATCCAGAGCACAGAGTGTGCAATGTTGAGTCTCCCCCCAGAAACTGCTGGTAGAGGATTTCCGTGAGTTACGCGCCACTATCGAGAGGATGGGACTTCTGAACCCTAATGGCCTCTTCTTCTTCTTCCTGATTTGGATCACTGATCAGCTGGATCACTCTCTGGTACTTTGGAACTTCCCTAGTACCTTTCCTCATCTCTGCAATGCTGCTGACAACTTCCCTGGTAAAGTACCCACTCTACAGTATATAGCAATAGACCAGCCTGTTCCTTCCATACACTAAGCACCAGTTCCATATTCCTATTCCTCAGCTGTTCCTCCCACTGGTAGCTCTCCTATGACCCTTGTATATAACCTAGTATGTTCACACCAGGCTGTTAGATCACATACCTGAAAAGAACAGCAGCTAGTGTGGTGACACCTCTTCATTCCTCTAATCATGAAAACAACCTAACTGTTCTCTGCCGCTTTAGGAGCTTGAGGGCAGGGTTCACTGGCAGTGGAATAAGGCTACTCCAAGTTATGTTTCATATTTGTGCCATTGTCACAAAGCACACTGCTAGCACTACAGTATTTTGCTCCATTGGTGCTACTATAATGTAGACCTCTTCTCGACTTGGGACCTGATTCTCCAATTCCCTAACCAGTCATTTATACCTGGTTGTATTGGATGTAAAACCCTGCTACCACTGGTGTGTGAGAGTGAAGAAATTAGTTTGTGTAACATTTTACACCCTCATTCAACTACTGTAAATGCTACACAAGGCAGTAGAGAGTCAGGCTTTTGGTATCCAAGCATAGACCGTGTCCTTCACTAATTCTGCAAATGCAGTGACCAGATTGAATTTAACTTTAGCTACTGGACAGTTTCTCTATAAGTTTGTGTCCTTTGGCCTAACTACATACCTAACAAGGACTGACTGTGCAACGAATGGAAATGTTTCCCTAGGATCAGCATGTCATGCTGCTTGGTATGGGACACAGCTAAGAGAGCCAATCTTAGGTCAGACTGCCAGAGTACAGGGCATGTACCCCAGACTGGTGGTACACTCTCGTAAGATTTCACCAAGCCACTAACAAATGTGTGCTTCCAAAGTACTATACTAGTTATTGTGAAGCCACAGACAGTCCCCTTCTGGTTCCCTAGCCCCTCATGTACCAACCAGACTTACTTATGATGAAAGGTTGTTAAAACCAAAATTCATCGCACATTAGGATCTTCCAGCTCCAGCGAGCCAGCCACTCACCCCAAAATAATATATACTTCAGGATCTCACCAAAAAGCCACGCTGATGCCAGTCCTCTAGTAAACTAAAACTAAAGGTTAATTAATAAAAAAAAAAATGAATCCTATACATTACAGTTAATTTTAGAGTCTGTAGATCAGTGTAATAGCTGTGATATCAAATCTGCTAGTTTGCAATAAGTCTCTCTGGTTCACCCAAAAGATGGGGGTCCTCAGTCCATTGTTCAAAGCCCCCCTTGTTAAAAATCACAGTCCAGAGATGTGGGGCAGGAATGAGCCAAGGAGGTGATATCACCGTCTCCCATTTATACCCCTAGTCCATGTGCATGGTAAAGTACTGGCTCAAACATGGAGTTATGCATCACATGTTCTAAGTGCCTTGCTGAGTCATGGGGCATCCATTGTCCATGTGCTCTCTGAGGCATCCTCAGGAGGGGCCCACAGGAAGAGTTGATTCTCCTTAATGGCCCATCAACCATGGTTGGTTAAACTCAATGTTAATCTGTCTTGTGGGTGTTACCCCGGAACACAACATGTTTAGTAATAAGCATACAGTAAAATTTCATAACTTCATACCCAATGGTGATATGCATATTTCATTGATAGCACTGTCCACAGATTACAATATTTCCTATGATACCTTACAAGGTATACTTTGTACAAGGTTTATTGCAATTGTGTAACAGTGGTGACAATATTAGTGTCGATGGTCCCCTTCCTTTTTATACAGCATCACACATCAGGCAGAGGATCCTTCACCCAGATGGGTCTGTGGGGTGAGGGGATGCTGACAGGATCAATGAGAGAGGAGTCTCTAGGATGAATGTGTAGAAAATAGACATAGCACTACCTTGGCTTTTGTTTTATCAGTGATCCCTTTTCCCTTCCAGACCCAAGCTGGGTATCTGCAACATGACTTGGGACACTTCTTAGTATTCAGCAAGCCCAAATGGAACCAAGTGGTTCATATGTTTGTGATAGGCCAACTGATGGTAAGTACCTGATCCTGGGAGTTCTAACTGGAGCTTCAGTAGGACTGATTAATATGGGATATCCACTTGAATTCAGAAAAATGTCTCACTGAGGATCTGCTCTATATATACAGCAAGGAGGGGAACATGGTGTAACTCACAGATGGGAGAAGAAATGATGGATGAGATTATTCCTTTTTGCAGCCATATGGTTGTATCTTTTGGTCTTCTTTTCCACAGGGCTTGTCTGCCAGCTGGTGGAAACTCACGCACGTCCAGCACCATGCTAAACCCAACTGCATCTGCTAGGATCCTGATCTCAGTATGCACCCTGCCTTGTTTACTTTTGGGAAGGTGCTCTCTGTGCAGGTGAGCATGGGGGACAGCTTGGGTTACGGAAAGAATCCAAATGTGAGATGCTGTACATGGGTAGAAACAAAGTGTCTATTCTGTAAGGCTTCAGAGAATCTGTGCTACCTGCATCTCAGGGTACGTCTATACTTACCCGCTGGTTCTGCGGCAAGCAATCGATCTTCTGGGATCGATTTATCGCGTCTTGTCTAGACGCGATAAATCGATCCCAGAAGTGCTCGCCGTCGACGCCGGTAATCCTGCTCCGCGAGAGGAGTAGGCGGAGTCGACAGGGGAGCCTGCCTGCCGCGTGTGGACCTGCGATAAGTACCTTTAAGTACCTTATTCACGTAGCTGAAGTTGCGTATCTTAGTTCGAACTGGGGGCTTAGTGTGGACCAGCCCTCAGACATGCTAGGAAAGGGTTGGGGGGTACATGGCCTTGTGCTTTAAAATCTCATTTGTTCCTGTCAGGCACGCTGACAGACAAAAAAAGAACAGAAAAAGAGAAAAGAGAGCAAAGGGGAGGAAAGGGAAAACATCTGGAAAGTTAGTGATACCTACACTAATAGTTTAGGTTGCCTTCATATTTCCATTCCAACACCCCATTTAAAGAGCTTATAACAACTTCTTAAAAGTTCATCCTCCAAATTGAAATTACTCAGATGTGGTCTCTGCCCGAAGGTGAGTATTTTGGGAAAGTTGGAGCAAAAACAGCTGAGCCATTCTTTTTAAAATACAGTGCAACATGGAGACTGCAGTAGGTATATTCTGCAGCAGCTTTTCATGTTCCAAATAAGGAACAGGAGCAGGGATCTGAACAGCTGTAAAGTCCTTTCTTTTATGGCAACTCCCATAACAAGAGGGATCTCCCTGCCAAGGGTACCAACCTTTGTACTTTCTACCCCATCTGAGATTGCTCCTGTGATTAATTAGTTCTGCACAAGTCCATTGCCTACCCGTTCTGAATGGATTGGTGCCTCTGGCAGGGAGGCTAAGGGATGAAAGGAGAATATTGATGAATGAACAAGAGACAAACCCTACACACTTTGGAACCCTATCCTAGGCAGGTGCATGTTGTCTTCTAGTTACCTCTGACAGACACCTAAGGTTACTGTATTTTGATTATACTTGTGAAGCTTGTCATTACCAGTAAGGTCATTTAACTTGGGAAGTGGCTGAAAGGGTAACTCTCAGGGTGTGTTAGGGTTCGAAAGCCTGTGTCTGGGTGTTTCTAGCCTTGCTGACCTGCCATGGTCCTCTCTCCCTTCACAGCTCGGGATGAAGAAGAAGAAGTTCATGCCTTACAACCACCAGCACAAGTACTTCTTTGTCAGTCAGTATCACTACTTCCCCAAAGGGCACTCACCCAGCAATTGTCATAGACTCCTGAATTAATTCCTCCCAGTGGGGAAGGGACAGAGAAAGGACTCCCCTTCCCCAGTCCAGCCTGACAGGTCACAGTGTGTGAGAAACTGAGTGTGGGACACAGTATCCTCCTCTCTCTTCATCTTCTTGTCCTCCTATCTGGAGGATGGCATGGACGGCACCCTCAGCAAGTTTGGAGATGACACTAAACTGGGAGGAGTGGTAGATGTGCTGGAGGGTTGGGATTGCATACAGAGGGACCTAGACAAATTGGAGGATTGGGCTAAAAGAAATCTGATGAGGTTCAAGGACAAGTGCAGAGTCCTGCACTTAGGACAGAAGAATCCCATGCACTGCTACAGACTAGGGACCAAATGGCTAGGTAGCAGTTCTGCAGAAAAGGACCTAGGGGTTACAGTGGACGAGAAGCTGGATATGAGTCGACAGTGTGCCCTTGTTGCCAAGAAGGCTAATGGCATTTTGGGCTGTATAAGTAGGGGCATTGCCAGCAGCTTGAGGGATGTGATCATTCCCCTCTATTCGACATTGGTGAGGCCTCATCTGGAGTACTGTGTCCATTTTTGGGCCCCACACTACAAGAAGGATGTGGAAAAATTGGAAAGAGTCCAGTGGAGGGCAACAAAAATGATTAGGGAGCTGGAGCACATGACTTATGAGAAGAGGCTGAGGGAACTGGGATTGTTTAGTCTGCAGAAGAGAAGAATGAGGGGGGATTTGATAGCTGCTTTCAACTACCTGAAAGGGGGTTCCAAAGAAGATGGATATAGACTGTTCTCAGTGGTACCAGATGACAGAACAAGGAGTAATGGTCTCAAGTTGCAGTGGGGGAGGTTTAGGTTGGATATTAGGAAAAATTATTTCACTAGGAGGGTGGTGAAGCACTGGAATGGGTTACCTAGGGAGGTGGTGGTGGAATCTCCTTCCTTAGATGTTTTTAAGGTGAGGCTTGACAAAGCCCTGGCTGGGATGATTTAGTTGGTGTTGGTCCTGCTTTGAGCAGGGGGTTAGACTAGATGACCTCCTGAGATCCCTTCCAACCCTGATATTCTATGATTCTATGTTGTCACCCCTCTGGCATATGATCTCTTCTGGTCCTGACTAGCAGCTCCATTTCTCTCCTCCTCTACTTCATCCTTCTATGACTCAAACTCCCTTGTCTGTCTAAAACTAGCAACAGAAGGGGAGAGTGTTAAGGGGTAAACACAATACAACTACACAACCATATCTCAGGTTCAAGGTATTAGGAATATAAAGGATCAAGGTGTCAAGAGATGTACACATAAAATAATCTTGAATTGTCCATACAGCAATGCTAGACAGCTGGATAATACACAAGAGGAATTATAAATGCTAATTTATCAAAATAAATTTGACATAAGTTTTACTGAAACATGGTGGGAAGATTCATACAATTGTAATGTTATAACCACTGGATACACTCTATGTACTAAACATGGAGTGGGCAGAAGGGGATGGGGGTGGCACTCTATAGCAAAGATATCATGACCTGCTTTAGAGTAATTGACAGTTCAGAAGCACAGGAGCTGGAATACTCATGGATCAATCTTCAAACCCCCTTGGGAGCTGCCATCTGATGTGCCAAGACTACTTCTGCTCCTGTTTTCCCTCCCTGCCAGCTCAGGACTCCAGCACCCTGTCTTGCTGAGCCAGACACTCCTGTCTGCTCCAACACAGACCCAGGGTCTGAATTACTTGCCCCAAAGCTGCAGGTTTACCTGAAAACAGCTCACAGAAGTGTGCTTGTCTTTAGCACTCAGACGCCCAACTCCCAATGGGGTCTAAACCCAAATAAATCCGTTTTACCTGGGATAAAGCTTATGCAGGGTAAACTCATAAATTGTTCACCCTCTATAACACTGAAAGAGAGATATGCACAGTTGTTTGCTCCCCCAGGTATTAATACATACTCTGGGTTAATTAATAAGGAAAAAGTGATTTTATTAAACACAGAAAGTAGGATTTAAGTGGTTCCAAGTAGTAACTGACAGAACAAAGTAAGTCACCAAGCAAAATAAAATAAACTGCGCACATCTATGTCTAATCAAACTGAATACAGATAATATCACCCTCAGAGATGCTTCAGTAAGTTTCTTTTCTCAGACTGGACACCTTCCAGGCCTGGGCACAATTCTTTCCCCTGGTACAGCTCTTGTTCCAGCTCAGGTGGTAGCTAGGGGATTCTTCATGATGGCTCCTCTCTCTCCCTTTGTTCTGTTCCACCCCTTTATATATCTTTTGCATAATGCAGGAACCCTTTGTCCCTCTGGGTTTCCACGCCCCCTCACTGGAAAAGCACCAGGTTAAAGATGGATTCGAGTTCAGGTGACATGATCACATGTCACTGCAAGACTTCATTACCCACTTGCCAGCACACATACATACAGGAAGAGTCACAGGTAAACACAGCCATCTGCAGACAATGGTCCTGGTTAATGGGAGTCATCAAGATTCCAAACCACCATTAGTGGCCCACACTTTGCATAATTACAATAGGCCCTCAGAGTTATATTTTATATTTCTAGTTTTAGATACAAGAGTGGTACATTTATACAAATAGGATGAACACACTCAGTAGATTATAAGCTTTGTAATGATACCTTACAAGAGACCTTTTGCATGAAGCATATCCCAGTTACATTATAGTCACTTATTATCCTATTTTTATAAAACCATATAGACTGCACAACGTCACAGGCTCCTTATCCTTCAGTAACTGTGGTTCTTCAAGATGTGGTAGTCAGTGTGGATCCCACTGTATCTGCACATGCAGTTTGTATGTGTGAGCTCAATCTTTTCTGAATAACAATGTCCATCGGTGCCATGATTGTGCCCTGTGTCTCCTGGAGCTGCCATGAAGGGGCATGAAGAGTGGAGTGGCTGCAACCAGCCCTCAGATCCCTTGCAATTCGAAGCCAGTGTCTGCTGAGGACTCTGAAAGTGAGGACGGAGGGTGAGCCTATGGGATCCACACTGACTAAAACATCTCAAAGAAGCACAGATACTGGAGGATAAATAACCATTCTCTCTAAGGGTATGTCTACACTACAAGAGTAGTTTGATTTCACTTAAATCGAATATGTGGAATCGATATTACAAAGTCGAACGTGTGTGTCCACACTAAGGACAGTAATTCGACTTTGTGAGACTTTGTGAGTCCACACTAACGGGGCAAGCGTCGACATTGGAAGCGGTGCACTGTGGGCAGCTATCCCACAGTTCCCGCAGTCCCCGCTGCCCATTGGAATTCTGGGTCGAGCCCCAAATGCCTTCTGGGTAAAAAAATGTGTCGAGGGTGCTTTTGGGTACCTGTCGTCATCCGTCCGTCACTCCCGCCCTCCCTCCCTCCCTGAAAGCGCCGGCGGGAAATCAGTTTGCGCACTTTTCTGATCAGTGACAGCGCGGACGCCACAGCAGTGCGAGCATGGATCCCGCTGCGACCATCGCTGCAGTTGTGGCCGTTCTCAACGCCTCGCAGCTTCTCATCCACCTTTACCAGAGGCAGCTGCAGAGAAATCAGGAGAGGAGGCTACGGCACCACCGTGAGGGCCTGAAGTCGGAGAGTAGCTCAGAGCTCTCAGAAACCACGAGACCCTGCGCCCAGGACATCACGGTGGCAATGGGTCTTGTGGATATTGTGGAACGGCGATTCTGGGCCCTGGAAACAAGCACGGACTGGTGGGACCGCATAGTGCTTCAGGTCTGGGATGAATCCCAGTGGCTGTGAAACTTTCGCATGCGGAAGGGGACTTTCATCGAACTTTGTGATTTGCTATCCCCTGCCCTGAAGCGCAAGGACACCCGGATGCGAGCAGCCCTGACTGTCCAGAAGTGAGTGGCCATAGCCCTCTGGAAGCTTGCAACGCCAGACAGCTACCGGTCAGTCGCGAACCACTTTGGTGTGGGCAAGTCTACCGTGGGGGTTGTTGTCATGCAAGTAGCCAAGGCAATCGTCAAGGTACTGCTATCAAAGGTAGTGACCCTGGGAAACGTGGAGCTCATCATAGATGGCTTTGCCGAGATGGGATTCCCAAACTGCGGTGGGGCTATAGATGGGACTCACATCCCTATCCTGGGACCGGACCACCAGGCCAGCCAGTACATTAACAGAAAGGGCTACTTTTCAATGGTGCTGCAAGCACTGGTGGACCACAGGGGACGTTTTACAAACATCAACGTCGGCTGGCCGGGCAAGGTTCATGACGCTCGCGTGTTCAGGAACTCTGGTCTGTTTAGACGGCTGCAGGAAGGTCTTTACTTCCCGGAGCACAAAATAAGTCTAGGGGATGTGGAGATGCCTACAGTGATCCTCGGGGACCCTGCATACCCGCTAATGCCCTGGCTCATGAAGCCCTATACTGGCGCCCTGGACTCAGAGAAAGAACTGTTCAACTACCGTTTGAGCAAGTGCAGAATGGTGGTGGAGTGTGCCTTTGGCCGTCTCAAGGGGAGATGGAGAAGCTTACTCGCTCGCTGTGATCTCAGCGAAACCAATATCCCCATTGTGATAGCTGCTTGCTGTGTGCTCCACAATCTGTGTGAGAGCAAGGGGGAGACCTTTATGGCGGGGTGGGAGGTTGAGGCAAATAGCCTGGCTGCTGATTACGCCCAGCCAGACAGCCGGGCGATTAGAAGATCCCAGCGGGACGCGCTGTGCATCAGGGAGGCTTTGAAAGCTAGGTTCCTGACTGAGCAGGGTCTCCAGTGACTGTTTAGTTTGTGGACACAGATGCTGAACCTGCCCCCGTTTCTTTACCCAGTTACTGTTGACTATCCTTCCAAGTTACATACCCCCTTCACCACCTTCCCAACAAATAAAATCTGTTCCGTTTTGTTAATGAACAACGTTGTTTTTCTTACTGTTTTCGCGGGAATGTTTTAAACCGGGGACGCAGACTGTGGCGGGGGGCGGGTTTAGTGTTCTGATGCAAATGATGCTTCTAAACTCCGGGAATGACAGGCTCCGCAGTGGTGGATTGGTTGTTTCAACGGAGCCTGCCAGCAGTCCTGGGCGGGACTGCGTGTATGTGTCGGCCAAGTGACTTTCTGGCAGGGGGCGGAGGGTTACAGACCCCCTGCTGCGTGGCTCTGTGATCCAGGATAAGGACCGCGGCATAAGATCTCTAACTGCCCTCCCCCGACACAAAGTCACAGAACAACCCCCCCGCCCCCCAGAACATGAAAACCACCTCCCAGACTGACCAGGGTAACTGGTGACTGCACTGTGTATGTGTCCTGATGCTGGACCTGCCCCCGCCTCTGTAGCCTGCTAAAGGTGACTGTCCTGTCCAATTACCAAACCCCTTCCCCCCCTTCAGACAGAATCTCCTCTAAAAGAAAATCTTGGAAACAATACTTAACAGAAACAAATATTTTATTATGAACCGCACATGAAAAGGGGGGGGGGGAACTTGGACGGGGGCTTGTGTGAGATGGGTAGGAAAGGACTTTTCAAACTTTGTGGAACGAGAGCCTTCTAGTGCTACAGCAGTCTGCAGGGGTTGACTGAAAGTTTTAACGGCCCTTGCCGCCCCTCCTTCTTTGGACTTTGGGTGAGGGGGGTGTGGGACTTTGTGGCGGGGGAGGGCGGTTAGAGATAGACTGCAGCGGGGCTCTGTTCTCCTGCCTCCGGTCTTGCAGAACATCCACAAGGCGCCGGAGCGTCTCCGTTTGCTCCCTCATTAGTCCAAGCAGGGTTTGAGTAGCCTGCTGGTCTTCCTGACGCCACCTCTCCTCCCGTTCCATGACTGCTCGGTGCATTTGTGACAAGTTCTCCCTCCACTGTGTCTGCTGGGCTGCCTGCGCTCGTGAGCAGTCCATTAGTTCATAGAACATGTCCTCACGCGTCGTCTTCTTCCTCCTCCTAATCTGCGCTAGCCTCTGGGAGTGTGATGCCAGGCTGGGTTGGGAGACAGTCGCAGATGTGTCTGTGGGAATGGGAAAAAGGGAATGAATTCCTGAGACAGATAAATGAAGTTGCTAACAAAGAACATAGTCTTTCTCTGTGAACAACACCATGCACTGCACCTTTCACATGCGCACTCAGGACAAGGTCGAATTTTCGGCCCTCGCCTTCAGTGCCTGGGGTCTTGCAGTTGCGATCTGAGAAGCGTGGCAGGACACCTCAACTTTTGTAGCAGGAAAACATGGTAAGCCGTAGACTTGTGGCAGCTTAAAACTTTAATAGTAGCACTGGGCTCCTTTCGCATTGAAAGCAATGCCACTCTCTGCTGGCAGCAATCAGGGAAGCATGAGCTCTGCCCCTGTCCCACCACCTCGCGGCTGTCCCAGGGAAAGATCCCTGTATGCTGCCCCTCTGCCGCCTCCACCGCGTGGCTGTAAAGCAGTCCCAATACTAACATTCCCCTCCCTAATTCAAAGCAGGGCGTCATGTGCGACATCACGCTGATGAGGATCTCGGAGAGCGACAGGGGACGGATGCTTCGGGAGAGCATGCAGAAACCAGGGCCGTATGCCGCCATGCTCTGCCGTGCTATGATCCCGGACTACTTGATAGAGTCATGGCGTGGGAACGTGTCGTACCACGGTGGACCTAACAAGATCGCCCTGCCAAGGAACCTGATGCACAGGCTTGAGCAGTACCTCCAGGAGAGCTATGCTGAGCTCTCCCATGAGGACTTTGTGTCAATTCCCGGACATATAGACCGTATTTTGGTGTAGCTGTACTGCAAGGGACTACAGAGTGGAGCGTCCTGTGGTTGCCTAATCATGAAAATCCGGACATTATTTGATTTTTTTTACATAGTTGGGACTAAATAGTTGCCTAAGGCAAAGAAATCATGAACACCCAATTGCTGATATTAATATTCCTGTTGTGTTATAAATAAAAGTTTATATGTTTAAATGAGTGAATGAAAACCCCATTGTTAACAATATAAATATTCCAGTTATGTTAAAAATAAATGTTTAGATGTTTAAAGCACTCACTGCTTGATCCTTCCCCTGATTCGGTGTCCGGGGTAACGGATGGGGACGGTTGGTAGGGGATCTCGGTAAGGGTGATGAAGAGCTCCTGGCTGTCGGGGAAATCAGCGGTGCAAGCGCTGTCGACTGCCTCGTCCTCCTCATCTCCTTCCTCATCTTCCCCGTCCGCTAACATTTCCGACGAGGAACCGGCCGTGGACAATATCCCATCCTCAGAGTCCACGGTCAGTGGTGGGGTAGTGGTGGCGGCCGCACCTAGGATGGAATGCAGTGCCTCGTAGAAACGGGATGTGTGGGGCTGGGATCCGGAGCGTCCGTTTGCCTCTTTGGTTTTTTGGTAGCCTTGTCTCAGCTCCTTGATTTTCACACGGCACTGCGTTGCATCCCGGCTGTATCCTCTCTCTGCCATGGCTTTAGAGATCTTCTCGTAGATCTTTGCATTCCTTCTTTTGGAGCGCAGCTCGGAAAGCACGGACTCATCGCCCCACACAGCGATGAGATCCAAGACTTCCCGATCAGTCCATGCTGGGGCCCTCTTTCTATTAGATTGCACGGCCATCTCTGCTGGAGAGCTCTGCATCGTTGCCAGTGCTGCTGAGCTCGCCACGCTGTCCAAACAGGAAATGAGATTCAAACTGCCCAGACAGGAAAAGGAATTCAAATTTTCCCGGGGCTTTTCCTGTGTGGCTGGTCAGAGCATCCGAGCTCGAAGTGCTGTCCAGAGCGTCAACAGAGTGGTGCACTGTGGGATA
This sequence comes from Emys orbicularis, assembly GCF_028017835.1. Lineage (NCBI taxonomy): Eukaryota > Metazoa > Chordata > Testudines > Emydidae > Emys > Emys orbicularis. The sequence continues at coordinate 123,476,038 of NC_088686.1, forward strand.
GCTCCCGGAGCTATTACCGTCGATTTCCATCCACACCTAGCCTAATTCGATATTGCCATTTTGAATTTAGCGCTACTCCTCTCATTGGGGAGGAGTACAGAAGTCGAATTTAAGAGAGCTCTATGTCGAACTAAATAGCTTCGTGGTGTGGACGGGTGCAGGGTTAATTCGATGTAACGGCGCTAAATTCAATATAAACGCCTAGTGTAGACCAGGCCTTAGACTCATAGAGTATCAGGGTTGGAAGGGACCTCAGGAGGTCATCTAGTCCAACCCCCTGCTCAAAGCCGGACTAATTCCCAACTAAATCATCCCAGCCAGGGCTTTGTCAAGCCTGACCTTAAAAACCTCTAAGGAAGGAGATTCCACCACCTCCCTAGGTAACCCATTCCAGTGCTTCACCACCCTCCTAGTGGAAAAAGTTTTTCCTAATATCCAACCTAAACCTCCCCCACTGCAACTTGAGACCATTACTCCTTGTTCTGTCATCTGCTACCACTGAGAACAGTCTAGATCCATCCTCTTTGGAACCCCTTTTCAGTGTGTGTGTCAGTGTGGATTCCACTGTCCAAATGATGGAAATGAGGTGCATCAACTGCATCAGTCAAATAGCGATTGGAGTACTGATCTTACAAATTTGGCATCTGATCTAGCAGCAAAGTCCAGTGCATAACACTTGCCAAACATGAGTGGATTGCTCCATGTTGTGGCCTTGCAGACTTCAGATGTCAGCACATTCTGGAAGCAGGTTGAGGATGTCACTTGAGGTATGATGACATGAGCTTTAGTAGTCAGTGTGAGTGGTACACAGGCCACCTGGTAACACAGTGGGACACATTATCTATTTTATATTAGTCTTTGCGATGAAATAGCCTGGTCCTTGGAGCAGCTGGCTATAGCCACAAATGGACATGGGAAGATTTGGACCTGTCAGGATAACAATGAAGAACTTTAGGTACATCAAGAATATGTAGTTTCTTTTGCTTTTCTGCCAAATGTGGTTTTGGAAAGAATACGGATAACTTAACTAGTAGGTTTGAGTGAAATATGGAAGCCACCTTGGGAATGACTGTCACATGGGGTATCACTAGGAGAGGCTGAGCTCACTCACTCTTCTAGCCAAAGTGATGGCCACCAAAAAGACTGTTTTTTAGGATGATGGTAGATGGATCACTCTGAGAGTGCTTTGGTACTGGTAGTGATTTGGCCCAACTGTAAATCTCATGTACTTCTATGACAGGACAAAGTCCCCCTTTCTTCTTCTGAATCAACAAATAACTGGAGAAGCTTCTTCCCCTGCACTCTTGCAGCACCTTCTGTATGACTCCTACATGCAGCAACAAGGTCACTTCTTTTTACAATAGTCTCTTGTGAGAAAAAACCCTGAAGAGGGATGAGGAAGGTTCCTGGGTAGCAGGCAAAGAATGAAAGTGGCTGGTGCAGACATGGGTGACGACATCCAGAACCCATTCCTTGACTGTTATCACAGACCACTCACAATGGAAGGGACAAGGCAACTTTCAGAAGTTAGGTCTGAAATGGTCTCAATGTGGTTCCTAACACTCCTTTCAAATCTGCTGCTTCTGAGACTGCATTCTTGGTCTCTGAGGCTGGAATTTGAAGTGTTTATAGAATCATAGAAATGTAAATCTGGAAGGGACTTCAAAGGCCATCTAGTCCACCCCCCTGTGCTGAGGCAGGATTGAGTATAACTAGATAATCCCCAAAAAGTGTTGATCTAATCTGTTCTTTAAAACTTCCCCTATGGATTCCTTGTCTCCTGGATCTCAGCTGGAAATATTTTCCGAGAGAGGAGGACTGACACTATAAAAAGAAGGGACAAAAATCCCAAGCCAGCCCTCCTCTCTCACTGTCTTTCTCTGTCCATTAATTCATTGCACCAGAAGGGACAAAGGAAGCAGCCATTGAACTGGAGACGGGGTCCTGATCAAAGAAGTTTGGTCAGTAAGACTGCCAAGAACATGTGGTGAGAAAACTTTGCTTTGAATTTAACATAATTTATTACATTAGGCACCAGTTGCGTTTCATCTTTATTTTTCTTGTAACCATTTCAGATTTTTATGCCTCATTACTTGTACTCACTTAAAATCTCTGTTTGTAGTTGTTAAACTGGTTTTATTGTTTTATCTAATTCAGTTTGTTTAAATTGAATTGTCTGTGAAACTCCATTTGGCATAACAAAATGTGTGCATATTATCTCTATTAAGCTATAATGGACTTTATATAAACTTGTATTGTCCACGAGAGGGTTGGGCAGTAGAGGACAGACACTGGTGGGGGAAAATCTAAGACTGGGTGTGAATTGGGGTAACTCTGCAGTATAATCAAGGCTAGTAAGGTGTGGCTGGCTGGCTGCAGCACACACACAGAGACATAGCTGGGAGTGACTTGCATGCTGGAGGCTTTTTATGAACTGTCCAGACTGGAGGCTACACCAGCAAAGCATTGTAAAAGGCACCCCAGGTTAGAGGGCTGGGATGATACAGTTACTCATTAGTCTGGATTGTACCGTGATATGTCATCCCCCTCAGCCTTCTTCTCTAGGCTAAACACGATATGATACTGCAATGTAGCTCTCTGGTGCACTGTGATGGAGCATTCACCCCACATTCTCAAGGAAGGAGTTAAAAGACGCCTAGGGAGACTGCACAGTGGGCAGCCAGTCAGAGAAAGGCTGCACGGAGCAACCAAACAGGGCCCAGCGAGTTCACCTAAAAGGAAACTGCAGGGCAGAGCAGGGTCAGTTGCTGGAGAGACCAAGGAGAGAGGACTGGGTTCCTACTGCAAGAGGGCAGTACCTTGGACAGAGCAGCTGCTATCAGGGACCAGGGGAGCTAATTGGGCACATGCCTATTCTGTGTCTCCTCCTACCCTCATCCTCCCTGCTTGTTTGATACATCATCTTGTGTTTTGTCCTCAGTTAGACTGTACACTCTTCAGGGCAGGGATTGTCACTTGTGTGTTTGTACAGAACTTAGTACAATGGGCCCTGACCCTGACTCAAATAATACATGGTTTCTCTTTGTGCCATCCCTTTTACTGACCGTTGGCTGACTGGAGTATGCAAATCTTTTGCTAGAGTCTGACTGTTTGGGCAGACGTTTTATTCAACATTTGCTGTCTTGGGTCCATGGGATTGTCACTTACCTGTGTTGTAGTGTTCAGGTAGATCTATAGATGTATTAGCAGCTTGGGCAGGCACAGGATCAGTGACTGCCTTGTGTGTGTTTGTCTCCACAGCGTTCTGGAGAGTATCTGGTTTGTTTGGGTGACGCAAGTGAACCACATCCCAATTAACATTGATTACGATAAGAACCTGAATTCCAGGCCGGGTACAATGGCACAGGGAGTATTTGTGACGCCTAGGGTTGGGGGCGAGCAAGAAACTCATGGCTGCGGCAGGGAGGGATATACAATGGCTTGGAGATAAAGGAGGGGGATGTGACTTTGAGTGATCACCCAGACCTCTCTCACCACCCACCTTGTAACTTTGGATGCCTTAATGCTAATGTAAGGGGACTGTTGGCTTCTTACTAAAAAGTGAGGAGGGGGTTGGTTGGCCATCTCCCAGTACCAAAAGAAAGGGGAAGGGTCGATGGGAAACCAGGACCCTGATACAGACAGTCCCCAGGGCAATGGGGAGAGGCCAATGCTCCAGGTCAGCCTGATTAACAGGGCAGGCAAGCTAATGAGGGAGTCAGGAGGCCAGGGGGTCCTGTCCTCCATGTGAGCTGGAGCTGCCTGGGCCAAGCTAAGGAGAGAGCAGGACCCCAGGCTGAGCTGAGGAGCAGGCTGAGTGGAGCAGACAGAGCTGTGCCGGCCAGAGCCAGAGAGGCCAGAGAAGCAGCCCGGAGAGCTGTGCTGGGAGCAGAGCTGCAGCAGCCAGAGCCAGAGGGCCCAGATGAGCAGCCCAGGGAGCTGAGCTGGAGGCACAGCAGCAGCAGCGCTGAGGCAGAGTGGAGCTGGGGCTGGGGCTGGAGCTGGGGCTGGAGCAGTCCGGAACCAGGTGCAGTGAGCAGCTAGGGAGAGCGAGGGGGGACCCTGGGCAGAGGGCCCAGTTCAGGGAGGCGCCCCCAGCCAAGAGACCTTGCAGGCCAGACTTGGAGGGGCATCATAACCCTGACGAGGGGGCCAATGCTGGAAGAAGGGTCCTGCCCCTGAAGGCGTGTGGCCACTGCCAGAGCAAGTGTCCGACCCGCAGCATCCCTGCCCTAAAGCCAGGGCCTGGGCAGGAGCCCTGGGATGTGTGAGAAACAGACTGTGAACTTCCCTTATATTCCAGAGACACTGGTTGTGATGTCCCCATGCCCCAGAGTGGGGTGATGTGTTTTTCTTTAACCTTTCCCATTTTTCTTTATTTTTTAAAAATTGATTGCTGTTTAATACATTGTATTTGCTTGAACTATATGTAATGATCAGTGGGTCAGGGAAGTGTCCAGAGAGTACCCCTCAGATCTTTTCGCTAGCCAATTCCATTGGGGTAGTGTATAAGCTTACACTAGACAACTGTGGCTCAGAGCCCTGCACCAGTGGCCAGCCCACAAGCATAAAAGTCTCACCCTGGTTTCCAGCAGCCTAATTACTCCTTGCAGGTGAGCCCAAAAGCCCTTGTGGTCCCAAGTCTCCCAAAACCCATCGTACCCTGAGTTCTTAACTACCAGATACTCAGACTTTCCCCTCCCGTTTGTCACTCCCAAAGGTATGAAAACAGCCCCCATTCAGGGGTGGCGGAAGCTTCCTAACAGTGCGGGAGGGGGGTCACTGTTGCCCAAACCATGGCACCACCCCTTCCCCCCTGAGGCCCCATGCCCTTTTGCCGCCCCTTTCCCCTCCCACGAGGCCCCACTCTGCCTCTTCCCTCCCCACAACCCTGCCCCTTTACCTTTGTCGCTTGCCCTTTCTGTTGCCCCTGCCCCCAGTTATTAGTTCACTTTGGCACAAACTTCATAGTTTGCTGACTTGAGACTTGCTTGGGGTAACTGTAACCGTTCTGCCCATCAGAGTTGGCAGCAACACAGGCCGGGTTCAGCATCTAGGGCTTCCGTTTCAATAACACAATGCAAAACCAGCTTGAGCCCCCACCCAGTGACCTGGGACAATTACATACCACCCCCCGGGCACCTCTGAGAGGCAATACTTCCCCTCTTGCAAGCACGGAGTCTGAGTGTAGCAAAAACCTTTTAATAAAGGAGGGAAACAATGCGGCATTATGTTGGGGAAACACCACAAACAGGATTCATAACACAAACCATGAGCAAAAGACCCACCGCCAAGTAAGTTTGGCAGTGTCCTTTTCCTCTCAGGGTCTTAAGTCCAGCAACCCAACTGTCACCCCTCCCACAGTTTCTGTCCTTGGTCAGTGCAGCCCCCAGAGTTCAGAAGTTCCTCTGCAGAGTTTACCTCCCAGCCTGGGTGGAAGTGGGGGGAGTTATGGGGGGGCATCTTACATGCTCCACTGCTCAGGTCGATGGCTGATTGCCTGGCCTCTCTGTGGGGTTCTGCTGCAGTCTTCACCGCCACCTGCGCCTCTCCGCCAGCCATCCTGCTAACTGCTCATCAATATGTCTTCAGCCCCCTCCCTACACAGCTCTCACTGATTTCAGCTCTCAGCAACTTCAGCTACTAGTAGGAGGGCCCCAGTGCTAGTCCAAAGTAGATCTAATGCTTAAATCTAGGTATCAGTGATTTCAGCTCTGCAGCATATAACAAGACTCCTCAGAGTCAAAATTAGCTCTGTTATTACACAGTGGAGAGAAAAGTAGTCAAAGCCATGTTTAGGACCCTCCAAAGGGACCCACCCACCCTACCTACTACACACACCTATCCCCACCCCCTTTCAGTTCAGCAGGTTTTGGAACCCATGTCCCTTGCCTAGCAAGTGCTACTTAGTTGAGGGCGAGTCCCTCCATCATAAAATGCCAAGTACAGATCTACTGTCCTTGATTCCATAACCAGGATAACAACCCTTCATTACTCCTGCCCCAATAACAAAGAGACTGGGGATCCCACAGCAGCCAAAGTGACCATTTGGGCAAGCAGTCCCATCATGCGAGGTGGGGTGGGTGAGCCCATACAAACGAGATCAGCCCCTGAAGTCCTTTTCCACAGCTCAGGGTAGAGCTCATTCTGACTGCTTACATAACAATAAAGAAAAAGTTTATTTTATAGGGGGGAAAAATCACAGATTCAAAGATGAAATAATAAGGAAAAACAAACAAGTTACACAGAAAACAGACCTATGACAACTCGGCTTTACACTTTGATATTAGACAAATTCCCTTTTCTAATATACATTATTTATTGCTGCTGAACAGTTCCCCAGCACACCTTCTGTCATAGGTGGGATCCAGCGTTTCACAGGCAGTTTCCCACTTAGATGCTACCGCTCAGTTTCTGGATAAAAAGTCTCAGACACAAGCCCGCTTTTAAAAAGCCTTTCTTCCCCCACACCAGCATGGTGACTCATGGTTAAGGGCCCTACTAAATTCAGGGTCCATTTTGGTCAATTTCACCATTATGGGATTTTTAAAAAATTTAAATTTCATTATTTCAGCTATTTAAATTTAAATTTTCATGGTGTTGTAACTGTAGAGTCCTGACCCAAAAAGGAGTTGTGGGGAGGGGGAGTCGCAAGGTTATTATGTGGGGGTTGCAGTACTGCTACCCTTACCTCTGTGCTGCTGCTGGTGGCGGCACTGCCTTCAGAGCTGGGCAGTTGGAGAGCAGCTCTGAAGGCAGAGCCACGGCCATCAGCAGCACAGAAGTAAGGATGGCAGGGTATAGTATTGCCACCTTGACTGCTGCGCTGCTGCCTTCAGAGCTGGGCCCTCAGTCAGTAGTCGCCAGTCTCCGGCCGCCCAACTCTGAAGGCAGCAGCACAGGAGTAAGGGTGGCCTGGTATGGTATTGCTACCCTGACTTCTGCACTGCTTCTGGTGGGGAGCTGCCTTCAGAGCTGGGCGCCCCGCTAACAGCCGCCACTCTCCGGCCACCCAACTCTGAAGGCAGCACAGAAGTATGGGTGGCAATATCGTGATCCCCTAAAATAACCTTGTGACCCCTCTGCAACTCCCTTTTGGGTCAGGACCCCCAATTTGAGAAACGCTGGTCTCCCTCATTAAATCTATATAGTATAGGGTAAAAGCACACAAAAGACTAGATTTCATGGGGGGAGACCAGATTTCATGGTCCATGACGTGGTTATTCGGGGGTGGGGTGGAGTGGGGCGGGGGAAAGAAAATTACCAGTTATTGAATTTTTTTCTCTTAACTCCAAGGGTCCATTATTGTCTGTTCCTGGGCTGAACAATGGATGGTACCTGAAGTTTGTTTCGTGTAAATAACTGGCTTGGGAGGTGCCCTCCCTGCCCGATTGCTTCACTACTGATGCTACAGTTTCCCTTCAGTTACAGTTCTCTCTCTCTCTCTCTCTCTGTGTGTACACATATGTTTCACACACACCTCATAACCATAACCTGTAGACCTCTTATAATGAACATCACATTTATGGAAGCTTGTAACGTTCAAAGACCTTACTTGACATTTTTATATACAATGAAATTATATAGAACCAGTTGATTTTAATTGCTTATTCTTTGGGGTTCAGGCCCCCTGTTCTCCCCTTGGGGTGTCTGGACCCTAATTGTCACAAGCCCCCGACACAAACCCAGATAGGTGGCATTGTGGGGGGTGGGGAGGAAAGTTGCATTGACTGGGGGCAACATGGAGACTGCAGGAGGCTGAATGTAAAGATGAGAGACTGTCTGAAAGAAGCTGCCAGATCTAGGACATCCATATGGAACTCCTTCTATGCACACAGCAGTAGTTCTCAGCTGAGGCAGGAGCTGGACAAGGCAATAACCATCCATATCCCAGGATGCCATTCTCACTCTGACCTAGTCTTATTGAGTGAGTGTTTCCCAGTGGGAGGGATAGGATCCTTCTGGGGAAATCAGATTATTTGGACTTCTGAGGAAAGATGGGATTTCTGGGGGGCACCTGTAGATACAGGCCTTGGAGAAGGAACAAAAACCCTATGGGGAACCAGTTCAGATTCCTGGGGGAGGGGGGGGAGGTGATCCCTCAGGTGCACTGGGGAAGGGTGTAAATCGTAATTAAATTTCTTCTCATTCTCTTTTCACAGCCTTTTCCCCACAATGCCTCAACACAATAACTGGAAGGTGGCCCCCCTGGTGAAGTCCCTGTGTGCCAAGCACAGCATTGAGTACCACTGCAAGCCCCTCCTCACCGCCTTTGCAGACGTTGTGCAGTAAGTATTGATCTGGAAGATTCAAATCACTAGCAGATGAGGAGTCCACAGCATAGGAAATGGGAGGAGAGCTGCACAGTATGTAGTGAGGAGATGTGATAGATAGGGCCCTGACCCAGCCAGTCCCATCATAGGAGTGTTTTACAGAGAGCCTTTCACATCTCACTCACTATGTAAAATCTAACTGCAGGTTGCTGCCTCAGAACCAAGTCATTGGTAATGACTAGTTAGCAGCTGACAGCCTGGGTGAGAATAGTTGGTAGGATTCAAATTTTAGTACTTAATGGACAGGTGTCTGCATCACAAAACTTACCCTAATAATTGGCCCTGTTTTGCCCTCTTGCTGGAAATGTCAGCAGAGAAGCATAGGATTGAATGGACTGTAGTAAGAATTGCCCTTTGACCCCTAGAGGGGATCTTCTAGATAAGGAAGGAGGTATACTGGCAGGGACAGCATAAGGGAAATAGCTCCAACCACTGCCTGTCATACCTTTTCTGAACAGAAACTGGACTTCAGTTTCTTGAGATGAGAGTCAAAGTACTGTCACAGATCAGAAACTGGCTGCAAGCTAGAAAATAAAGAGGAGGGGAAATGGTCAATTTTTATCATGGCAAAAGATGTTAGGAGTGGTTATCACAACAGCCATCGGTAGCATCATGTTTAAATATAGTAAAGATCTGTAAAAGTGGTGAGCAGAGAGCTGGTATAGTTTGCAGATGACAAATGTATTTAATTCAGTCAAGACTTTGGAACCTGACAAAGATAGGCAACATAATTGCAGATGGAACTTATGTTGACAATTGCAAGATAATGCACAGTGGGAAGTGTGACAGTGCACACCCCATAAGCTTTATGGAGGTGTGCTTATGAAGGTGTATATGACATAACTGGAATAAGTTTTATGCTATATATGCCATATAACATATCTCTGTAAAGGTTATGATCTACTGAATTTATTCATCCTATTTGTATGCATGTGTCATTATTGTATTCAAAGTTATTAATATTGGCTGTATAGTTGTTTGATTTTAAATAGCCTTAGTAAGGCATTTGGTCAGCTTCTTTCAAAAGGAATTTGCAAGTTAAGGGCCCAGTCAAGAAGCACTTAATGGACAATGGATCTTGGAAGGCTCCAATCCACATAAGAAGTCTACCTGAGGACATTCAGGGTAGCATGTAAACAATGGCTGCTGCCTGTAAAAACTGAGTCATGCATGGACATGTGACTTGCCCAGGTGACTCCAAAACTCCACCTTGGAGCTGGACTTTGCATAGGAGAGAGGAGGGGGTCTCCACGCACAAGAGAAAGTCTATTTAAGCCCCTCCATTTTGTCTTCAGCTGGCTCAAGAGATAGCCTCTCCACCCCCAAGGATACCTGAGAGAAACTGGAACAAAGGACAGTAACTACAGGGGGTGTGAGTGATTGCTGGACCCAGACTAGAAGACTAGTCTGTAAAAGGAAGCTTCCTTTTACACCTCCGAGGGTGAGGTTTTATCTGTATTCAGTTTTCTTACTGTATTAGACATAGACTTCCGTGTTCTATTTTATTTTGCTTGGTAATTCACTTTGTTCTGTCTGCTATTACTTGGAACCACTTAAATCCTACTTTTCGTATTTAATAAAATCACTTTTTACTTATTAATTAACCCAGAGTATGTATTAATACCTGGGGGGGGCGAACAGCTGTGCATCTCTCTCTATCAGTGTTATAGAGGGTGAACAATTTATGAGTTTACCCTGTATAAGCTTTATACAGAGTAAAATGGATTTATTTGGGGTTTGGACCCCATTGGGAGTTGGGCATCTGAGTGTTAAAGACAGGAACACTTCTTAAGCTGCTTTCAGTTAAGCCTACAGCTGTTAGGGGATGTGGTTCAGGGTTTGTAGCAGGCTAGAGGGTCTGGCTCAAACCAGGCAGGGCACTGAAGTCCCAAGCTGCCAGGGCAGGAAAGCAGGGGCAGAAGTAGTCTTGGCACATCAGTTGGCAATTCCCAAGGGGGTTTCTCTGATCAAACCCGTCACAGGAAGAATAATTTGAAATACACCTCTACCTTGATACAACGCTGTCCTCAGGAGCCAAAAAATCTTACCGTGTTATAGGTGAAACCGCATTATATCCAACTTGCTTTGATCCACTGGAGTGCGCAGTCCCCCCCCCTCCCGCCCGGAGCACTGCTTTACCGCGTTATATCCGAATTCGTGTTAGATCGAGTTGCGTTATATCGGGGTAGAGGTGTACTCATACACCTTTGTTGGTTTCTAAGTTAACTGAAACAGTTGGAGAAGGATAATCCAGGTATCATTAACACTGTCTGGGCACCATTGTGGATAACTCAATGGAGAATTCCGCTCAGTGTGAAGCAGCAGTCAAAAAAGCAGACACTGTTAAACTCCATAAAGAATGGGATAGAGAATACTGAAAATAGTATGCCGCTGTTTAAACGAATGGGAAGCTCTCATCTTGAGCACTGTATTCACTGCAGGTAACCCCATCTCAAAAAAACATAAAATGGAAGTAAACTTGGTTCACAGACATGAGATTAAAAAGAACAGGACTGTCTACATTAGAAAGAAGACAGAGAGGGATGTGCTAAAAGTATAAAACATTATATTTAAAACACCATGTTAAAAGAATGTTAAGGTTGCAAAGTCAAACACTCAAAAGTTAGGAAATGCTAGAATGAAGATAAAGCAGTGGTCCAGCTCAAGAGCAGCAGAAGGTCCCTAAAATTGGGGGGGGGGCAACTGGCACCTGAACCATGGCCCCCCCACACCATCCCTTCCCCCCAAGGCTCCGCCCCTTCCCCCCATTGCTAACCCTTATGGCCAGTAAAAAGTGGGATGGGCCATGGCCCCTGGTGCCCCCTGTTCTGGCATCCATGATCCAGCTACTGGGCTGATGTAGCATAACAATTACTATGATTAATGGGTTCCCCCTCTCTCTCCTGCAGCTCTCTGAAGGATTATGGGGAGCTCTGGCGTGATGTCTATCTGCATAAATGAGCAGCAACACCACCTTGAGACATTCTGCATACAGCAGCTGCCACAAAAATAATATAAATACATAATAAAAATGAAGCCCTTGTAAGGCTAGCAGATTTGGGGAAATGGGAAAGCCTGACTAGTAGGGGGAGGGAGGTTGCTAGGAAAGTTTGATTCCAGGAATGATGTTTGGTTTTTTAAAAAAACCCATTCCTTTTCCTTCACATGCTTCTCCCTTTGCTTCTCTCTGGGGCTCAGAAATGGGGACAGTCTTCTTTTATTTTTGTGGATACAGACTAACACGGCTGCTACTCTGAAACCTGTCTTCTTGTTCTGTGTTTGTACAACACCTAGCACAATGGAGTCCTGATCCATGATTAGGTCTCCTAGCACCACTCTAATACAAGCAATACATTAAAATAAGGACAGTACATTTTTTACATCAAGGATGTGGAATTCAGGCCCCCCGAAGAAAAGGGGCCTTTGGAGTGAGAACAGCAGCCACTCTGTTTTATTTTATTCTATCACTGCCCTGAAATATTGTCCTAATTCTCAATGTGTTCTTTTCTATCTTAGGCCTGGTCTACACTAACCCCCAAATTCGAACTAAGGTACGCAACTTCAGCTACATGAATAACGTAGCTGAAGTCGACATACCTTAGTTCGAACTTACCGCGGTTCAGACGCGGTCCACACGCGGCAGGCAGGCTCCCCGTCGACTCCGCGGTACTCCTCTCGCCGAGCTGGAGTACCGCAGTCGACGGCGAGCGCTTCCGGGATCGATTTATCGCGTCCAGACCAGACGCCATAAATCGAACCCGGAAGTTCGATTGCCAGCTGTCGAACTACCGCGGTAGTGTAGACCTGGCCTTAGAGTGTAATCTCTTTTGGGTGAAGTATGGGTCTTACTGCTTGTAAAGGAGCTGAATAAATCTAAATAACCATTTTCACTGTCTGTCTCTATGGACCTTGTTCTGCTCCATCCTGCCAAGACCTTCCAAAGGAGTTGGATTGACTGTAATTGACATTATTCAGCACATCCGTACTTTACACAAGTGCCCATGTTTAGTGTTTTACCCTGCCTTACCACTAGTGCTACACTCAACTGAGTCAGCAGCAATGCCTTCTGAGTTTTTATGTCCTAGAGTACCTAGTGCTACTCAAGACACAGAGCATTATGGGTAACTTTGAACAGTCTTGCAGACAGCTCATTACTGCTCCAGGGAATTGGTGGAGATGGTTTCATTCCCTCTCCAGTAAAATTCTATAGCAGGGAAGTTTTTCACTAGAGTCCCATCTTGTAGAATGGGCATATTTTCTGCCCGCTCGCAGATTTAGTATTCTCTTTGACCTACTAGAAAGTCTCATTCAGACCTTTATTGTTTATTTGTTAGAGGGCTCTCAGGCCTTACACCCCCCGAGATAGGAGAAAACCCCAATGGGAAGTTACACATGCACATTCCCGAGCAATAATACAACATCCTCGCTACCTCACTACACAAATTAACACTACCCAACACAATTAATGGTTCCAATAGGCCCTGCCTGACCTCTGTCCACTATAAGTAAGAACCAACCATTGTTGCAGTCACTGATGTTTATATGCACTTCAAACTCATTGAGGCTGGGTTCTGATTCCTGTTGCCAGGACCATCCATCCCCTTTGCTGTTAGTTTGGTCTGGATTTCCCGACTCAGTCCAGCTGCTTTCTGGATCAACCCATCCACCACAGCTCCCAGCCCCCCTCACTCTCTCCACACACAAGCTAAACTCCTCCCCACCAGGGAGCAGTGTCTTCTCCAGCCACTTCTCTGGGGCCAACTGACTGGTCTAGCATCACCCAGGTGATGCCAAGCCAATCTCCTCTGTTTGTTTTGGAGTGACAGCCACACCCCCTCCAGTGAAATTCAAGTCACTGTCAATCAAATCCTTGTCTTTGTTTGGGAGTGACACTCCACCTTCCCAGTGAAAGTTCATTCTGTTACCAATCTCTTGTGACTAGGGTTGCCAGGTGTCTGGTTTTTGAGGGCAAAACCCCGCTCGTAAAGGGACTTTGGCAGCTCTGGTCAGCATGGCTGACCGGACCATTAAAAGTCTGGTTGGCAGCACAGGCAGGCTCCCTATCCAGCTCTGCGCAGCTCCCGGGAAGTGACGACACGTCCCTCTGGTTCCTAGGCATAAGGTCAGCCATGGCTCCGCATGCTGCCCCTGCTCCGAGTGCTGGCTCCCCTGCTCCCATTGGCCGGGAACACTGAATTGGGTCCACAACATCATTAAAAAACTAAATTCAATAAATCAGTTTCCCCAGCAGCCCTGCCTCAGAGATAATAACCTAAACTGGGAATATCTGTAATGTTGCTCTGCAGTGGAAAGGTAAAGATCCAAGATCCATTATTACTCCTGTATTAGCAGGACTGTTGTAAGCAAGACATGAGAAGCAATTTTTCCATTCTACTTCATGTTGATTAGGCCTCAACTAGAGTATTGTGTCCAGTTCTGGGCACCACATTTCAGGAAAGATGTGGATAAATTGGAGAAAGTCCAGAGAACAGCAACAAAAATTATTAAAGATCTAGAAACACATGACCTATGAGGGAAGATTGAATAAAAATGGGTTTGTTTAGTCTGGAGAAGAGAAGACAGAGGGGACGATAACAGTTTTCAAGTACATAAAAGGTTTTTACAAGGAGGAGGAAGAAAAATTGTTCTCCTTAACCTCTGAGGATAAAGCAAGAAGCAATGGGATTAAATTGCAGCAAAGGCAGTTTAGGTTGGACATCAGGAAAAACTTCCTGTCAGGTTAGTTAAGCACTGGAAGAAAATTGCTTATGAAGGTGGTGGAATCTCCATCGTTGGAGATTTTTAAGAGCAGGTTAGACAACCACCTGTAAGGGATGCTCTAGATAATACTTAGTCCTGCCATGGGTGCAGGGGACTGGACTAAATGAGTTTCAGCAGGCTAGTTTCTCTACATTCACTACTTAAAACTTTGGGTAAATTAAAAAAAAAAAAATAACCAACACATCCCTAAGTCCAATTTTCAATAGTGACTCAGCCAGGCACTTAACCTTTTAAGTCCCATTGAGTTATGAAACTAAGGTTCTTAGGTGCCTAAATCACTTTTGAAAATAGGACTTAGGTGCTCTTGAAAAATGTACCCTTTGTCTCAGTTGCTTAAAGTAAGGTACCTATTACACACTGAATGTTAGGTGGTTAGCTTTCCATTACAAAGCAATAAGCTAGTCAGTCAGACCCAGCACCATCAAAGGTCCAGCAACCTGCAGAGATGAGATGGCTGATTTTCCATTAGAAAGCTGCTTCTGACACCCCTTCCACCTTTTAATTTTGACAAAGTTAAATCAATCTTCTGTAAATGTACCTGTCTGCCAGAGGAAAATGACTTTTTGAGAAAAATTTGGTTATAACCTGACAGAGCATTTGTGAGATGATTCCCTCCTCCAACTTCAACATTGTTTCTTCTGTTTGAAAATTGGTCTAATGTCATTTCAAATTCCAGCTTGTCCTAGAAAGCACAAATTTGATTTGTTCAGGCGGCTTCAATATGGACTTCTATTTTATATTGACTGAGTTGGAATTTTGCTCACTTAAAATTGTACCGTATGGAACATGCAGATTGATGAATGCAGGCTACGCCTATACACGTCGTCAGCTACCAGACCAACAACTACTAGATGGCAGAGGAAGAGAGATATTAATGTAGCAACCAAGCAAGATGGCAAAAATGTTCAAGAGATCTATTTTCTGCTGTCACTTCAGTGATCCTGATATTCTCCTGCCAATAGCGCCTTCCATTCCATGATCTCAAAGTGCTTTATAAAACTAATTAATTCAGCCTCAAACACCTTGTGAGGTAGGTATCACTGTTCCCATTTTATAAATGAGGAAAACTGAATCTCAGATAACTTAATCGACTTGTATAAAGCCCAAACCAAATTACCATCCAAGCCAGGATTGAAATTTCAGATCACCTTATGCCCAAATCCAACACTGAATCTGCAAGACCACTTTTGCTCATGAGTGAACCACTTTATCGGTCTCTCTTTTCCCATTGTAATGATATGGAAAATCAAGAGGCACAAATTCATGTTTGTACAGCACTTTTATAATGGAAAATGCAAATAGTATTAGGTCCCCTGTACAGTTTGGAGAAGCAGAGAATGGCACAAGGGAAGACCAAATGTCTTTCCCTAAATCCTAGTTCCTTCACATTCCACAGAGCCTGGAAATCTCTGCTAAAATGAATGCAGCTTGTGAGAAGGGCTGGGATAATGTTCAAGGTTTTTCTCACCTTGCATTATTCCTATGGATTTCTAACCTTTATTCCATTTGAGTAACTTTTTCTTTGGAATGGGCTGCAGTGAAGCAGTCATTTCAAATCCGAATGAACAACTGAACAGTTTTCCATTTTTAGGTTTATTTACATTTTTCTTCAAAACTTAAAAAATAAAACCTAGTGACAAATGTTAAACTTGGGGAGTTACAATTCTTTCACAGCTCCGCCTCATTTACATATTGGGACCAAACCAACACAGGGCTGGGATCTGGAATGGAACCAAAATAATCTGCATCAAATGGTTAAATTTCAGTACTTTCTGGGGGGGGAAGAATCTTCCCCTCCCTGATCAGATACTTCTATAAATAGGGGAGGGGGAGAGTTTAAAACTTCAAGAGGATTTTAAAGGTCTATGTTTTCTCTCCATCAATCACTTAATTACCAATCTAATACATACAGATAAGCGAAGGAAGACCATAGAGAATCCCCATTAAAGTAAGAAATTCCCTTCTTTCTGTAGCTCTCTACCTCCCTCCCCCACATTTGGATTTTACGCATTTCTTCCCCACTTTCTGCTTCAGTCGCCATCTCTTCCACACTCTACTTTGAGCTGATTTCTTGGTCCATTTGGCTGACATCCTCCTTTTCAGTATTTGGATTTGGCTTGCATTATGGCTAGTCAACAGCACTCCTTCAGTCAGCCAGAGTGACACAAGGTGTTGCTTGCACAATCTTTGCAGCACCCCCAGTCTGGCCTTGGACAAAGTAAGTCTGAAGCTGATGAACACTGTCACTGGATTGCTAGTACAGCTCCCTCGCCCCTTGGTTTGTCAATCTCTCCAACTCCTCCTAATTCCCCCACCCTTCCACTAATTTTGTCCCTCTCTTCCCGCAGCATTGTGCCTATACTGCTTCTGTGCTACGAGACTGTCATCTGGTTCACTGACAGGGAAGCACTATATGGAGGAGCAGAAGCAGCACAGGTACCATTCTCCCCTGCAGGGTATAACTCAGAGCAGTGCAGGAAGAATACAGGATCTTCTACCAAATTTAAACCCCTGGAGGATCTGGGAGTGGAAGAGAACTAGGACAGTTCTGGAAGGTCTGGTTATTTCCCCTTTTTGAACTTTGCTGCTGCTGCACTATTGCCCTTTGCTTTCTTCTTGGCTGAGCCCTTGGGTTCTGGCTCCTTACGCTTGGCTGAGGTGATGGAGCCAGTCACCTTGAAGAAGTCATCCAGCCGGCCCTGAGTGCTGCCTTGGCGGCTCTTGCTCAGCCTCTTGATCCCATTGCGGATCCGTTCTTCATTGAACTGCTTCTCCCCACACATAAAAAGGACAAGCCCATCCTCATCCGGCTCGCTCCACTTCAGCTCCACAGCCTCAGGGTCCACCACGTCAGGCTGCAGGAAGAGCTGCTGGGCCTCCTTGTGCAGCCAGTTCTCAGGCAGGGGGTACTTCTTGGGATCTATGTGCTGCACAATCTTTTCAATGGTCTTATGCTGCTTGATGAGCTCCACAGCACGCTTGGGCCCAATGCCACGTATGCTCTCGCAGTAGTCACAGCCCAGAAGGATGCACAGGTCCACAAACTGCTCCCATGTTAGGTCCAGGTCCTGCAGGACACGGTTCAGGTGGAATTCCTGGATAGGGAGCTTCTTGGCCTCACTGGCCGTAAGGTGCCGCATCAGCACGGGGCTGCCAAAGGTCAGGCAGTCCATGTCCTCAGTGGCAGCTGCATAGACTTTGCCAGCTTTCACTAAGGTGGCACAGCTGGCTTCAGCCTCACCTGGCGCCTCCACATAGGGAACGCCCATCAGGGTCAGCAGCTTCTTGCACTCGTCATTGTGCTGCTTCGTCACCTTGACTAGCCTCTTGCTGAATTTCTCCACGTTGTCCTCTTCCCCTGCCTCTTGGGCCTCCTGGAGCTGCTTCTCTGCCTCGGCCCGGCGCTCAGTCCGCTTGGCCAGCTCGCCCGACTTCAGCTGGGGGGGCTTGCCATCAAAGACGTAGACTGGTTTGATACCATTCTCCACCATACGAATGGTTCGGTAGAACATGCCCATCAGGTGGCTGGTGGTCTCACCTTCCTCATTCTGCAGCATGTCAGCTCCCTGCCGCACAGCAATCAGGAACTGGTAGATGCTCATGGAGGCGTCAATCGCCACCTTCCGGCCGAAATAACTCTTGATGTCATTCTCTCGGATGGCACCGGGCGCCACGTCTGCGATCAGCTTGGCCAGGCCGTGGATTCCCATCCTACCAGCAAGAAATAGGGGAATGAAGCCAGGAGTGGCCCCAAAGCACATTGCGCCCAGCAGGCAACATGAGCCAGAGCTCAAAGGGGGAAAAGCTCTTCAGGTGGTGGGGGGAACAGTCACACTGTGCATGCCCGGCCCTGCCACATAGGCCTCAGTGTCCCAGGATATAACATCCACACCAGGGAGCTCTGCAGCATCCTACAAAGCATATCCTGCACCCAAGACACCACCCATTCCCTGCAGCCAACACCCCCACCCCATTCTCAGGACAGTGCCCCCAGCAGACAGCCCAGCCCCCACCCCACTAGCGGCCCCAGCAGACAGCCCACCCCACCCGCGGGACAGCGCCCCCAGCAGACCGCCCAGAGCCCCCCACCCCACCCGCGGGACAGCGCCCCCAGCAGACCGCCCAGAGCCCCCCACCCGGAAAACGTGCTGAGGGGCAGCGGGGCGCGCGCTCTCGTGGGGGGAGGGGGTTACCTGTCTGCTGGGTACTTGGCTACGCGCGCGGCCTCCAGACACCGCCGCTGACTCTCGCTTCCCGCGTTCTGAAATCGCGCGCCGGGCGCCGCTCGCCGCGCCGCGCACTGCCCGCTGGGAAGCGTAGTCCCGCTCGCCCAGCTCCTCCCGCCGTGTCTTGCGCGGACGGGCCGGCGCGCAGACTACAACGTCCGGGCGGCCCCGCGCACCCCGCTCCCCGGGAGCCGCGCGCCTGTTCCTTCCGGTTCCGGGGCAGCGGGGGCGACTGGAGGAGACGTGTCCTTCCGTGGCCGCCGGTGGAGGGGAGAGCGGCGCGATGGTGAGAGACGGGGACGGCCCGATCCCGGGCGCTGCTCCGCTCCTTATACCCCCCCCGGAGCCTGGGGCGGGGCTTTTCCTCCGCGTCTAGGCCTGAAACTGACCGAAACCTTCACATTCAGTCCGTCCCCCCCCAGCGACCGGGGCCCCGGAGCCGCCTCCTCCCCGTGGGGCCCGAGCCCTGCTCCCCCAGTCAAGCTGGGACCCTGGGGTTGCCCCTCCCCATGGCGCCTGTGTCCTGCCCCGTGGTGACCACCTAGGGTGACCAGATGTCCCGATTTTATAGGGACAGTCCCGATTTTTGGGTCTTTTTCTTATATAGGTTCCTATTACCCCCCACCCCTGTCCCGATTTTTTACATTTGCTGTCTGGTCACCCTATGACCAGCGCTGCCCGGCCTGAGTGGGAGGCCGGGGTTACTGCTCCCGCCCGGTGACTGGCTGGGGCTGTGTCTTGCCCTGGGGCTGCAGCTTCCGCTGTGGTGCTAGTATCGCTCTGCTCTTTCTCTCCTCCCAGGAGCTCGAGGCCATGAGCAGATACACCAGCCCGGTGAACCCGGCTGTGTTCCCGCACCTCACCGTGGTGCTGCTGGCCATTGGCATGTTCTTCACTGCCTGGTTCTTCGTGTATCCATCCACTACAGAGCAGCAAGAAATTAGTAGCCCGGTGCCACTGACAGCAGAGGCTGGACTTGGGGGAAGAGCCCTTTAAAGCAAAGCGGGAATGGCTCTACTAGGAGTATTGAGGAGCCTCAGGGAGCAAAAGGGGCACATCATAGTTGGGGTGGGTCAGCTGGAAGCAGAGGGTAGATAACCACAGTTTTGGAGGGTGTAACAGTCTGGGGTGGGGGATACACTGGGGTGGGCAAACTATGGCCCAGGGGCCACATCCGGTCCTCCAGACATTTTAATCCGGCCCTCAAGCTCCTGCCAGGGAGTGGGGTCTGGGGCTTGCCCCACTCTGCTGCTCCAGCCGGGGAGCAGGGTAGGGGGCTTGCTCCATGCGGCTCCCAGAAGCAGTGGCATGTCCCCCCCTCTGACTTCTACGCATAAGGGCAGCCGGGGCGCTCCACATATTGCCCCTGCCCCAAGCGCCGCCCCCGCAGCTCCCGTTGGTTGGGAACCACGGCCAAGGGGAGCTGCAGGGGCGGTGCCTGCAGACAGGGCAGCACACAGAGCCGCCTGGCCACGCCTCCGCATAGGAGCCGGAGGCGGGACATGCCGCTGCTTCTGGGAGCTGCTTGAAGTAAGCGCCGCCCAGAGCCTGCACCCCTGATGCCCTGCGCCCCAACCTCCTGCCCCAGCCCTGATCCCCCTCCTTCCCTCCCAGCCCAGAGCACTCGCCTGCACCCCAAACCCCTCATCCCTAGCCAGAGCCCTCCCCCCACCCCCCTGCCCCAGCCTGGAGCCCCCTCCCACACCCTGAACTCCTCATTTCTGGCCCCAGCCCAGAGCCTGCACACCCAGCTGGAGCCCTCACCCCTCCTGCACCCCAACCCCCAATTTTGTGAGCATTCATGGCCCCCCATACAATTTCCATACCCAGATGTGGCCCTTGGGCTAAAAAGTTTGCCCACCCCGAGATACACTGTGGTTGAACTGGATTGCTTGAAAAGTTGAGCAGTGGGTGTACCTAGACTGGGACTGAGGGGGGGAGGATTTGCTGGTGGTAGAGAAGTCAGGAGGACAGACAAGAGGGCCAAGAACAAGGAGGAGCCACAACTTGGGGATGTGTTCGAGTCAGGCTTGGTGTGAACCTGCTTTTTGATAATGTTCTTTGACAGCACTTGGTGTTGAGGATGAAGTGGGAAAGGCTGCTTGGCTGGAGCCCTTCAAGCCGTGGAAGCAGTCTCTGCAGGGATCTTAGATTGCGTAGTAAATATTACCCTGGTACAGTAAAAGCTATTTTATCCAGCATGTTGGGGGGCTGGGGGTGCTAGTAAGTGAAAAATGGCAATTAACTAAGAGGGAGGGACTTTGGGTGCAGGAGGGGGTGCGGGGCATGGGCTCTGAGAAGGAGTTTGGGTGCGGGAGGGGACTTGGGGCATGGGAGGCGGTGCGGGGTGCCAGATCCGGGGGGTGCTCACCTCGGGCGACTCCCCACAAGCAGCGACCTATCCCGGTTGCTCCTAGGCGGAGACGCGGCAGGCGGCCTTGCGTTCCACCCCCGCCCCAAGTGCTGTCTCCACAGCTCCCATTGGTCGGGAACAGCAGCCAATGGAAGCTGCGGGGGCAACACCTGCAAGCGGAGGCAGCGCGCAGAGCCGCCTGCCGTGCCTCCGCCTAGAAGCAGCCGGGATAGGTCGCCGCTTGCGGGGAGCCACCCAAGGTGAGTGGCCCCCAGACCCAGCACCCCGTGCCCCAAGACCCCTCCCACACCCAAACTCACTCCCAGAGCCTGCGCTCCACACTCCCTCTTGCGCCGCAACCCCCTGCCAGCCCTGTGCCAACTGGACTTTCAATGAAGATCAGAAATGCCGGTTTATAGAGCTTTCCGGTTGGTGAAGTGCCAGATAAAACAGCTTTTACTGCGGAAGGCTACCTCCCTGGCAGACCCTTTTGGTTCATTTTCAGGCCAAAGTTAGAATGTGGTACTGTAAGCCCTCTGATCTGTCTCTTTGGTTATTGCTTTAACTAGCCTTTTCAGCTATGAAGTGACTTCCACTAAGTACACACGGGACATCTACAAGGAACTGCTTATCTCCCTGGTGGCTTCACTTTTCATGGGCTTTGGAGTTCTCTTCTTGCTGTTGTGGGTCGGTATCTATGTGTGACACTAAGCCAGGGACCTACTCTAGGTAAGACCTGTAGAACCAGAACATAGAGTAGTCAGCGTGTCCTCAGTTACAGGCCCAGCTGCCAGAGGCTGATAGATGCTAGTTTAAAAATGCCTAGTTAAGCATTTGTAGATATCTCATCTCCTGGAGACAGAGTCACACCCTGAGCTGGTGAATGCTCTGTACAGGAACCTCCCTTGGAGGGATCATTGTTGGGGTACAGGGCAGTGGACAAAGATGCTGCTATGCCACCATTTCCCCCTCTATGTGGAATCGCTGCTGTTGGTTAATTCTCCAGCACTGTAACAGGGGCTGCAACTATCCTGAGGCAGAGCTCTGCTCTTTATTCAGCACTTCTCTGCAGATGTGGAGCTGCTTATCATTTCCCCCTCTATGGATTGTGTACATGGGGGTTTTGAATGAAGGCAGCTCAGCGGCACACACATGCCATCCCAAACCAGTTATTTTAATCACATGTGCATTTGAGGAATCCGAATTAATCTTAATGCTATAAACTGGGATTCCCAGAGTCTTCTGACAAACGGTGAATAAATAAATGAATCTGGAATGAGCGGGGCTAAGGAATTGAATTTCTGTCTCTCATTGCCTGCTTTCACACACGCTCCCTCTGGCACTGCTTCAGTAAAGCATCCCACTCACCCCTGTGTTTCTGGGTCAGACAATAGGTCCGATTAAAGGAGCTGACCTCCATTTCTCAGCTGGGTTGGAGTTTGCTGAGTCCTAGTCTCACTCCCACCTAATGCCATGGGAAGCAGTTATGGTAGCAGCAGGAGCTTGGTTTTGGGGGAAGGCTGTCACTCTAACTTCCTGCCTCTGTCATTTCAGATTCCAGGTGGAAGGCCTCACAGAAGCTCCGTCTTTTTTCTATTTTTGTACTTTAAGGATATGGCCTATTGCAGATGCAGACTCTGTGTCCTGCCAAGTGACATCACCTCAAGCCTGAATAAAGCTGGTTCTGTGATGTAGCAAACTTTGGGGTCCTACTCTGTGTTTTGGGGGCTCTTTATCTGACTTTCAGATGTGCTCTGATCTCACCACAAGATCAGCATCCCCTGGATAGATCCTCTGTTGTGTTCAGAAATAGAATGGCCCTTTCACAGGCTCCAGCCAACTGCAGCCATATTGAGAGGAACTGAGTATAGCCCTGAAGGAGTCCACTTCCCTCTGCAGTGCAGGATGGGGCTAATTTCCAGTTGTCTCTTACAGATGTGAACTATAAGGAAAGCTGGAGTGTAACTTGCCATCCACTGACAAGGAGCGTAGGCATAATGTTAAAGGTTTGTTTCAAACAAAAAAGGGTTTCACATCATCTCACAGGTGTAGAAATGTACCATGAAAAGATGTTTTTAAAGTAATTGTTTTCTTGTAGAGAGAATGAGATCAGGTGTCAATTTAATAGTGGATACATCCTCTCCAAAAGACTGCTTCCTTCTCTGGTAGATAGCTGCTTTTGATCTTAATGTTCTTCCTGCTGTGTGATCCTATATCACAATGGAGCTAGTGCAGGAGAAGTGTGAAGTCAAACTGGCACTGACCTGATTTTATTGTACAAGTTTGGTGAAATGAGGAAATCATGTTCCCAAATAAACTCTCATCTACAGTTATATGTCCAAATTCATTACCAGTGTAAGTCAGTCATGTTACAGCAGGGGTTTTGTTCTGTAACTCCCATTGAAATCAATGGGCCTCAGAGGGGAATGTGGCCTAGGGTTGGGAATAGGCTGTTAACTCAGCTCGAGGTTGAGGACCATCTCTTATGCAGGTTTTATTTTTTATGGGTCCTTTGGTGACTGAGGAGTCTGATCCTTGTGCCACAGGCTCGTCGGCAGACATTACAGGTGATGTTGGAAGTCAGATTGTTGCGTGACAGTGTCTGTCTTTTCTTTTCTGGCGTTTTTCTGCGACCAAGGCAAGGTGACAAGTCTTTGCCAGTTATCCCTATCCTGGGCTACTGTCTCCCAGTGGGTGGTGTCAATGCCACATCGCTTGATGTTTATCTTGAGCGTGTCTTTAAAACATTTCTTTTGGCCTCCCCATTTCCTTTCTTCTTTGGGGAGTTGGGCGTACAGCAGTTGTTTTGGGAAGCGTCCATGTGCACACAGTGCCCGCTCCACCTCAGCTGGTGCTGGATAATCAGGGCCTCAACACTGAAGATGTTGGTATCTGTGAGACACTGACAGTAGGGCGGCGATCCTTCCACTTTATGAAGTGTTAACTCAGCACAGTGGATCTCAATCTGTAGTCCGTGGACCATCGCTAGAGTTAAGAAGTCTGTCGAACTAACGTTTTAGAGGACCATGGTGAAGGGGTTATGATCAGTGAAAGGATCTCTCTCTTAGGGATAGATTAAAAGACCGGAACAGATGGAGAGCCTTTACTGTAACCAATGAGAGAGCTGGGATTTCTCACTGGCCCTCACCAAACCCCTAATTCTTCACTGTTTGGTTCTCTGTGTTCCATTCTGTGGGCCATTTTGAAGGGCTCTGTGGATTGTGTGGTCCAGAGACCAAAGTGTGAGAATCTCATGATATACAACGTTCGCTTCTAGTACTTGTTGGTTGTGAGAGAGGTGGTCTGTAAATTGTCACTGATTCTTATCAAGCTTAGGGTTTTCTATAATGGCCACCGCTGTGGTATCTTAGTGCTTTGAAGAAAAATTAAATGTATGGAGTATGTCCTGTTAGACTTTATGGAATTTTGTGCTCTTCTCCCTTCCCTGGTTGTAGGAAGCTCTGCTTGGGATATATATATATATATATATATACACACACACAGTAACTCCTTGCTTAATGTTATAGTTCTGTTCCTGAAAAATGCTACTTTAAGCGATACATTGTGAAGCGAATCCAATTTCCCCATAAAAATTAATGTAAATGGGAGGGGGTTAGGTTCCAGGGAAAACAACAATGTAATACTGTACACAGCAATGATGATTGTGAAGCTTGGCTGAGGTGGTGGAGTCAGAGGGTGGAAGAGGGTGGGATATTTCCCAGGGAATGCCTTGCTGCTAAATGATGAACTAGCACTCGGCTGAGCCCTCAAGGGTTAAGACGTTAATGTAGCCATACACTCTACAAGACAGCAGGAATGGAGGGAGGAGACACAGCATGGCAGTGGCTGCAAACATTCCCTGCAGAAACTGAACATGATGATGAACCCACGCTATCCCACTGGGGCGCACCACTCCCTCCACTTTCCAAAGTGTTCGGGGAGTGTATGTGTGAGAGAAAGAGAGAGACGCACATTGCCTCTTTAAGTATACTGACCCCACTCTAAGTACACTTTTTAAGTAGATCAGCAAGTTGAGACAGCAGCTGCTGCCGGCAAGCTCCCTCCATCGTGAGCCCTGTGTCTCCCCCCCCCCGCTCTGTGGAGATGGGGTACAGGAGCAGGGGGAGGGGGACACCCTGACATCAGCATGCCTCTTCCCCCCCACCCCCTGCACAGCAAGCAGCAGGCTCGCAAGAGCAGCACACAGCAGTGGGGAGAGACACACCTGAACTGCTGGCAATTGATAGCCTGCTGGGTGGCTGTAGCACAGGGAACTTAGGGGGGCTGCCGGTCCACCCTGGTTCCAAGCCCCCATCACTAGCTCCAACGGGCTGCTCTTCCTGCAAGCGGGACAAAGCAGGTGGCTGCCAAACGACATAAGGGAACATTGCACAACTTTAAACGAGCATGTTCCCTAATTGATCAGTGATGTAACAACAAAACGTTAACTGTGACGACGGTAAGTGAGGAGTTGCTGTGTCTGGGTATTTTAAACATAATGCCTAATAGTAGTACAGCTTTATTGAAGAGGACGTTCTCACAGTGCTCCCAAGATTGACTCTGAATTGATCTAATTTGCAATGGAAGTTCATTCCACAGTCCAGTTCCCTCAACCAAGCATCCGTTATCGCTGTCTCTCATTTTGTATTGGGTTTTGTAAATTACATTGTCCCAGAGGATTGGAGCGGTCTTGATGTGGCGTCATGGATAGAGAGGAGGGTACTGATGTAGTTAGCAGGGCCAGCTCCAGGCACCAGCGAAGGAAGCAGGTGCCTGGGGCGGCCAATAGAAAGGGGTGGCACTCCGTCCATTGTTGGGGCGGCATGTCCGGGTCTTGGGTGGCGGGTCCTTCACTCCCTCTCTTCCTCTTCGGCGGCAGCTCAATTGGGTTTTTTTTTTTTTTTTTTCCCCTTCACCACTTGGGGCGGCAAAAAAACTGGAGCCGGCACTGGTAGTTGGGTTGTGATCTGTTAAAATGTTGAAGATCGTTTTAGGCCATAGCCTGGAACTGGCAATAGAAGCAGACTGGAAGCCACAGGAGGGAGTGGTGCACAGAGGTAATGTGCTTATGGAAGTCTGCCCTGATGAAGTAATTGGGGAGGGGGGTATATTCATTCCGCACAGGTTGGATTCTCTGCATTGTATTCAGTCTCAGAGGCAGTGAGTTTGATAATCCTGTCTGGAGGTGACAAATGGATGGATCATTGGCCAGCTTCTCATCTGGGAGGAAGTTTCCTAGCAAGCTGAAGATGGTGGTGGGTTTTTTTTTGCTACTGATGTGTTCAGGACCATAAAGCTTTGCACCAACTGATAAATGGAGGTCAGTGAACCCGGTAATTCTTTGGACAATTTTCCCCTTCTGGTCAGCATCATTTTAGTCTTGTGCATGTTTGAGCCAGCTGCTCTTCAAACAGGTGTTGGTCTCCTGTCAGCGTCCTTCCAATGTCCTTACAAGGGACCAAAAATAAGTTATACAGGTGCGTGCTCTTAGCATGTTGTCTATCATCAGAGCCTGTGGCCTCTTATAGATGGTGAAGAGAAGGGAGTCAGGATAGATCCTGGAATGACTCTGCAGATGGGAGCTTGGAAGAGCTGTTACCCATCACCACTCTCGGGGGTCCTGTTAGAGGAATAAATAGAGCCACTGTAGTGTAGTTCCACATACCATCCTGCATGCATGGAATAGCTGGGGTCATACCTATGGCTCTGTTGAAAACTTCCAAGAGGTTGAGTAACGTAAGTGCTGAGACAGGGCCTCTTTCCATAGCTGTGAAGAGGCTAATTACTTTGGTCCGAAGCCCAATTACAAAGCATCCAGGCTGGTGGTAGCTGTTACATTATTGGAGCTTAGCTGTCAATTTTTTTGAGTGAGTTGGCCTAGGAATGGGAAGCTGCAGCTGGGGTCATCTGCTTTAAGTGCTGGTGCTTTCAGGATCCCTCACTCAAGGAGAACTGCTATGGCGCCAGGCCTGGCTTTATACAGAAAGTTTCTCTGAGGCCACGGCAGTTTCGGGGGGGGGGGGGGACGCAGATCAGCCCCCCTCCCCTTCCTCCCTGTTGCTCCTGCATGCACCACCTCTCTGGAGACACAGGTGGGACACACAACACTTAAGGAGCAAGGTGAGGCGGGGGGGGGTGTGGAGGCAAGTGGCGAGGCGAGCAGTGCGTCGGGGGGCCTGCTGGGGGAGTAAGGAGGCAAGTGGAGAACCAGCAGCGGGGGGCTGGCTGCGAGCGGGGGAGTGGTGAGGCAAGCAGCGGGCGAGGGGGTGAGGAAGCAAGCGGCGGGTGAGGGTGAGGAGGCGAGTGGCAGGGAGGCGCTGGAAGAGGAGTAAGGAGGCGAGCGGTGAGCCAGCAGCAGGGTGAGGAGGGCGGTGGGGATCTGGCTGCGAGCGGGGCAGTGAAAAGTGAGCCACCACTCTTCACAGTGGGGGAGGAGGGGGTCTGTGGCAGGGGAGCGAGGAGTAGGAGGAGGGATACAGGATGCGAGTGTAGGCACCTCTGCTCTCTGGCTAGGTCATGTTTGGTTCCACTCCTTTCAGCGTAAACCATGGTTTTCACAGAAAAGTCCCAGGACATCTCACTAGGTCGATGGCCCAGATCAAGGCCTAATAGTTTTTCTGTAGCAAGTGGTTAAGGTCTGTCTTCTCAGACCTCTTGCTTCTTCCTTGGGCTGCTGCTTCCTATACTGGCCCCATATCTCCTGAGGGGGCTTGTATTCTCAGTGGGGGTCTGCCTTTCGGTCAACCCCCTAGTCCAAGTTCTCAAAATTTCAAACAACAGAAAACTAAAAGATCAGAAATAACGAGCAACACTACTTCCTCTCTCCTATCAGGATCTTTCAGCTACTGTCTTACTGCTCTGTGTTCACAGATAATCTAATATAGCTTGACTCTGCTGTGCGACTCTCTGGGAGCTGAGGACGCGACGTCTGTCCACCTTCCCGGGCTTGGCTCTTCTGAACTGGGCTTCTCCCTTTTTCAAGGCTCCTCCGAGATTGATGCGCCTCGCAGGTGGGGCTGCCTGAGCACAAAGCTGCTCTTTAATCCCTTCTTGCCTGTGCAGGGTTTGTACACCCTCTCACAAGTCCACTTTTTATATCAGTATCTGTCCTCAGCTGTGAAGTGGGGATATCTGCCTAGTGAATGTTGTGCTAATTAATGCTTGTAGCGGGAAGAGAGATCCTCTGAAAGACTGTTATTGGCTGAGTGAAGTGTAGTCTAACACTTCATTTGATGGCATTTCTCTGCTGGCCAGCACTGAGGTTCTTTGGCAGAGTTGAAGGAATGCAGAGGTTCAGGACTGGCCTAGCAGGGGCTGCTTCAGATCAGGAGCTGTATTGGCTGAGTAGGAGTGAGGCTGGAGATTTGTGCCCTGGCTCCCACCACACTATGCCTGGCTCAGGCAAGATCATTTACCTTTGCCCAGTCAAAATTGGTTTAGTTCATAAGCAGTGCCCATGTGGTGCTGCAGGCAGAGGACTCGCTGCTTGTAGCACCAAATAGGCACTGCCTAGGGGAGATACAACCAAGGCAGGCAGCAAGGTTAGGGGCTAGAGTTGCTGGAGGGAGACAATGACATCAGATGGAACTCAGTCACAATGCTACTGCTCAGGCTCCTCTGCCTGCAGCACAAATGGGCACTCTCAAGGGGAAGTCTTTGATATGAAACCAATAAAATAACAGAGGAGGAGCAGCAGCTTAGACAAATTAACAATAACATTTAGGTTTAGCAGCAGTATCCTGTAAAATTGATACAGGTTCAGGGATAGAGACTGGAGGTCCTGCTGGTTCGATGTGCATCAGCCATGCACTCTGCAAGCCATTACTGAAAGTATGAAGTAATCTTGGCTTTGCCTCATTGTGTGGTCCTGGGATAATCAATGATTTATTGCCCTACCTCTAAAAGGAGAATAATGCTTACCTACCTTATAGGCATGGTGTAACATTGCTTGTACACTGCTTTGAAAATTGGGAGCATAATGTGTCTTGGAGCCACTATGCCAACATTGCATCAGTTCACAATTTGAGGCTCTTCACAATTTATAGATCTAAAGCAGTAGCTTCATCTATTTTTCAGATGGCATCCTGCAAAAAGATCCTAAATTCCCTTGCTCCACATCCTAGTATCTGTCAACACTGGAGTATAAACTGAATGCTCCATTTTATAACTATCCTTAAGTACAGTTTAACATGCAGTCCACAGCCATGAGCATGGACTGAGCTTGGAATTTGATTTGCCCACACCTGAGCATCTTAAGTAACTGATGTCATCTGGAGGAAACCCATGGTGCTTGTGGTCTCAGGGCCCAGTTGTGTGAAAGGGACAATTTATAAACAACTGCATTAAGAAACACAATTTTTCCACTGGTGGAGGAAAGCAGCCAGGAGCCATACTTGGATACAAAGCTGTATTTATATATTTCTTTATACAGGTATATTTACCTCCAGCATAAAACAAAGTCTAGATAAGCCAAACAAAAAAGTGGGGGAGTCCTGAGAACCAGCACCCCCAAAACTCAGCAAAATATAAATACAAATCAGAAAGAAAGGAGGGAAGCAGTGCTTAGCCAGCCACCCCCCCCCCCCCCGAGCAAATAAAAACCAATAATCATTAATATCTGCTCAGAATGCAACTCTACAAACTTGCTGGCAATATACAGTGATTAAAGCTGTGACAGCAACATTTAAACCAAACAAATTAGTGCTTTATTTTTCCTTAATCCTCGCAGTGGTGCCGCAGTCTTTATTTACAGGCTTTAAGCTTTAGAAGTAGGGCAAAAGATAAGGGAATTTGCTTTTGAAACAAACTCTCCCCCAAACAGGCAAACTTTAGAAAGTGGCCCCATGTTCACACTTGTCATCCTTCCTTCCAACTAAGAATGTCTAGAGAGATGAAGCTTCAGGTTTCCGATGCAGAGAGAAAGGGGAGTTCCCTGCCTGTGAGGCTGGAAACACTGGCTCAGAGCTCTCTCCGTCTCACACAGGGAAAAGCCTACTGAAACTCTTCCTGCTACTATTTTGGGAAGGGGATGGGGAGAAAACCCTCTTTAATTACAGGTGAGTAGAGCAGAGACCGCCTTAGGAGGCTGTCTCTAAGCAGCACAGTTGGCCACTGGCCAGTTGTTTCCATGGGCTCTGGTGCCATCATGTGGCCATTTCTTTCCCTAACAATTACAACCCTACTGTGAAACTCTAGCTCCTGTCTTGGAGGTACCGTTATGGTTTGGCTGACATGATCTCTGTGTGTAGTTCATGGAGTAGTTTGGGATGAAAAGCACTATAAAAGTAAGAAGTTTTTCTGAGAGTACATTCTGAGTCTAATCCTACTGTATTTTGTAAATATCTAAGGTATTAACTAATCACTGCCATCTTGCTTTAAAATAGTTGTAAATGTAGGACAGGCCTCTGGATTTTAATTATTCCTTTCCTTTTTGGAAAGGAGGTGAACTCACTACTGAGAAACTACCCAGCCATCGTCTTCAAGGTCCACAGCATGTGTTGTGCCTGTGTGTTGGCAGGAAAAGGAGATAGCCACTCCTTAACATCAGCAGTGACCCTGACCTATGCTTAAGCATCATGGGGCTACCTGGAATGCTATAGATCTTACTTAGGGCTACAACCTACCACCCACCATTATAAATCTCCAGTGACTGCACTCAGTGGGTTGCATCCTCTGTAGTGATGTGAAAGGCATCTGGGAAGACCCCCAGCTGCCACCTCTGAGAACACCAGTTTGGGGGGGGGGGGCGGAGGAGAAAGGGGATTTATATGGTGGTTGCAGGCAGGCAGTGAATTCAGCCTAGGGAAAGGCCAGCTCTACTAAATTAAAGCACAGGCAGTAAGTTCAGCTCTATTAAAAACACAAGAGGAAAACTTTGAGTGGGCCTGATAGTGCTACCCCTCACATGAGCGGGCCCAGCAAAATCTGTGAGCTTGCTTACTGACTAGAGTTTGCAAGATTGGGGCTAGTGATTGCCATATGAAGGACAAAAGCTGCCACTAAAGGAATTTCCCAGCTTAAAAACAAAGCAAAGTTCAGGGCAAATGGGGTGGGGGGAAGTAATGTAAAAAGTGTACTTTGCAAAGAGTGGCAGTGGAGGATTTCCTGTAAATTGCTGGCAGGAATGCAGTCCTATTGAGACTGGATGTGTGGCTGCTTCGCACCGGCCCCTCAGCCCTCTGTTCTCCCCTATTAGTTGCCTGGTGTAGCACAGAAAATGTGCCTCTCACTCGCAGGGCATTCAATACTCATTGTCTGCAGCCAGTGTGTTGGAGTAGCTAGATTGCTAACACAGCTATGACTGCTCTGCTAATTGGCAGACAACGGAAACTGAAGAGCTGGTCCGAAACCACACCTTCAAATAAAGGGCCTGATCCTTAGAGGAACCAAGGATCTAGCTCCCATAGAAGTCACCAAGAGTTACAGGTATTTGGCCTGTGTGGGGGCAGTCACAGAGACAATTGGGAGTGATGTTTGCTATGCATCACCCCCAAAATAAAACGCAGATAAGCCTAGGCCCCCAAAGGCTGTACAGGAGCCATCTCTATTTGACTAAAAAAGCATTCCCTGCTCTTTTGCTGGGGGCAACAGGAATTGCAGCCATACATTCCTTACAGATCCTGCTCTGCTGTCTGGAATTCAGTGATTGGTGTATTTGTCTCCACTACCAGCAAGAAAAGAGTCATCAGAGTCCCTGCCACAGCTACCCAGCCCCCGTTTGGTAAAAGCTGCCTACATCAGGTGATGGCGCTTTGCTAAGGGAAACACACTTCCGCCTCTGGAGCCAGCTTTGTGCTTTGGTTCAGCATTGCAGAGTGGACTTTCCGCTCCAGCTGCCTTGCTTACTCCTCCGCCTGCCCTTCCCTTTCTCTAGAGGCTGCTGCCACTTTCTTACAGAACTGGGCACAGGATTACCCTGGCACAGGTTCAGACTGCAGGAATGCAGAAGTTTCCCTCCCCCGTCGGTGAAAAGTGCTGGGGTGGGAGAAAGACACACACATACAAGAGCTGCCAAAGTCTGACAGGTCCTAGCTCCCCCAGCACCAATATAGCGGTCAGGCTGGGGCTCAGCACTCACCCCCTTTGGTTTCCTATGTAAGACACAAATAGATCAGTAAGGACAGAATTAAGAGGCCTGTTTTTATACTGCTTTAAAAAAATTCAGTAGTTTAGCAAGTTAAAACCTTGTAACAGTAAAATACCCATAATACACTCACCAGCTTACCCAGGGGGCAATGGGAGCCAGGCCTTGAGTGACCTGCCCCCTCCCCTCCTAGGGGAAATCGGTAGGGGGCCACCTTTCCTGGCAGAGACCTGTTGGGAACAGAGCTGTATTCACCAGTAGGTGCAGTGAAACCAGTCACCTGAGTCTCCAGCAGCCCCACTCCCATTGTGCAGAGCAGTCTGTGCTGGTGGGCCTCCCTTTGGCACCCCTGAGCAGAGGCAGGCAGGGTGAACCTGGGCTTCAGGGATGTTCTGTGGGGCTGGCTCTGGGACCAGCCAGCTCTAGCTACTCTAGAGTAACAGGAACAGTCCCCACCCCAACCACAGAAATATGGGGTACCGCAACAAACACCTGCAAACTGACCCCTTAGATAGATGTATTTGGGGGGGGGATGACTCTGCTCCCAAGGTGCCTCTTCTCCCCACTTCCCGAGGGGGGGGGAATCAAGGGCAAGCCCTTGCCAACTGGCTGGCACAGGCTGACTAGGGGTTTTGTGGGGTTCTTAAGTTCATCTGTTCAGGCCTGGTCTGCATGGAGTGTGGGAAACAGGGCAGGGAGGAAAGGGACCAAGGAGAACCCTGTTGCCTCTGCAGCCCCCTCCTTGGCAGGGTTTCTCTCTGGCTGTCCATGTGGAGCATCCCAATGTCACCAGGAATCCTATGGAGTAGGGATACAGGAGAATAGCCAGTGGCTGACCAGAAGGAACAGCAACTCCAGTGTATGACTTCCAGTATGTCCAGGCAGAGCCCTCTTTTCAGGATGGAATTCCAGTGTTTCAGCATTGACAAGAGCTCCAGTCTTGGAAGATAAATTCCAGTGTTGCAGAGAGCTGCTGCGTTGCTACAGGAACCGATAGGCCTCTCGGGCTGTTGTTCCCAGCCAGACCACAGTCCCAGCTCTAGAGGTTGGGACAAGCCTGTCCACACGTGATCCAGTGTAACACTTTCAAATCCAGTGTAGCAGAGGGAGGGAGATGGGTGCCAGTGTCTCCAGAAGGGAAGGAGATGGACACAGTTGCCCAGGATTGTGGGCTATGGTGTTTGGTTGGCATGTCCAGTAGATCCCTGGGGCTGGTTGTGTTGCTCCTGGCAGAGTTCCTATATTCCTTTTGGAGCACTTCAGTGTCTATATCGTCCCCAGGACAGAACCAAAGTAGCTCAGAGCCCCAAGGGGAAGGTGGGAGCAGAAGGGGACTTTTACAGAGGAAGGCATGTGGCAATCTGATAGGTTTCACCAGTCCCCTTCCTCTCTCCCAGCAAAGGGCACTGGTGCTGCCGGGACTCACTCACAGAGCCAGTAAAACTGGAAATAATAGTCAGTGAAGAGGTGTCCCATGTGCTCCGGGGTGGTACTACAGTTGGCTTTGCCCTACGAAAGGGAGAGAGGGCTGTCAAGAGAAACTTCCTCAGAAGGAGCAGGATTCAGTTGCTATCCCACTTGTGCACTGGGAAAGTAGAGGATTTGCCAGCTAGATTTGCATATGGCCCCCATCACCTCCCAAGTGTTTTAAAACAGAACAACAATCTCAGCCTGTAGGAGTAAAGAGCTCCAGTTTTGCATTTCCCCTGCCCACACCCATCCCTGCAGTGTGTGACTTGGAAAGTCCTGGCCACTCACCCCAACTAACTTCCCTCCTCCCACAATGTGCTCTGCTGTGTACAAGGGGAACCCGGTCACGATTTACACACGCATCCCTGCCCGGAGGGGGGCACAGGGCTCTGGAATTCTCACAGGCCCCCTCATCCTGGCGAGTGATAGGAATGAGGCCACAGAGCCCGATCCCTCTCAGCTCTGCCCTGGATGGTGCAGAGGACATAGCAGGTCCCATACTCACAGGCTGGGCTACTCGGAAGTGGTAGGTGAACTCCCGGAAAGACAGCATCACCATGGGCCAACGCTGTGTCATTTCCTGGGGAAGAAGATACAACCGGTGGGGGGAGACAGAATGAACCTGTTACTACTAGGCGTTAAGTAATTCATCCCTTGGGTGAGCAGGGATGCTGCATAGTGAACTGGCCTGCTCCACTCATCAGGCTTCTGAGACTGTCCTGCAAAGCCGAAAAAGAACTGAAGTCCTTCTCTGCCTGTCTGGGGCTACAGTGCCTGGAGCTGGATGGGTGCGAGGGAACCCCAAATCCTGATCAGACACTTGGGGAAGTTTATCCAGATGGACAGCTGTCCTGAGAACGTAAGTTGGCTGAGACTACAGCAATCTGTTTGCAGAAGGGGTCGGCTCACGGCCATCATGCCATAAAAGTGATGGATGAGGAGATGGGTCCGTATGGGTTTGAATGGTGTAAACCTAAGGCTGCAAACCCTGATTATAAATCTCTGGCTGGAGGATCTGAATGTTAATTAGAAGAGCTGCACGTGGGACAGCTCTGAGAATGGCTCAGAAACCAGAGTGGCTCGATACCTTGAACCACAGATTTAAAGGGAACAACTGATGTCAATTAAATCTGTGGTGTGACTAAATCGGGTAGTGCAAGCAGAGCTATTGGTGACCTGGAGGTGGATGGTACTGAGGGAACAGATGGTGCTAAGAGGGTGTTGGCACTAAGGAAGACATTAACGCCCCAGCAGTGGGAGGCTCTGGAAGGGCAGCAGCAGGATGTGGGGGAAAAGAGGAGCTAACTGAAGCTAATGCAAACCCAGTGCACATGCGCCTGTGTACGGGCGTGGGGAGATGGGAGTAAAGGGTATTCCATAGGAATGGAGTACATTCAAATAATCGACAGTGCCCCAGAAACTGGGGGGGTCTTACTGAGGAATTGGGGCCTATCATGCCACATTTCAGAGTAGCAGCCGTGTTAGTCTGTATCCGCAAAAATAACAGGAGTACTTGTGGCACCTTAGAGACTAACAAATTTATTAGAGCATAAGCTTTCGTGGGCTACAACCCACTTCTTCGGATGCATAGCCCACGAAAGCTTATGCTCTAATAAATTTGTTAGTCTCTAAGGTGCCACAAGTACTCCTGTTATCATGCCACAGAGCGCAAGCGGCCCTGCTGACAGCCAGATTCATAGGCTTGTGTCAGAGGCAAGGATCATTCCCTCTCCTTGTGGGGCCAGAGACGAGGAGGCACCATGACACGAGGAAGCTGAAGCACCAACAGGGTCTTGTGCTAAGGAAGGCAAAGACGTCACAGTCACCCGCACCAGGGCTAAAGGCCTGGGGGATCAAAATCTCCTATCTGAGAAACATCTAACTGGAGCCCAGTGAATGAAGGAGACTCAGGCTGCATGTCCTTTGAGAGATGGACCAGTGGACCCCACCACAGAGGCAGCCACCTCAGTCCTGTCAGCGACCTCATGGAGACCAGCACAGCTCTTTGGGGGAGACCCCTGAAGGAAAGCTCAGTGAGTCTAGCAGCTTCTAGATCCACAGGCAGAGCAATCAGGAGCTAAGGGAGTCAGGGATTAGTTCCTCCTTCCGCCATCCCTCTGGGAGCAGCTGTGCACAGCACAGAAGCTCACGGCCCCACCCGGGCAGTTTCCCAACCGTCCCGGAGGTCACACAACAGAGGAGGTAGCCCTGGGGGGGGGAGGGAAGGGGGGCGATTCAGTTTTACAAAGCAGTAGTTCTAGTAACCACAGTGTCAGCGACTCGTGTGTCAGCCAACTGGGTCTCTCCCTTTCTCAGACCCAGACTACACCACACCCTGTTTGCTCAACAAGAAGACAAAGGCTGCCAGGTTTGTCCCTAGCACCCCCGTGTTGCTTCTCAGGAAGCCAGGCAGCTTGGGGTGCCAGGGACCTTTACGACAAACCGCGGGGGACCTCAAGGACGGTCTGGCTGCCCAAGCTGTGCCAGTCCTTTGAGGGATTGTGTGTCCCTACCTGGGTGTCTGTGGTGTTGGTGGAGCTGTCCATGCTCATTGTGTTCTGACATGGGTCACTGGACTGGAGGCCACAAAGGTAGATGGACACAGCAGAGGAGGCACTGGAGAGAGAGGTGAGTGAGTTCTGCCTAGCACCAGGAAAGCAGACTGGCCACTCCAACAGAACCCCAGCAGCTTAACACCTCATCCAGTTACCCCATAACCGCCTTCTGCCTCCCGCAACTCACTCGCTACTCTCAGTCACCCCAGAGCCTGCTCCTCCCCCTCCCATCCCACCATTCCCCCCAGAGCCCGCTCCTCCCCCTCATGCCCCTCCTTCCCACCGGTCCCCCCAGAGCCCGCTCCTCCCCCTCGCGCCCCTCCAATCCCACCAGTCCCCCAGAGCCTGCTCCTCCCCCTCGGGCCCCCCCATCCCACCAGTCCCCCCAGAGCCTGCTCCTCCCCCTCGGGCGCCCCCATCCCACCAGTCCCCCCAGAGCCCGCTCCTCCCCCGATGCCACTCCCATCCCACCAGTCCCCCCAGAGTCTGCTCCTCCTCACTGGTCCCCCCAGAGCCCGCTCCTCCCCCGATGCCACTCCCATCCCACCATTCCCCCCCCCACACACCCCTCCCTAACCACCGGTCCCCACAGTGCCCGCTTCTCCCTGCCCACCGGTCCCTCCAGTGCCCACTCCTCCCCCTCGTGCCCCCCCCTTCCCACTGGTTCCCCCAGAGCCCGCTCCTCCCCCTCACGCCCCTCCCTGCCCACTGATTCCCCCAGAGCCCACTCCTCCCCCTCGTGCCCCTCCCTGCCCACCAGAGCCCGCTCCTCCCCCTCGTGCCCCCCCATCCCACCGGTCCCCCCAGAGCCCGCCTCCGCCCCTCCCCCTCATATCCCCCCCTTCCCACCGGTCCCACCAGAGCCCGCCCCTCCCCTCGCGCCCCCCCATCCCACAGGTCCCCCCAGAGCCGCTCCTCCCCCTTGCGCCCCCCCTTCCCACCTGTCCCCCCAGAGTCCGCCCCTCCCATAGATCATCCCCCCCTTGCAACCTTCCCGCCACCAGTCCCCCCAGAGCCAGCTCCTCCCCCTCACACACCCCCATCCCACCGGTCCCCCAGAGCCCACCCCTCCCCCTTGTGCCCTCCCATCCCACCTGTCCCCTCAGAGTACGCCCCTCGACCACCGCCCCCGCCACCTCCCCGCCACCAGTCCCCCCAGAGCCAGCTCCTCCCCCTCGCGCCCCTCCCTTCCCACTCATCCCCCAGAACCCGCTCCTGCCCTTTGTGCCCCGGAATTTTTCACACCCCTGCGTGATGTAGGTATACTGACCTAGTTTCCTAGTGTAGACCAGGCCTGAGAGAGACAAGGAGCTTGAACCCTGGGGGTCACTACAGCTTAGCTGGGCTACCCAGAATGGACGCAGCTTTACCCTTCATTCCTCTGTACTAACCTAAGGCCTTCCTATGCTGCGTTCCCACTGACTCCCCCAGCTGTTCTGACAACACCGTTTGGTGTCACAGCAAATGCTGGGTGAGGTGCATTAATCCCTGAAGGATGGACACGTCTCTGCCAGGAGTCTGTCTGCGTGGGACTCGCTGAACGGAACTCACAGTGTGAAGCAGGAGTGCAGAAAGCCCAGAGGTTCAGTCTGAGGAGGCGATGACGCCGTGTGGCTTGCCCTGGAGGAAAAGCGAGACCCCTCGGGGATCTGGCCCACTGAGGGGTTCCTCCTAGAGACTGTTCCAAAGCTGGGGCATAGCACCGATCCTGTGGATCCGTGACACCGCCCTACTCTGTATTTATTGTTACCCTCAGAATCCCTTCGAGTCCCCTTCCATTCACTGTCACCCTGATAAACCCCTCGCACGCCCACCCACTGTAACCCTGGCTTTCGGACACCAGCGGCAGACAAGCATTTTCACTCACTTCATCTCCAAGGTCAGGTTGGTGTTCACTGCTGTGGACGGGCTGATGGGGATGCGGTAGGTGATGTTTCCTCTCCTGCGGACACAGACAGAGAATTCGATACCTCGGACGGAACCTTCTGTGGGATGGGCGCTGGGTTCCCCACCCAAGCGGGCAGCACCCCAGCAAGGCTCTGCGGCTTTTGGGGAGCAGCACAAGATGGAGCTTGGGTAATTTGGCTCAAGAGATCGTTAATGTGAGATGCATCCATTCATCGCCAGCACGCAGGTTCTAACACAGCCCATCAAGGCTGGATGGGCAGAGGATCCAGGAGAGGAGATGGAACCACTCACCTCTAGAGCATCAACTCCAAACATGGCCCTATGTCAGCAGTGGCCCAGAGTCATTAGATGACTGGGAGCGTGTGTGAAATGGGCTGGTGGGTGTCTCAGTCCAGTTCCTACTGGGTCAGATGAGCACATCACAAACATCCCTGCAGCTGACAGTAACAGGCCTCCCTGCTGGCAATTCCAGCAGAGAGGCCAAGGATTGACTGGGGGATGGAGACTGAGTGCCCCTCCCTGCCAGAGGTGGCCTATGCAGGCTGTGGCAGGCTAGCAGGGCAGCATGTGGGAAGCCAGAATTGCTGTCCCTGCCCTATGGGTAACCAGAAGACTTCAGGAGCTGTCAATCTGGCACTCACTCAGCATCCCGGGGGAGGCTGGGCCCTGCCTCTCACTCACCTGCATGCATCCCTGGCTGCACAGTAGTGGGGAGTGATGGTCATGTCATTCTCCACAATCCGGATGGAGCGGAGCGAAGCGTCCGGCCCTGCAGGGAGGAGAGAGGTTACTGAGACGGGGAAAGGTGGCCAGAACTCCTGGGCTTGGAGAGTCAGAGTGGTTGGAGCTGGAAGGGACTTCTGGGGTCCCTGAGGCTATCCCTTCCCCCAAAGCCCATCAGTGCAGAGGAGTCACAGTTTTCTGCAGGCTCCCTGCTAATCGCCTGGCCAGTTCTCCCCTGGGCAGGGTAAGTCCACTGCCCATTACGTTTCCCTGGCAGACAGCACTTCCTACTGCTCAGCCTTAGGGATTAGGCCAAGGTTTTCTAACACTCGGCTTCCCTCCTTCAATAAGTGGTTTTCAGAGGTGCTGCGTACTGGCAGACTCCAGGGACTCCAATGGCAGTTGGGGTGCTCGACCCCCCGGTAATAAAGTCACTGGCTTTGGGTGCCTAGATGTGTATTTAGGTGCTTAACTTCAGAGGTGGGGAAGGGACTCTTGCTGACTCAGACTGGGGTTTCAGAGCAGTCTAAGGGACTTAGAGATGCCCAACTCCCTTAGGTTCCTCTCTCCCCTTCCTTGGCCAGCTGGGACATGGAGGTGACTGTTAGCACTAGACACATGCAGCTCTCCTAGCCTCACCATCACTGCACCTTTCAGCAAGGGGGTTCGCTGCCCCCGTTCAGTGTGTTTGCACTGGGTCACCTGGTTGGGTTTATAGCCCAGATGAGGCACTGCTACAGCTGCACCCCTCCTTGGGCCCCGGTAGCACCGATCTCCACTTTATACAGCTTCTTTACCTCCACTGCTTGGGGGAGGGCCACACCCAGGACTGGAACTCTCCCTCACAGACACCACTGGGGAGAGATACGAGGGTGTCTCTGACTCCAGGCTGGCATGCAGACAGTTCTGGGAGTGGCCATCCTTGGGCTCTGGTGCCATCATGTGGCTAAAGCCACATGTCTTCTCCATACAGCATTTCTTTCTCTCTCTCTCTCCCTTTTACTTCCTTTGGTTTGGTTTGGTTTGGTTTGGTTTGGTTTGGCAGAGAGAGGACAAGTTGGGGGCAAAGAGTGTGTGTGGGAGCCACACAGCCATGGGGAGCATGGGGCTCGGGTCTGGGCGACATCCCCCTGTGACCCAGGGAGCTGGCAGAGGGCACCAGGGGAGCATAGGGTTTTACAGGGATCCTCTGGGTTGACTATTTGCATTATAGCTCACCGAAGGGTGGCATGTGAGCTCTCTATCGAGAGCCAGTAGCCTACT
Organism: Emys orbicularis; assembly: GCF_028017835.1. Classification (NCBI taxonomy): domain Eukaryota; kingdom Metazoa; phylum Chordata; order Testudines; family Emydidae; genus Emys; species Emys orbicularis. Next base: position 123,515,733 of record NC_088686.1, read on the forward strand.
GGTTGTCAATCAGTGTGAAATGTATGTGTGGGTAATAATTAAAGAGTCACGTATCTATAGTAAAAATTATGTTCATAAAGTCTTGGAGTTACCAGGCCGGTTACCAGGCAGTGACATACCTCGGCAATGTTCCTTTCAGGCTGGAGGTAATAGACGCCTAGGCTATCTCCCTGTCTGGCCATTTGAGTGTTGTGTGCTCACACTGTGTGCCTGGTTGCACACTAAGCCAGGTGCTAATCAAGAGATTGTAAAGTCTACAAGAAAGGAAATCTACCAGATAAATAGGAAAAAAACAAAGAAAGAGGAAGTGGGACCGCTGAAGACTGTAGATGGAGTGGAGATTAAGGATAATCTAGGCATGGCACAATATCTAAATGAATATTTTGCATCGGTCTTTAATAAGGCTAATGAAGGGCTTAGGAACAGAGGGAGCAGGACAGAGGGGAATAAAGGAGGGGGGGTTGACATTACCGTATCGGAGGTGGAAGCCAAACTTGAACAGCTAAACGGGACTAAATCGGGCGGACCGGATGATCTTCATCCGAGAATATTGAAGGAACTGGCGCCAGAAATTGCAAGCCCCTTAGCGATAATTATTAATGAATCTGTAAACTCGGGGGTGGTACCATTGGACTGGAGGATAGCTAATGTGGTTCCTATTTTCAAGAAAGGGAAAAAAAGTGACCCGGGTAACTACAGGCCTGTTAGTTTAACATCTGTAGTATGCAAGGTCTTGGAAAAAATTTTGAAGGAGAAAGTAGTTAAGGACCTTGAGGTGAATGGCAATTGGGACAAATTACAACATGGGTTTACGAAAGGGAGATCGTGCCAAACCAACCTGATCTCCTTCTTTGAGAAAGTAACAGACTTTCTAGATAAAGGAAATGCGGTGGATCTAATATACCTCGATTTTAGTAAAGCGTTTGATACGGTACCGCATGAGGAATTATTGGTTAAATTGGAAAAGATGGGGATCGATATGAAAATCCAGAGGTGGATAAAGAACTGGTTAAAGGGGAGACTGCAGCGGGTAGTACTGAAAGGTGAACTGTCAGGTTGGAGGGAGGTCACCAGTGGGGTTCCTCAAGGTTCGGTTTTGGGTCCGATTTTATTTAATCTATTTATTACTGACCTCGGAACCAAATGTAGGAGTGGGCTGATAAAGTTTGCGGATGACACAAAGTTGGGAGGTATTGCCAATTCGGAGAAGGATCGGGATATCCTGCAAGGAGACTTGGATGACCTTGTAAATTGGAGTAATAGTAATAGGATGAAATTTAATAGTGAGAAGTGTAAGGTTATGCATTTAGGGATGACTAACAAGAATTTTAGTTATAAGCTGGGGACGCATCGGTTGGAAGTAACGGAGGAGGAGAAGGACCTCGGAGTCCTGGTTGACCGCAGGATGACTATGAGTCGGCAATGTGACGTGGCTGTGAAAAAAACTAATGCGATCTTGGGATGCATTAGGCGAGGTATTTCTAGTAGGGACAAGGAGGTGCTGCTTCCGTTATACAAGGCGCTGGTGAGACCTCATTTGGAGTACTGTGTGCAGTTCTGGTCTCCTATGTTTAAAAAGGATGAACTCAAACTGGAACGGGTACAGAGAAGGGCCAACTAGGATGATACGAGGAATGGAAAACCTTTCCTATGAAAGGAGACTCAAGGAGCTCGGTTTGTTTAGCCTAACCAAAAGAAGGCGGAGGGGAGATATGATTGCTCTCTTTAAATATAGAGGAATTATTTCAGCTCAGTACCAATGTGGACACGAGAACAAATGGATATAAACTGGCCGTGGGGAAGTTTAGGCTTGAAATTAGACGAAGGTTTCTAACCGTCAGAGGGGTGAAATTTTGGAACAGGCTTCCGAGGGAAACGGTGGGGGCAAAAGACCTCTCTGGCTTCAAGATTAGGCTAGATAAGTTTATGGAGGGAATGGTTTGATGGGATAACGTGATTTTAGTCAATTAGGCAATAACGTGCCATCGCTGGTAAAATGAGGGTCCGGCTGGAGAATCTTGCCTGTATGCTCGGGGTTCTACTGATCGCCATATTTGGGGTCGGGAAGGAATTTTCCTCCAGGGTAGATTGGCAGAGGCCCTGGAGGTTTTTCGCCTTCCTCCGCAGCATGGGGCAGGGGTCGCAAGCTGGAGGATTCTCTGCGACTTGAAGTCTTTAAATCATGATCTGGAGACTTCAACAGCTGAGTTAAGGGAAAGTGGGTGGGTCAGCTTTTGTGGCCTGCATCATGCGGGAGGTCAGACTAGATGACCATGATGGTCCCTTCTGACCTTAGAGTCTATGAGTCTAAATGACATTCAGTGGGGATGCCTGCTGATGAACAAAGACAAAGGATGGGACTGGTATATCATGGAGGGCAAAGAAACATAAAGGATCCTTCACCTAGGAAGCCAGCTGACAGTGTATTCGTCTCATGAAAGGAGGATACACAACCAGCCTGGCTTTAAAACTCTGCAAGGATTTCGGGCGAGCAATATTCTACAAGACATGAGAGTATCTTGTGAATTAAGTCTAGGCTCTAGTATGCATGTTATGATTTTGTTTATATGTAGCCATTTGTTTCCAATGCTTCCACTCGCTACTACTTGACTCTTTCTGCTTTGGTAAATAACCTTATACTTGACTTCACTACAAACATATCCAAGTGCTGTGAATTGAGCGGAGCAGTGATCTGAGCTGGAACTGGTAAGATGGGCAGTACGGCTTCTTTGGAAGCAGCATATCTGTGAACAATGCCAGTGCCCAGTGGACCAGGGGCTGGACACTCCAGGGAGATGCTCAGAGGGCTCAGGGGTTGGAGCATGCCTATCGCTAACCTGTGGAGGGCCTGGGAGGCCTACAGGGCAGTGCTTGTGTTGCCCATGGGATTGGGGACCTGACCCCCGGCAGGCACAGACAAGGCTCCCTCACACTAAGGGCAGGTGGTAGTGAGGTGCCTCACAACTCTGGGCACCGCTGGGAAGCGTCACAACCCAAAGTGCAAAGAGGCTGCGAGTGCTCAAGCCAAGAAGATGGAGAACTCCACACTTCACGGCTCTGCCGGCTGGGCTGCTAGCCCCTGGCCTTTCCAGAAAGCCTCACCCCCAGAGCTGCAAAGACCCCTCATTCCCAAAGCGCTTTACAGGCATCGGGCAAAACTCAGCTCTGCTGTCAGCAGCTCCACTCCGCTGACGTAAGTGGCGCCTCAGCTCTGGTGAGATGGACAACGCACCAGAGAAGAACAACAGATTGGTCTGAAATTGCCTGGCGGGGGGGGGGGGGGGGGAGAATATCAACTAGACTGCACACACAGCCACCCTGACAGATGCATCACAGTGATGCTGCGGGGATGTACTGGGGCATTATGTCACTGTCTGGATACTAACGGAATGGCCACTATACAGATTTCTCTTGTCTATTACTCCCAGGCAGGGTGGGGAGATGAGATCCCCAGGGCAGTGTGCTGGCATGGCCACTGTGTGCGGTGGGGGGAATGAGAGGGTTACAGGATTGACCACATATGGGGGAAGATGGGAGTCCGTGTTTGGCTGCAGTGTGGGGGAGGGAGTGAGCGCAGGCTGGGGTCTGGGTATGGCCGCAGTGTGTGTGTGTGTGTGGGGGGGGGGGGCGGGTTACAAACGGGCTGAAGGACATTTCTGGTGCGTAATACTGCTGTTTGGATCTAGCCGACCAGACTGCTGGGAGAGGGGGAGGGGGCCCACTTACCGTCGTGCCCAGTGCCTGCGATGCCTGGCTGCTGGCTGGCAGGCTGGGTGATGCTGCGCTGCTGCCGGGTCTGCCCCAGCGGGAAGCTGTTTCGTGACAGCGAGAAGCTGGAGATGTATTTGGATTTGCTCTGAATGTGGGTGAAGGGGGAGGAGGGGCTGGCGTTGGGGCTGCCGAAGCCCTGCGACCGCTCCGGGGTCTTTGGCCACTTGGCGTGAGAGGTCACCTTCCCCGTCACACCCCTTGATTTGGCTTTGATACTCATCCCTGGCAGGAGGGAGGTGTGGATCTGGTCTGGGGAGGAAGGGAAAAGAGGGATCAGAGTCAGAGAGGGGAGAGACAGAGACAAAGCAAGGCAGGTGCTTCTCCAAGCAGAAGCACCATCAGGCCATCTGTGAGGAAGGCAGCAGCTTGTTACAGGAGGCAGACGGAGAGCACCCATCTTCTGTTCATCTGTCCCATCACTCCTCTTGCTACCCAATTTATACCCCCTTCTCCAGGTAACCCGTCCCTGGAGTGAAACTCCAGAGCCATTGACGGAAAGGGAAGCCAATGAGAGTTTGGGATCTGCTGAGGGAACGGAGGTGAGGGGAAGCCTCTGGCAAGAAGAGTCCAGGTTCCCCAGGCGGGAGCGAAGCTCTGCAGTCGGGGCGGGTGCAGCTTGGGTCAATGAACAACACTATCGCCCAGAGACCTCTGCTCCTGGAGCTGCCGTGGGATCTGTAGTGGCCATCTCAGGTTCCATTCATGCTGTGATACCAGACAAGGCGAAAGGGAGCAAGCCAGCTTCTAGAACCATTGCCCGTATAGCTACCGGATGGGCCAATCATAGCTGGATGACGGCCTAGCAAGCCTGAACTCGTAACAGCACAGACCCAGGAGCTATAACAGATGTGGGGAGCGCTCAGTCTCTGTGACAGCTGCAGCTAGCACGGCTGGTGGGGAAACACACATGCTGCTCCATCTTGGGGGGACTTGACCAGCAGGAATGAGGCTGGAGCTCAGGGCACAGACTCTCTCTAAATCCTCCCCCAACACCATGGAGAGACTGCAGGTAGCATCTGGGCTATATGTCCCAGGCAGAGCGTTTGCTGCCCCCAGAGAGGTTTCAGTCACCGAGGGTGACTTATAGCGTGTGCATGAACATTAGTGTGTGTGACCCATCACTTCCAGCCGTCACAGGCTGCTGGGGGCCAGGCATGGGGGTATCAGCTCCTCAAAGCACCCGGCATCGAGGGGAGACAAAGTTCACAGACAGGGGGCACACGTCCCTTCAGAAGGTGCAGAAGCAGGAAGCAGTGCTGGGCCTGGGCAAAGTCACCCTCCAGAGCAGATGCTCACTCCAAGTCTTGGCATGTCCCAGGTGGGCTGGTACTTACCTGTCCTGTTGGGGGCATGCGTGGGGCTGCTCTCAGAGACAGCAACAGCGGAGGCATTGGTGGGAGCAGCAGAACAGCACATGGAAAAACATGGAGGGCTGAAACACACAGCGATGCTACGGCCGGGCAAGCGATAGGCAGAGTCAGGCCCATTCACTGTCACTGCAAGATAAACACCAAGGAGACTTGCTATGAGCCAGCATCAGAGGGATGGAACAGCATAAGCAGCACTAAGACAGCCCCTAGGAACCCCCAGCACTGAGACCCGGCCCCATCCCCTCTGCTGTATCCCAGCCCCCGGGAACCTCCGGCCCCATCCCCTCTGCTGTATCCCAGCCCCCGGGAACCTCCGGCCCCATCCCCTCTGTTGTATCCCAGCCCCCGGGAACCTCCGGCCCCATCCCCTCTGCTGTATCCCAGCCCCCGGGAACCTCCGGCCCCAGCCCCTCTGCTGTATCCCAGCCCCCGGGAACCTCCGGCCCCAGCCCCTCTGCTGTATCCCAGCCCCTGGGACCCCCCAGCGCCGAGACCCAGCCCCACCCCCACTGCTGTATCCCAGCCCCCGGGAACCTCCGGCCCCAGCCCCTCTGCTGTATCCCAGCCCCCGGGAACCTCCGGCCCCAGCCCCTCTGCTGTATCCCAGCCCCCGGGAACCTCCGGCCCCAGCCCCTCTGCTGTATCCCAGCCCCCGGGACCCCCCAGCGCCGAGACCCAGCCCCACCCCCACTGCTGTATCACAGTCCCCGGGAACCTCCGGCCCCATCCCCGCTGTTGTATCCCAGCCCCCCGAAACCCCTGCCCCCGGGAACCTCCGGCCCACCCCCACTGCTGTATCCCAGCCCCCAGGAACCCCCAGCACTCAGACCCAGCCCCATCCCCTCTGCTGTATCCCAGCCCCTGGGAACCCCCAGCACTGAGACCCGGCCCCATCCCCTCTGCTATATTACAGTCCCTGGGAACACGCCCCTCCCCCGAGACATGGCTGCATCCCCTATTGTATCAAAGCTTCTGGGAAAGTGCATGAGCTCTACTATTGTACATGGAACTGCCAGAGAACTGCCAGCATTGTTTGCGGTGGCTTGGTTGGAGCAGAAGCATGTCCCCTGCCACTCACTCCCCGCTCCGGCCTGCAGAGCTGTTACCTACCAGGGTGCGGGGAAGTGCCATCACTAGGTCTGTCTGACGAAGCCGTGGAAGAAACAAGCTGAGTCTTACCAAAGTTCTGATTTAATCTAAAATGCAGGAAATGTGTGTAAGAGCCTTTCACATAAGAAACACAAGCACTGTCTAGATCTGTATAGAAGGGGTGGTATGAGGGGCAATGGGCAGGGTGGGATTGGGAGGGGCAGAGCAGACATGGAGGGAAAGCAAAAGCTGGGAGATGGGACAGGGATTGAGAGCAGACATGGAGAAAGAGGAAGAATGGGCAAGTAGTGAGCAGGACAGGAAAGGGGGAGAGTGCCAGGCTGGGGAAGGAAATGGTTGGCAGAGACAGAGCAGAGCTAGGAATACAGGGATTGTCAGGCCAGATCTAGCCTAAGATCCTGGATCTGGCACTGACCAGCTCTAGCTGCTTCAGAAGAAGTTCTAAGAAGCTCCTTAGTAGGTAATTATGGAATAACCTGCACCCAGGGGAAGTTTCTTTCTGTTCCGGTCAGCTAGGGGTTAGTTTATTGCCTGAAGCATGGAGCTTTACATCCTTTCTAAAAGATCTCTTGGTGCTCCCCAACATAAGCGGAGGGTATCCTTAACCAGACACACGTCTAATCCTTTTCTGAACCCAGTAGCCCTGTGTCTCAATCATCTCTTGTGCCTGTGGGTTTCACACACTAATTATGCTGTGTGTAAAGGGTTTCCTTTTATCAGATTCAAATGTATTGCCTTACTATGTTCTTGAATATCCCCTTATTCTAGCATTACAAGAAAGGGTGAAGAGAAGTCCCTGGTCTACCATCTCCCTCCCAGTCATTGTATTCTCCTTTCTCAGACCCACCTCCTTTCTAAACAAAACCGCTCCCCCACCCCCATCTTTTCTCTCTCATCTCATAAGGAAATCTCTCCATGCCTCCACTGCTCAGCTCCAGAGCTCTGCTCTTTTTGAGACACAGTGACCAGAACTGATCACAGGATGCCAAGTGAATGTGGCTCATTCATGATCTAGAACAGCAGTAGATAATACTGTCAGGGTTATTCTCCACTCCATTCCTCTTGCACCTTCACACTTGATTTGGTTTCCTGACCACGGCGACAGCTTGAGCAGGGGTCTTCACTGAGCTGACTGCAAACATGCCCAGGTATCTTTCCAGAATGGTCACATTTAGAGCCGAGTAAGGCACTGGAATAGTTCATATTATTCCCTTCTGCGTGCATTACTTTACCTATTTCAACACTGAGGCCCTGTCTCACTACCACTTAAGTTAACATTTGTTCCTTACTTGCTATCTCCAGTGAAGGACCATGTCAAGGGTTTTTTGAAAGTGCAAATAAATCATGCCACCCAGTTCTCCTTTATCCACTATTTTGTTGACGTGATCAAAGGGTTCTAAGAGAGTGATGAGGCATGATTTTTCTTTTTGGAAGCTGTGCTGGTTTGATCACGCAGGTGGTTTATAGTTCTCTTTTTAATTAATATTTCAGCCCGTTTCCCCAACTGAAGTGAGGCTTGCTGGGCCGCAGTTCCCAGTGTCTTTTTTAAAGCTAAGTACAACAGTTGCTGCCCTCTGTTCTTCCGGTGTAGGAGCTGATTTTAATGCGAGATCACAGATTATAGTTGGCAGCTCAGCCCTTTCGTAACTCTTGGCTGTACCTGGGCTCTGGATGGCTTGTTGCTCTTTAATTTATTCACGTGTTCCAGCACCTCCTCTTTTGCCACCTCATTCTTATATTACCGGAGAGTCAGAGGGCTGGGTGGGTGTCTCTCCAACCCCCGCTGTGGCGGACACTCAGAATTGTTTGGACAGATTCAGCCACCCTTGCTCACTGAGTAGCACCATACTCCAGGGCTGGTCCCACAGCTGGCAGAAAGGCTACTTGCGTATGGTGGCTCTACTGAGCAGGCGTACAGGTGGCAGAACCCTACCCGTACCCTCCACACATGCTCTCTCTGCTCCCCGATGGTCCTGCCAACCTAATGAGTCTCTTGCTGCTTTTCGGCTTCTGATAGACTTTCAAAATGTCTTTTTCTTTGTTTCTAATCCCCCTTTAGCTATTTGCTCTTCAAATTCCATCTTAGCCCCCCCAATTCCCATCTTACACGTTGCCCGCTCACATCCAGGCTCCTTCCTGCTGGCTTCGCTAGGGTTGGATCCCCATAGTCGGAAGGATACCCGTTTGACACAAATGGCCTGGCCATTCAGCCATGCTGGTTTTTCCCCTTTGCCTTCCTGTTTTGTTTAGGAGCATCTGTGCCTTCTGTAACGCAGAAAGAGGAGAAAGAAAAAGAGGCGACGGAGAAGGGAGGCAGCACTCAAACCAACAGTACAATGAAAGAAGAGTAACGTACCGTGGGCACAGAGCAACCGGGACCCCAGGACCCCTGTGCCGAAAAAGGGCCAGGAGACAGGAAGTGGGCACAGCAAAAGAGCTGCAGGGCACCAAGAAGAGAGAGGAGGAAAGACAAGGAGAGAGGGAAAGAGAAAAAGAAAGGGAGGAGAACAGAAATGAAAAGATAGAGGAAAGGAGGGAAGGGGACAGGAAAATACAGGAATGAAAATGGGTTGGGATGGAGAAGTAAATGGGGCAGAAGGGAGATGGCCAGAAATGGGAGGAAGAGAGAGGGAAAGGGAGAGATCAGTTATTCAGTAATGCCAGTGCCAACAATGACTTGAGGCAAGTCTGCAAAGACCCTGTCTGCCGCTGTCCCTGCAGGAGCAAAGTGGGCAGAGAATCTGAGCAGGGCATTGTGCTCAGGTTCTCTTCTCAGGCCCTAGGAGGGCCTGGTGCAAGCGGAGTGCTGCTGATTCTTAGCTACGCAGCCAATTGCTCCAGACACCCGGGAGCAGCTGTTTAAACAGGTGCCGCAAAGGCACATTTCTAGCAAAACATCAGTACACTGTTTTTCCTTCCTCTGCTTCTCCCATTTTGCTTGAGGCAACTAAACAGAGAAGGCATCACTCTGATCTCTGCCCACTGATCTTGGCATGAACTAGGGAACGTACTTTGGCTGGACTCTGCAGCATCTGCTCATTAGTCTCTACCGTCAAGGAGCTCCTAATAACGTTACTGTTATGGGCTTCCCCCCAGTGGCCAAATTCAACCTGTCATTCCTCAGGCAGCTACCCAAAGGCTGTTTGGATAAAGCTGCATGTCTAATATCACAGACCAACAGGCATCAGAGATGGAAAAGGCCTGACGGGTCTCATCAAATCCTTCCCACTGAGGCCCTACAGCCCATTCACCAGGGGATTGTTCAATCCATTTTAGGCACCTCGAGTGATAGGCCTTTCACCACTACCCTGGGGGACTGTTCCCCAGCCCACCACAACTCACTGTCAGGAAAGGTTTGCTGGCATAGATGTATCTTGTATGCAGCATAGTTGTAGCCATGTCAGTCCCAGGGGATTAGAGAGACAAGGTGGGGGAGGGAATATCTTTTATTGGACCAATTTCTGTTGGGGAGAGACACAAGCTTTGGAGCCACACAGAGCTCTTCTTCAGGGCTGGGAAAGGTACTCCCAGCATCACAGCTAAATGCAGGGTGGAACAGATTGTTTGTGGAACATACTGTAAGGGACCATTCAAGGTAGAGTGGCCCATTAAGATATAGTCATAAGACAAAAAGAGGGAGTTAGTGGGTTACATATCGTAATAAGTAGGGGCCCTACCAAATTCATGGATCCTGAAATCTGGTCTCCCCCATGAAATCTGTATCGTACACAAAAGACCAGATTTAATGGGGGAGACCAGCATTTCTCAAACTGAGGGTCCCAACCCAAAAGGTGGTCGTGGGGGGTTCATACGGGTTATTGTACTGAGGTGCTGCTGTTGTCTTCAGAGCTGGGTGGCTGGAGAGTGGTGGCTGCTGGCCAATGGCCCAGCTCTGAAGGCAGCAGCACAGAAGTAAGGGTGGCAATACTATACCCTGCCATCCTTACTTCTGTGCTGCTGCTGGCAGTCGCTCTGCCTTCAGAACTGGACTCCCAGCCAGCAGCTGCCACTCTCCAGCTGCCCAGCTCTGAAGGCAGCGCCACCACCAGCAGTAAGGGTGGCAATTCTGCAACCCCCCCAACAACCACCTTGCAGCCCCCCCCCCCCCCACACACACAGTGTCCCCCTATTGGGTCAGGACCCGACAGTTACTACACCGTGAAATTTCAGATTTAAATATATGAAATTTACTATTTTTAAAATTCTAGGACCGTGAAATTGACCAAAATGGACCGAGAATTTGGTAGGGCCCTAGTAATAAGCCATAAATCCAGTGTCTCTCTTCAGTCCCTGATTTTTACTGTCTAGCAGAGCAATGAATTTAAGCTTTCACACACTGAAGGAAAAAAAACACAGGAAAGTTACCTGGAAATCATGCAAGAAAACACAGAATCATAGGACTGGAAGGGACCTCGAGAGGTCATCTAGTCCAGTCCCCTGCACTCATGGCAGGACTCAGTATTATCTAGACCATCCCTGACTGGTATTTGTCTAACCTGTTCTTAAAAATCTCCAATGATGGAGATTCCACAACCTCCCTAAGCAATTTATTCCAGTGCTTAACTAACCTGACAGTTAAGAAGTTTTTCCCCAAGTCCAACCTAAACTGCCCTTGCTGCAATTTAAGACCATTGCTTCTTGTCCTATCCTCAGGAGATTAATTAGAACAATTTTTCTCCCTCCTCCTTGTAACAACCTTTTATGTACTTGAAAACTGTTATCATATCCCCTCTCAGTCTTCTCTTCTCCACACTAAACAAACTCATTTTTTTTCCATCTTCCCTCATAGGTCATGTCTTCTAGACCTTTAATCATTTCTGTTGCTCTTCTCTGGATTTTCTCCAATTTGTCCACATTTTCCCTGCAGCTTGGCACCCAAAGCTGGACACAATACTCCACTTGAGGCTTAATCAGCATGGAGTAGAGCGGAAGAATTACTTCTCATGTCTTGCTTTCAACACTCCTGCTAATACATCCCAGAATGATGTTCGCTTTTTTTGCAACAGTGTTACACTGTTAACACATATTTAGCTTGTGGTCCGCTATTGTAGGGATATTAAAGAAGGTACTAACAGTGATTCCCCCAAGTGACAGTGACCCCCTCATAATTTGTCCCCCACACTTTAAAATCCAACAGTTTCACCAAGTACAAAAATCTCTTGGGTCTTCTGTTAAAACTTGTAAGCTACTGTCTGTAGAAACCATTGATTATATCTATCCTGTGAAAGATACTTTATTACTATGTAAAACTTACAAACAAGTTAATTGACTTTGTTCTTGAAGTAATTGATACAATGTAAGCAAACACTATAAGCCGTTAAGTGATTTTCACTTCATTCAAGGGCTCCTAGGACAGACCCCCACCCTCTGTGATTAAAGGGCCGGGAGTCTCAAATGAATTAGCACACACCCTGAAAGTGGTGGAGACAGTAAATTAAAATATGGTTAAGATATGGAATGTATGCTGATGAATGCTTGATATACATGGATGGTTAGGGAGGTGCCAGCCTAGAAAGGGAGTATCCATCAGCCGAAGAATGTGTCGAGTAGAACCACCAGACAACCCCCTGAGGGTAAACTGGGATCCACCCCATCACCTGGAAGGATGAGAAACACAAACTTTGGACAGTGTGGAGCCACCAGGAATGTGCCACTTTGGACGGGAATGTGCCATCTGCTGATTGAGTCAGCAACAGCAGGATGAAACAGCTCCCATAGACTAACATAGGAATTAATTCCTATAAGAATGGACTCTAAAGACTGATGACTTCGAGTCTCTGGTTGTGCTGCCAACCTCCAGGAGCATCAGGTGCATCTGACACAGACTCGGCTCCATCCTCATGACCAAGATACCTGGCCAGTAACTTGGCATGAGCAACTTCTAGGCTGGTAACTATAACACCTATACAGAACTTGAATGAATGATTGTGTGAATGAATCTCTCTGTGTGTGTGTGTGTGTGTGTGTGTGTATATAAGGAATAAGTAGTGATAGGAATAAGTAGTCAAACAACGTTGTTTACTTTTATCTTTTGCTTTATCATTATATTTACAATAAATGTGGCATCGTTGCCTTATCCCTCTTAATAAGATCCTGCTGGTTTTTATTCTATTGGTATAACATTTTGGTGGAGAATTGCAAAAGGGGGAATATTGGTAAAAAAGCCTCAGGTATTGTAAACATTGGTGTGCACACAGCAGGCTCTATAGAGAGCGGTTCTATTTTTGGTTAACCAAAGCCTACTGACCTCCGGAGGGTAGAGGCTTCATAAAAGAGCTCATAGAAACTTTAAGCTACAATTAATCTTATCCAAAGTGTTCACTGAGAAATCAGGGGTAACAAGAGCCTATAGGGCAAGGTAAAGCTGCTCGCTGAACGAGATCAGGGGTAGCAGGATAAGATAATTTAGGCTGTGTCACTCACTGCAAGGGTTCAGGAGTGACAAAGGAAACTATACACATGTTAAAAATGTTTAAGAAAAGACAAGGGAGAAAAGTCTCAGAGGGAGGAATGGAGTTTGAAGGAGCTCCAACCTCACCTTTTGTAAAAGAAATAACACCCTTTAAACAAATCCTTCAGAGATATGGGCACAGTCCTTGGACTGAACAAGCCCTTGCAGATGCTTGCTCTATTTCCGATCTAGAGGATAGATTGGTCCAATATATCCTCATATGTAAACCCCCAAATGCAGCAAAAAGAGACGCTGCAGGGATCTGGCTGCTGTGGGAGGCTTGTAATGACAGCTACCTCCGCCTAACAGCCTGTAAAGAGGAGAAGATATCTCTAAAAGAAAAACTATCCCAATTGGAAAAAGGGGTAGAAAATTGGAAAGTAATGGCAACAAATTCCCACAATCAAATGGAAATGATAAAACACGCCTTACAGGAAAGTAAAAGTAATGAGAGATTCCTGACGGACCAGGTGACAGCCTATAAAGACATAGAAAAAGAAAATCAGGCTTTAATCAAAGAAAACCAAATCCTGCAAGGCATGGTTAAGAAATTAACATTAGAACAGGGCAAAGCCCCGGAAAACCATAACCACTGTGATTCTATTATTAAACACTTGAAACAAAAATTAGGTTTTGCTACCCGCCAAGTAGCGGCTGTCAAATCAGGAGAATGGAACCCTGACGACTGTCAAATTCTAGCAGATTGGGAGGCAGAAATTTGGGACCCCCAAGAAGTCTGGGAGGGAGACATTTGGGATAACCCACAGAAGGGTCCTGTAGCCCCGGTGGCAGCTTTAGAGCGGTGCACTATAACTACCCCCAGAGCAGACGCTCAGGGTGGGGGTAACGAACAAACAACAACTATCCCGGTGTCAGCAGCCGACCTAAAGGCAATGGCTGATCACCTAGGTATATTGAACAGGGAATCCTTCTCCCGATGGTGTACCGATGCCATCCTATTAACTGGGAGAGAGGCACTGACCACTACAGAACTCTACCGGCTTATGGGGATATGTGCGGCTCCAGACATAAGAGCTACCCTGGACCGCATTAGAATAACTGAGCCTGCCAGCGAATTATCTCTAATGGCAATGTTCGGGGAACAAATAGGTAGGAGAAACTTCATAGCCCAAGCTGTAGCTTCCACCCAGGGCCCCAATGAGGACCCAGAAAACAACCTCACCCGGTGGGCATTAATGCAAGTAATGTCCGGTCTGGTAACAGTGACTGGCGTTAGCAATCTATACACACTACCTTTCTCAGTCTCGGCTCTGAGAGACTGTGCCGCATCACTATTACCATATTATTCAGGGAAACTTGCGGTTTGGCAGGACGGGCACCCCGCAACGCTAGAAAAATTAAGGGGAATGGTACAACAAATTACCACACATGCAGGACCTAAACCCCAAATAAAAAAGGAAAGGGTTGCTGTCATAACTATAAAGGGAAGGGTAACAGCCCTCCTGTGTACAGTACTATAAAATCCCTCCTGGCCAGAGACTCCAAAATCCTTTTACCTGTAAAGGGTTAAGAAGCTCAGGTAACCTGGCTGACACCTGACCCAAAGGACCAATAAGAGGACAAGATACTTTCAAATCTTGGGGGGGGGGGGGGACTTTTGTTTGTGCTCTTTGTTTTGGGAGTTGTTCGCTCTTGGGACTAAGAGGGACCAGACATCAATCCAGGCTCTCCAAATCTTTCTGAACAAGTCTCTCATATTTCAAACTTGTAAGTAAACAGCCAGGCAAGGCATGTTAGTTTATCTTTGTTTTCTCAACTTGTAAATGTACCTTTTGCTAGAGTGTTTATCTCTGTTTGCTGTACTTTGAACCTAAGGCTAGAGGGGGGTCCTCTGAGCTCTTTAAGTTTGATTACCCTGTAAAGTTATTTTCCATCCTGATTTTACAGAGATGATTTTTACCTTTTTCTTTAATTAAAAGCCTTCTTTTTAAGAACCTGATTGATTTTTCCTTGTTTTTAGATCCAAGGGGTTGGATCTTGATCCACCAGGAGTTGGTGGGAGGAAGGAGGGGGGATGGTTAATTTCTTCTTGTTTTAAGATCCAAGGGGTTTGGATCTGTATTCACCAGGGAATTGGTGAAGAGTCTCTCAAGGCTACCCAGGGAAGGGAATTAGCTTTGGGAGTGGTGGCAGCGGACCAGATCTAAGCTGGTAGTTAAGCTTAGAAGTTTTCATGCAGGCCCCCACATCTGTACCCTAAAGTTCAGAGTGGGGAAGCAGCCTTGACAGTTGCTTATGTAGCGGCAATGGAACCGACAGTCACTTTCTCAAACGAAAGTGGAACCAAGGGATTTGCAGGATCCCGTGGAAGACACTCAAGGGGAAAATCCAGGGGTCGGCTATATCCAGACCTTCAAAAGTCTCAGTCAGCCGACGGGGCTAAACAGCTAGAAAGACCCACCTCTGATGTACGCCGTATGGCGTGGAAGCTATTATTACAGCTGGGAGGGGACAGAGAAAAATGGGATAGAGCCCCCATGTCTGATATTATGAAGGAAATTCTCAGACTGCAGTGCCAGAGAGGAAACGTTTCGGGGGTAACAACCCCAAGTGCTCCCCTGATGGACCTGCCACCTCCCCCTCCTTCAAATGATCAGGAATATTACTAGGGAAGCCCACTGGACGTAGAACCCCCACTTGACATAGGAGCCCAACAGTGGAGGTTTATAGGGGAATTGACATGGGATCCAGGAGGAAGACCCTATATCTACGTCCAGCAGGGAAATCAAGCTCCTATGCTGGCTCTAATTGATACCGGAGCCTCGGTCTCTCTAATCAAAACCGCTCCACAGACAGGGACCAGAGGGCAAATCATTATGCTTCAGTCTTTTCAGGGAAAACCTAGCCCAGGACAAGAATGGGTGCAGGTACCATTCTCTGTTCAAGGATTCCACACCACCGGGAACCTGATTCAGACAAAGCATATGACCGATGCCGTGATTCTGGGCACAGACTGGCTGTTTAAAAATAACATTATTATTGATCTCCCCAGAAGCACTCTATGGAGACTTGAAACCCTTCCACCTTATCTCCCTACAGCAAGCCGTGACAACTTTATCACTACCAAAAGTGATAAGCTCGTCGCTGTCCTCACCGCAGAGCAGCAGGAGAAATGGCGTTCAAAGTTCCCCACAGTCTGGACGCATAAGAAAACAGATTGTGGTAGGATTAACGCTTGTGTTAAAATTGTAGGTGAACTGGTGTCCCCACAGAAGCAATATCGGTATCCCAGGGAAGCAGAGACACAGCTCGTCCAAATCATTCAGGACCTGGAAGAGCAGGGAGTAATTAGAAAAACTAACTCCCCTTTTAACTCCCCTGTCTGGCCAGTCATGAAGGCAGACGGGCAATCCTGGAGACTAACCATTGATTATAGGAGAATCAACAAAGGAAGTATACCCATGGCCCCCATCGTGGCAGATATGACACAAGTCATCCAAAAGGTACAAGCCACCTCCAGGTATTTTTCAGTTATAGATCTTGCTAACTGTTTCTTTGCCATCCCATTACATCCTGATTCACAGGACCGGTTTGCCTTCACCATCAGAGACCAGCAGTACACATTTCAGCGCCTACCCCAAGGATTTCAAGACTCTCCAGCTATCGCCCACAAACATGTGGTAGATATGCTGGAACAGTTAAGTCCCTCTGACCGACCACTCGTCTTTTCGTATGTGGATGATATTTTGGTTTTTGGCCAACTCGAGGCACAGGTGCAAAGACTTACAGATGACGTCCTTGCATTGATCCAGGACACTGGCTTCAAGGTAAGCCTGGAAAAAGCACAATTGGTGCAAACCCAGGTCATCTACCTAGGTATTATCATTGGCCAGGAGGGAAGGCAGGTAGATCAAAGGAAGGTACGGGCTTTAATTGAAATGCCAGCCCCTACCGATGTGCACTTCTTAAGGGTTTTGCTGGGCGGATTTAACTTTCTACGACCCCATATCTATAAATATGCAGAGATCACGCTTCCTTTATGGAAACTGCTAAAAAAGAAGATGCATTGGGAATGGGGTCCTGTCATAACTATAAAGGGAAGGGTAACAGCTCTCCTGTATACAGTACTAAAATCCCTCCTGGTCAGAGACTCCAAAATCCTTTTACCTGTAAAGGGTTAAGAAGCTCGGGTAACCTGGCTGACACCTGACCCCAAGGACCAATAAGGGGACAAGATACTTTCAAATCTTGGGGGGGGAAAGGCTTTTGTGTGTGTCCTTTGTTTAAGGGGTTGTTCGCTCTTGGGACTGAGAGGGACCAGACATCAATCCAGGTTCTCCCCATCTTTCTAAACAAGTCTCTCTTATTTCAAAATTGTAAGTAAAAGCCAGGCAAGGCGTCTTAGATTTACTTTGTTTTTCTCAACTTGTAAATGTACCTTTTACTAGAGTGCTTATCTTGTTTGCTATACTTTGAACCTAAGACAGAGGGGATTCCTCTGAGCTCTTTAAGTTTGATTACCCTGTAAAGTTATTTTCCATACTGATTTTACAGAGATGATTTTTACCTTTTGCTTTAATTAAAAGCCTTCTTTTTAAGAACCTGATTGATTTCTCCTTGTTTTAAGATCCAAAGGGGGTTTGGATCTGTATTCACCAGGAGTTGGTGAAAGGAAGGAGGGGGGAAGGGTCAATTTCTCCTTGTTTAAGATCCAAGGAGTTTGGATCTGTATTCACCAGGGAATTGGTGAAAGGTTTCTCAAGGCTTCCCAGGGAGGGAATTCTTAAGATGGTGGCAGCGGACCAGAGCTAAGCTGGTAGATAAGCTTAGAAGTTTTCATGCAGGCCCCTACATTTGTACCCTAAAGTTCAAAGTGGGGATACAGCCTTGACAGGTCCAGAGCAGGAGAACGCTTTAAATATCCTGAAGCAAAAAGCCCTAGCAGCCCCTGCTTTACGCTTCCCGGATGAATCTAAACCATTTGTCATCCGGTTAGCAGCTAATGAGGTGGCCATGGCAGCTACTCTCTTGCAACAAAATGAAAACCAGACATTGGTACCTGTGGCTTATGAATCTAAAAAACTACAGGGAGCTGAACTAAATTTTGACGCCTGTGAACGTGAATGCCTGACAGCCGTATGGGCAGTTCAGTCTTTCGAGCCACTCACCGGCAGTGCCCCAATTACTATACAAAGCACACATACGCCTCTGAAATACATCCTATCTGGAAAACTAATAGAAGGCAGGGTGTCCAACACCCGAATGGCACAATGGACCCTGACACTGGTAAACAGAGGAGTTCGGGCTGACACAGTATCCAGTATTTTAAAGAATCCTTATTGCGGTTGCAGGAACAAACCATCCCAATGTGTAGAAAGAATAGTAAATATGGCAGGCGACCAGCTTGGCTAAACAGTGAAATCCTTGCTGATCTTAAACGCAAAAAAGAAGCTTACAAGAAGTGGAAGATTGGACAAATGACCAGGGAGGAGTATAAAACTATTGCTCAGGCATGCAGGAGTGAAATCAGGAAGGCCAAATCACACTTGGAGTTGCAGCTAGCAAGAGATGTTAAGAGTAACAAGAAAGGTTTCTTCAGGTATGTTAGCAACAAGAAGAAAGTCAAGGAAAGTGTGGGCCCCTTACTGAATGAGGGAGGCAACCTAGTGACCGAGGATGTGGAAAAAGCTAATGTACTCAATGCTTTTTTTGCCTCTGTCTTCACGAACAAGGTCAGCTCCCAGACTGCTGCACTGGGCAGCACAATATGGGGAGAAGGTGACCAGCCCTATGTGGAGAAAGAAGTGGTTCGGGACTATTTAGAAAAACTGGACGTGCACAAGTCCATGGGGCCGGATGCGCTGCATCCGAGGGTGCTAAAGGAGTTGGCGGATGAGATTGCAGAGCCATTAGCCATTATTTTTGAAAACTCATGGCGATCGGGGGAGGTCCCGGATGACTGGAAAAAGGCTAATGTAGTGCCCATCTTTAAAAAAGGGAAGAAGGAGGATCCGGGGAACTACAGGCCAGTCAGCCTCACCTCAGTCCCTGGAAAAATCATGGAACAGGTCCTCAAGGAATCAATTATGAAACACTTAGAGGAGAGGAAAGTGATCAGGAACAGTCAGCATGGATTCACCAAAGGGAAGTCGTGCCTGACTAACCTAATTGCCTTCTATGATGAGATAACTGGCTCTGTGGATGAGGGGAAAGCAGTGGATGTGTTATTCCTTGACTTTAGCAAAGCTTTTGATACAGTCTCCCACAGTATTCTTGCCGCCAAGTTAAAGAAATATGGGCTGGATGAATGGACTGTAAGGTGGATAGAAAGCTGGCTAGATCGTCGGGCTCAACGGGTAGTGATCAATGGCTCCATGTCTAGTTGGCAGCCGGTTTCAAGCGGAGTGCCCCAAGGGTCGGTCCTGGGGCCGGTTTTGTTTAATATCTTTATTAATGATCTGGAGGATGGTGTGGACTGCACTCTCAGCAAGTTTGCAGATGACACTAAACTAGGAGGCGTGGTAGATACACTAGAGGGTAGGGATCGGATACAGAGGGACCTAGACAAATTAGAGGATTGGGCCAAAAAAAACCTGATGAGGTTCAACAAGGATAAGTGCAGAGTCCTGCACTTAGGACGGAAGAATCCCATGCACTGCTACAGACTAGGGACCGAATGGCTAGGTAGCAGTTCTGCAGAAAAGGACCTAGGGGTCACAGTGGACGAGAAGCTGGATATGAGTCAACAGTGTGCTCTTGTTGCCAAGAAGGCTAACGGCATTTTGGGCTGTATAAGTAGGGGCATTGCCAGCAGATCGAGGAACGTGATCGTTCCCCTTTATTCGACATTGGTGAGGCCTCATCTGGAATACTGTGTCCAATTTTGGGCCCCACACTACAAGAAGGATGTGGAAAAATTGGAAAGAGTCCAGCGGAGGGCAACAAAAATGATTAGGGGTCTGGAGCACATGACTTATGAGGAGAGGCTGAGGGAACTGGGATTGTTTAGTCTCCAGAAGAGAAGAATGAGGGGGGATTTGATAGCAGCCTTCAACTACCTGAAGGGGGGTTCCAAAGAGGATGGAGCTCGGCTGTTCTCAGTGGTGGCAGATGACAGAACAAGGAGCAATGGTCTCAAGTTGCAGTGGGGGAGGTCCAGGTTGGATATTAGGAAACACTATTTCACTAGGAGGGTGGTGAAGCACTGGAATGCGTTACCTAGGGAGGTGGTGGAGTCTCCTTCCTTGGAGGTTTTTAAGGCCCAGCTTGACAAAGCCCTGGCTGGGATGATTTAGTTGGGAATTGGTCCTGCTTTGAGCAGGGGGTTGGACTAGATGACCTCTTGAGGTCCCTTCCAACCCTGATATTCTATGATTCTATGATTCAAACCTGACATGCTGACACATGCTCTTATTGAAAAGGGGACTAAGCATGTATGTCCAGCAGTCACACTAGAACAGAGGATAGCACAAGCCCAAGCACCCCCCCTGGAAGAATTGGATACCGTGGGTCAGGAGAGACATATTTGATTCACCGATGGCAGTTCCATGGTGGTGCACGGTAAAAAGAGAATCAGATATGCAGCCATCAATTTAGAAGAGGAGGTACTAAAGGAGTATTTGGATCATGGCTCAGCACAACATGCTGAACTCCATGCCATATACCAAGTCCTAAAACAATATGAAACAGAGAACTGCCCCAAGACTGTATACATCTATGCTGACAGCAATTACTGTGTAAATGGGGTGCAATATTGGATGTTTGATTGGCAGAGGAACAATTGGAAAGCCGCAGACGGGAAAGAGATAGCATATATAGATGAATGGAGATGGATTTATGCCTGGGTTACCTCTCATCCCAACCGGCTTAAAATCAAACATGTCAAGGCACATGGAAAAGGCTCCGCAGCTGAAACAGTATGGAATAACCGTGCTGATGCCATAGCCAGAGATTATGAAGGGATAGCAGCGGTGACCCGAAGGCAGGAAAAGAAGGTATTAGAAGAAGTCCGCGTCCCAGGAAGAATTGAAAGACAGGAACTGGTGAACATAGCTCATCAGTTCATGAATGAAGGAGTGGAAGGGACGCTGGGAAGGTTAAAGCAAGTGGCAGAATGGAAGGGGATGAGAGATGATGTGGATACATGGGTCAGGAATTGTATACAGTGTGCCAAAGATAAAGCTCGTCCTCCACACCAGCCTCAGATGCTACATCAAAGAAGGCTGGGACCCTGGCATAGAATCCAAATTGACTTCATTGATAAATTGCCAAGGAGTAAAGAAGGATTTCGATATCTACTTGTAATCATAGATTCCTTTTCAGGTTGGGTAGAAGCTTTCCCTATTAGGAACAATAGCGCCCACACAGCCGCTAAGAAACTATTCTCTGAAGTGGTTTGCAGATATGGGACTCCCAAGATTATCGACTCAGACAACGGAGGATCCTTTGTGGGAGACATATTTACTCTACTGCTTAAAGCATTAGGGGTTTCACACAAACTCCATGTCCCATACAGACCGCAGTCTTCAGGACAAGTAGAGAGGATGAACCGCACTATTAAAGAAACCCTTAGGAAAGTTGTAGACAACACTGGTAAAAACTGGCCGGAGAAACTGCCGCTAATATTAGCAGCCATTCGCAGCAGTAACAGGCTGAGAACTAAGATCCAGCCATACCAGATCCTCTTCGGACAGGCAATGAGGTTGGTCATCAACCCAGAACAAGCGGCAGACAGAGAGACGAACAATCTGCTTGCAACTCATGAGCACTGGCAGTGGTTAAAACAGTTGCAGGAAGACAAAGCCACCCTGCAGCATAGGATAAGCCAAGCCATTGAGCGCATGAATACAAAAATGGATCAGAATAAGAATGGAGATTCCCTACTGTGGGAACCAGGGGATCAGGTAATGTATTTGAAGTTGGGCAAAAGGGATCACACACTGGAGTCAAAATGGACCGGTCCCTACTCCATAGTTGATCGCCTCAGCCCTCTCATTTACCGCATAGACAAAAATGGTAAATTAAAGTGGGTTCATGTTTCACAAATGAAGTTGTTTGCATAAACTAATTTTATTCTGTTGCAACTATATTTCCAGATACAACACCCCGATAGCATTCGCGAACCAGGACCCGTGGACACGGTGTATTTTTATCCCTGCAGAACTATCAGACACGAAACACGGTTGTTGAGACCGCCGGTTCTAATCCTATCTCCGTTTTATTTATGTATTTATTTATTTTTAAGGGCGGTGGGAAACCAGACAAAATGATGACTCCAGCGAAATGGAACACAAAGCAGCAGCAGTTCTTGGTCTGGATCACAACATTCGCCCTAATCCCGATGATAAAGACGCTACCTATCTCCAAAGAACACACTCACCCGGGCACACCCACGCCAAACCCTAACAAAGCTATCCATGCTCCAGTATACCTGGGACAAGGTAAAACAATCCTCACCGCATTACTAATACACAACAACTCACACAGAGACAACATACCATGGACCCCAAAACACCCACCAGATATACGCCTAAGATGGGTCGATTTGAAAACTAATCTGACAATAACACCTTTAGGGGAAACTCATGTATATGTTGGGGAAGGGGAACTGGGACTACAAGCAAACATCTCAGTCCCCGTAGGACGGGAAAAACATTGGATGGTGGGGGTGCGAACAGAAGGGTATGCAGGTGATACTACGATGCTTTCAGACTACCCCTCGCTCCCCTATGTATGGGATGGGTTCGTGACATCAGGAACCCTTATAACAGTAATCATAGTCTACTGCCCAAACCACGCACATACGATACTATTTCCTGATGGGTGTGATTGGACATGGGAAAAAGAACATGTGTTTATAAGAAACACCCCGTTAAAAATGGCAAAACCAGCTTTATTTAAAATCCAGACTGCTCCGGTAAAAGTTTTAGTAAGCCCCCTGCTGGTAGAAGTGAAAATTGACATGGACTGGACAAGATTAAATGTCTCGAAAGTAGGACCAAAGTGCAAGCCTTTTTCCCTCCCTATACTGCAAGCCTGGATGAGGACACACAGACTGTCCCCCCCAGATACACCACATCCCAGAACTAAAAGAGATATTATGGATACTATGCTACGTGGATTTGGAGCAGGAGCGGGACTTGCAAACTCAGTAGACTTGGAAACTATTAAGAATAAATTAAGCTCCCTGGCTCAACTGCAGGACAGCCTGATATAAAAACAAGTACACGCAAATGTAGACTTAGTCCAAATTGGCCTGGGTAACCTAAAAGCCAAATGGAATCTGTGGCAATGGCTGAATACTACCACCTGGTTACTTCATAAGAAAAATCTAGAAATTGGAAACCAAACGGCTATAGCTATGGGATGCACTGAAATGCAGATACTCGCCCTATCTACTTTGGAACACGAAATGTTTTGGGTAATTTTGGGTAATATTAAGGTTTTAATGCATTTGTTAAAACAAAGGAAATGATCTGTTTGATACCTACCAATATGACTGGATGCAGTATGTTTCCAGCACTGTGAAATCAGACTTGTTAATTGGGGAAATAATTGTAAAAATAGCACATCAATAGTCTCTGGAGGCAAAGGTATGAAAGGTTAGCCCACTCCCCATATTACACATGGGATCATTCTGGCTGCCTCAGACCTCGAGCCAGTGGGCTGGGGAGGGAGGAAAACTATTGGACACTAGAGGTTGTACCGAATGGACTCCTCAAAAGTGGGTATGCCTCACCTTACCTGTTGCCCCAGAGCCTTGTAGCAGAGATGTTTCATGTTTCATTGGGATCATGTATGTGGGATGAATTGGATAATGACACCAAAGTATCGTACAATGGACAATGTGTATGTATCCACTCGTGGGACGAAGTATTTTGGGAGGATGGGAGTGTTAGCAACCCCCCAGTAGATGAATGTAAATGCAATGTCAGTACTGTTTTTACTAGAAATCAAACTTACTATTTACCACGGCCAAAAAGGTCCCAGCTAACACTAACAGCTGAGCTGGCCGACTTCTCAATTGACCTTGGAATTAGATGGCAAGATCTTACTGATAGTCTAATTAAAAGCAAAGAAGTGACCAAATTTTTAGAACAGACAAATGAACAAGTAGGAAATCGGACTATTCATATTATACATGCCAATGGGGACATGTTACAAATTGCCACTGCAGAGAAACAAATTACAACCTACCACTGGTATGATATATTCTCTGGATGGTCCCCGACTACCACTGGCATCCTATCAGTAATGCTACACCCCTTGATAGTAGTCTTGATATTAAATTGTATTTGTATAATTGGTATGTGTGGCATGTGTTTTCAGATAAAAAGAATGTGCGCTAAATTGGAATCACAAACACATGTTGCCTCACAGTACCTTCTTTTAAACAGGTTAAAAAGAAACTGACACTAACGATTATATAAATATCGTAGTGTCAAAAGGGGGATTATGTAGGGATATTAAAGAAGGTACTAACAGTGATTCCCCCAAGTGACAGTGACCCCCTCATAATTTGTCCCCCACACTTTAAAATCCAACAGTTTCACCAAGTACAAAAATCTCTTGGGTCTTCTGTTTAAACTTGTAAGCTACTGTCTGTAGAAACCATTGATTATATCTATCCTGTGAAAGATACTTTATTACTATGTAAAACTTACAAACAAGTTAATTGACTTTGTTCTTGAAGTAATTGATACAATGTAAACAAACACTATAAGCCCTTAAGTGATTTTCACTTCATTCAAGGGCTCCTAGGACAGACCCCCACCCTCTGTGATTAAAGGGCCGGGAGTCTCAAATGAATTAGCACACACCCTGAAAGTGGTGGAGACAGTAAATTAAAATATGTTTAGGTATGGAATGTATGCTGATGAATGCTTGATATACATGGATGGTTAGGGAGGTGCCAGCCTAGAAAGGGAGTATCCATCGGCCGAAGAATGTGTCGAGTAGGACCACCAGACAACCCCCTGAGGGTAAACTGGGATCCACCCCATCACCTGGAAGGATGAGAAACACAAACTTTGGACAGTGTGGAGCCACCAAGAATGTGCCATCTGCTGATTGAGTCAGCAACAGCAGGATGAAACAGCTCCCATAGACTAACATAGGAATTAATTCCTATAAGAATGGACTCTAAAGACTGATGACTTTGAGTCTCTGGTTCTGCTGCCAACCTCCAGGAGCAACAGGTGCATCTGACACAGACTCGGCTCCATCCTCATGACCAAGATACCTGGCCAGTAACTTGGCATGAGCAACTTCTAGGCTGGTAACTACAACACCTATACAGAACTTGAATGAATGATTGTGTGAATGAATCTCTCTCTCTCTCTCTATATATATATATATGTGTGTGTGTGTGTGTGTGTGTGTGTGTATATAAGGAATAAGTAGTGATAGGAATAAGTAGTCAAACAACGTTGTTTACTTTTATCTTTTGCTTTATCATTATATTTACAATAAATGTGGCATCTTTGCCTTATCCCTCTTAATAAGTTCCTGCTGGTTTTTATTCTATTGGTATAACACTATCACCCTCAGATCCTTTTCCGCAGTACTCCTCCCTAGTTAGTCATTTCCCATTTTGTATGTGTGCAACTGATCGTTCCTTCCCAAGTGGAGTTCTTTGCATTTGTCCTTGTTGAATTTCATCCTATTTACTTCAGACCATTTCTCCAATTTATCCCGATCATTTTGAATTTTAATTCTATTCTCCAAAGCACTTGCAACCCCTCCCAGCTTGGTATCGTCTGCAAACTTTATAAGTGTACTCTCTATGCCATTATCTAAATCACTGATTAAAATATTTAACAGAACCAGACCTGGAACTGATCCCCATGGGACCCACTTGATATTTCCTTCCAGCTTGACTGTGAACCACTGATAACTACTCTCTGGAAAGGATTTTCCAGCCAGTTATGCACACACCTTATAGCAGCTCCCTCTAGGTTGTATTTCCCTAGTTTGTTTATGAGAAGGTCATGCGAGACAGTATTAAAAGCCTTACTGAAGTCAAGATATACCACATCTACTGCTTCCCCCTATCCACAAGGCTTGTTACCCTCTCAAATACCTGACAGAACTTGCTGCAGTACAGAAATAAACCCCCCTCTGACCACACAACCCTAAGCTGTAACCTACTATGCCACACTGGAACCCTATGGGGTATCATCAAACAACTACAAGCCATGCTCAATGGGGACCCCATCCTGAAAAAAAGCTTTCATGAACCCCCTCGTCTGGCCTTCAAAAAAACCCCAACCTCTCCAAGCTCATCATCAGAAGCAAGCTCCCCACAGACCAGGACACACCAATGCATAGCGGCACCAGACCCTGCCAGAACAACAGATGCAAAACCTGCAGGCATATTTCCACTGCTATAATGACCAGCACCCCCACAACACACCTGTCAAGATCCATGGGTTCTACACATGCCTATCACAACATGCAGTGTACCTTATTCGGTGCACTAAACGCTCCAGTAACAACTACGTGGGTAAAACCAGACAGTCACAACACTCTTGATTGAACTCACACAGGAAAATGATAAAAGACACAAAACACCCTATAAGCTGTGGGTGAGCACTTTTCACAAAGCGATCACTCCATATCCGATCTCTCAGTCCTCATCCTCAAAGGAAACCTGCACAACACTTTCAAAAGACGAGCCTGGGAACTTAAATTCATTACTCTGCTAGACACTAAAAATCAGTGACTGAAGAGAGACACTGGATTTGTGGCTTATTACAACAACCTGTAACTCACTAACCCCCTCTTTTTGTCCTATGACTGCAGACGTGTTAACGGACCGCTCTACCTTGAATAGTCGCTTACAATACGTACTACTTACGCTGGACAATCTGTTCCACCCTGCATTTAGCTGTGATGTTGGGAGTACCTTTCCCAACCCTGAAGAAGAGCTCTGTGTGGCTCGAAAGCTTGTCTCTCTCACCTACCTGATATCTCTATAGATATATCTTGGTCAGTTTCACCCTCTGTTCCCAGTTAAGATTTAAAAGACTGGCACCATAACCCCACTTCCCCACCATTGACTTGTCTGGGCAAAGCCACATCATTCCTTTAATCTCGCTGCACAAACCTATCCCTCCAGCCCTGTGCCTGTCTTTTCTGCTCATCTCTATATTCCCTCCAGTCTGTCAAGTATTGCAGGCCCCCAGGGAACAAAGGAAGCCACGACACGTTCTGGAGGATGCATGCATGAAGGGGACACGTACCCATCAATATCTGCAAGGTCCTCTTCGTTGCGCAAGCTGAGCACGTAGAGGGTGGACATGGACACCACACTGGGAAGGAGAGAGAAGATTACACGCCCGGGGATAAGTATCTGCACTATGGCAGTAGGAAGGAGATTCTCCCTCTGCAGTACCACAGTGGCTGTCTGTCTCAATGGTCCAAACTCATCAAGGTTAGGTGGGCAGCTGCAGGCCAGCTACCACTCCCTCCTGAGCCCAGATAATGCTTACAGGGTCCTCATCCAGGGCTCTTTTTATCATCAGCTCTTTAGTTGGCTGGGGGGGGGGGTTGCCATGAGCTATCCCCCTGTCTGAACAGGCAATAGGCCAGCACTGCTCAGGCAGGGGCACTGAGGCTGACGGCAGACAGAGGAAAGGAAAGGGATCTGGGATAGGAAGGGCATTCCAGATACAGGGGCCAGCACAGAGGGACGCCATGGAAACATGAGCTGGAGAAGGAAACAGAGGCCCCCTCCATTGGTGGGAGGTGCTGGTGGCGCAGAATATGTAGCCCAGGTGAAGCCAGGGGCCAAATTTAGCCCCGAGTAAGCAGGTGTGACTTCCATGGATATCAGTAAGAGCTGTGCCCACTTACTCCAGGAACCAGTTTGTCCCAGGAACCATAACCCTGAGGTGGGACGGAGCAGCGCCAGGAGGGGGGCACGCCCAGTGTGGCTGGCGAGGAAGATGCTTTTAGTGGAACCAGCTGGAGTCAGCGAGCAAGAGGGCGTCACAGTGGAGGTGAGAGATCCGAGGGCTGGAAGGGGCTGGGTATGGAGAGGCCGGGGCGGGGATCTCTCCCTCCAACAAAAGGCAGCTTAGCACATCTGAGCCCCTGCTCTGGGGGCAGTGCACGGCGAGACGGTTGTGCTGGTGAAGCTGCCTAACAGATGCTTGCGCAGTCCTTGTCCTCAGTGAGAGAACTGCAGCAAGTGCCACAGACGTGGAGCACGGTCCTCATTTGAGTGAGTGAGTGAGTGAGTGAGAGTGTGTGTGTGTGTCTCTCTCTCTCTCTCTCTCTCCCCGGAGCAGTTAGGCAAGACAAGGGTTAGGTATCTGCCTTGTTCCTGGGCTGATTTTCAAGAGGAAAGATGGTCTTGTGATTAAGGGAGTCAGGAGACCTGTGTTCCATTCCCAGCTCTGCTGCAGACTCCCTGTGTGACCGTGGCCAATCACTTCCCTCTCTGTGCCTGAGGGCCCCATCTGCAGAACAATACTGATCCGCCTTGCCCGGCACTGTCATTCATCACTGTTTGCAAAGTGCTCCGAGACCCTCAAATAAAAGCTACAAGGAACTTGTGAAGTACGAAGATTCCTGTCGTTTTACAGTGTTGTGGCTTGCAGAGGGGCACTAGCATAGAGCTTCGGGATGCTGGAGGAGTGCCATGCAGAGGTGGGTGATGTGTTGCAGGACAACGCCATGTACCAGTGGAATGTCCTGCAGAGGCAGGTGGCTGATGGCAAGGGAATGCCACGTGCCAAGGGGCCAGCCGTGGGCAGGGCTTAGCCACAGGAGTCGCTGAGTGGTGTTGTTAGCAGAGGCACTTGGTTTTCTATCACTTGCTCTTGCATTTGGGGCATTTTGTCACAAATTCATTCAGGAAAACATGGTACCTTTAAAATAGAACAGAGCCATCCCTGCGGAGCCACGTGGGGGGGGGGGGGAGGGGAGGGGCAGGGATATATAAACAGAGATATACCTATCTCATAGAACTGGAAAGGACCTCGAAAGGTCATCGAGTCCAGCCCCCTGCCTTCACTAGCAGGACCAAGTACTGATTTTTGCCCCAGATCCCTAAGTGGCCCCCTCAAGGATTGAACTCACAACCCTGGGTTTAGCAGGCCAATGCTCAAACCACTGAGCTATCCCTCCCCCCCTAGAGCCCAGCTGTGCCGTGGGGCGGGGGAGAATCTCCCCAGGCTAGACCCCTGCTGTGCCGTGGGGCGGGGGGAATCTCCCCAGGCTAGACCCCTGCTGTGCCGTGGGGCTGGGGGAATCTCCCCAGATTAGTCCCCACCCTGGCTGTGCCATGGGGCGGGGAAAGCACCTCCCAGTGCTGAGGGCAGAGAGCAGCCGCGGAGCTGTGCAGTCTCTCACCTGAACGCCATGACGACGACCAGGGCGATGATGGTGCCTTGCAAGAAGCGCTGGCTGATGCAGGCTTGTTCCGTGATAACAGATGGGGACTGCAGGAGAAACGCAGGGGAATCAGCTGCCCGGACGGTGCAGGGCTCACTGCATTTCTATTCCACTCTGCCCTGGGGCCTCTCCCCCGGGCCCCAGCCTTCCCCAGGATGGGAGGACTGCAGTGCAGGAGGCCATTCCTCCTGCATCCCACAATGCCCTTTGGTGGTCCCTGAAGCAGCAGCAGGATGGCTCATCCACAAGGCGTTGGCTAGCCCCGCTGCGAGAGGCAGGATGGCCGCAGGGCACTAGGAGCAGGAGGAGGACACAGCCAGCTCTGGCCTGACATAGGCCCCGCTCACATGTCCCCCACTGCAGAACACAGCCCCCAGGCTCTGCACCACTGCCCCAGAACACCCACACTGTCCAGACACACAGCCCCCCACCTCACACCCCACATCCCTTCACAAAAGGCCCCCGTACCTTGCTGGCCATTTTGTGGGGCCTCTTTTTGTGGGGCACACTTCCTGCACGGCTGAACTGACTTCCTGTTTGGCTGCAAGCAGAGAAGAGGAGTTGAAGTGAGATGTGCCTGGCCAGGCCCCCAGGGGAGCCCACTGGGTGGGATGGGGTGCAGGTTGGGAACTTGACTCAGTAACTGCAGGAGGAAAGCTTTGAGCACCACGGTGGGCTAAAGGGCCCTGTCCGACAGCCCGGTTGTTGGCGAAGGCCCAAAGGGGTGAAAGGAAACGCAGGGTGAACTCTGCCCCCTCACCGAGCCATCCGGCAGGCAGGGCCTGAAAAACGGGCTTCACCTGCTCCTCACGGGTCGGAAAGCGTTAACCCTCAGGACGCGGCTCACCCTGGGATGGACGGTCGGACCGGGCTGCCGTTTCCATGCTGCAGTCTCGTACACAGCCCGAGGTTCAGTTTGTTTCCCCAACAGCAGCTCATGGATCATCTCCAGTCCCCATTATCCCAGCACCGCACCAAGTCCGGATTTCCCCACATTCCCCACTGCCCGGCAGCCGGTGCCCGATGGGGGAATCTCCCTGTATTGCCCCCCACGCCAGTGCCAGGCAGCCAGTGCCCGAGAGGGAATCTCCCTGTACACCCCCCATTCCAGTGCCCGAGGGGGAATCTCCCTGTATACCCCCCATGCCAGTGCCCGAGGGGGAATCTCCCTGTATACCCCCCCATGCCAGTACCAGGCAGCCAGTGCCCGAGGGGGGATCTCCCTGCATTGCCCCCCTTCCCGCAGTGCCAGGCTACCTGGATCCAAGGGGGAATTTCCCTACACCCACCTCCAACACCAGGCTGCCGGCGCCCAAGGGGAAATCTCCCTGCACCCCCACCCCAGTGCCTAGGCAGGTATCCAGTGCAGGCTGACTGGTGTGCAGGCCTGAGGTGGGACGCTCCTTTCTGCTCCCCTGCCCCATGTTTGGAGAGGGAGGGAGGGCGCCTGTACCTGAACGCCCCAGAGCTGACCGTTGACTTCATGCTGTCCAGCCGCTTGAGCTTAGCCAGCTTGTGACTCCATCGCTCCAGCTCGTCAATGCGGGTCTCCAGGTTGTCGGTCAGTTTGCAGAGCTCCTTCACCGCCCCAACGTTCTCCATGAAGATCCGCTCCTGCCAGGGGCCACATTGTTCTGCATGAGCCCTCTCCAGGAGCAGAGGGACAGACTCACCCAGACCTGCCTGGCCTCCTTCAAATCTGTTGTTCTCTTGAGCCACTCCAGACCTCCCCTTCCCCAGTGGAAAGGTCACAGTGTGTCGCTCAGCACCCCGGTGGGGGGAAGGCATGAGAGGAAACCCATCCAACTGCAGACTAGCCATCGGGACACTGATATTTATACACATTGCTTAATGAGCTTACTTCAAAACTGGATAAAGGAGGGTCTCTCAGGCACCAGCAGGCCTTGGCAACTGTCAGTGTACAGTCCTTCTCAATGACAGAGACATTCACCTACACCCCCAATCCTGACACTCCAGAGAGCGAGCACCCTGCCAGCCACGGTCCCTCCAGTACATCAGGGCACTCCAGTCCCAGGCCCCACTGCTCACAACTGCAGCGCTGTCCCATGGGGGCAGGGGGAGGTGCACTCTCAGGCGTCACCTAATTATCCCCAAACCCTTTCCCGTTTCTTCCCCCCACTGGGTCTTGTCACAATCCCAGCCTGAGCCCTGTGCGCAACTGTTTGATCTATGTGCCTAGAACAATGGGGGCCTGGTCCTTGCTTGGGGCCTCTGGACCCCGCAGGTAATTCATAGTAATAGGCAGGTCCCAGCTCAAAACCAACATGTTAAACTCTCCCCAGCGACCAGCAGGCAGCCAGTGCAGATCGTCCAGCCCCAGCGTAACATGCTCCTTGCGAGATACCCCACATAAACAGGCAGGCCCCCACCATGCTCAGCCCCAGCTCTTGCTTCCCTGTATGGTGCACTGCAGGAATCCAGTCGGTAGTGTACAAAACCACAGGGGCAGTAACAAGGTCCTACAAGAGTCAGATGCAGAAGGTCAATTCCCCTCTGGCCATCTAACTGCAGAGGGGAATTGACCTGGAGCCAGGAAGGAACGGAGTCACCCAGGTCGGCCCTGTTCATTCCCACTACGGTCTACAGGCAAGTCAACCAAACCCCATGGTCAGCAATGCGAAAGGCAGCTGGTAAATCTAGTGAGATCAACACGGACACCTGATTTTTATCCCCTGACGGTGGACATCATCTCCAAGGGAGCTAGTGTGGCCTCAGGCCACACCTGGGTCTGGATCCAGACTGCCCAGAGCCAAGGAGATCTGAGGGAGCCAGGTACTCCAAGCTGTCTTGCCACAACCTCCTTTGTCATCTGAATCAGAATGGGAAGATTAGATACAGAGTCCTAATTTGGCAAGTGATTTTTTTGGGGACGGGGCACAGGCCTCAGAACAGCCTGCTTAAGGGAAGCCAGGAACCTGCCCTCCCTCAAGAACTGCTGTCAATGCCCACTAATGCTGGGCTCAGGTCTTCCCCAGCGGCCCTCACCAACCAGGAAGGACATGAGTCCAGAGTCCAGGTTGCGGAGTTACGCCAATGCTAGCTCACAGAACACATCTGGCTGAAACTCAAGCAGGAAAGACTTGGTTTAAAAGTGTTGGCAAGAGACCATTTCCCAGGTGTCAGATTTTGACTCTGTTTCACCTCTACCTTTACGTGAAGGGGAAAAAGAAAACACACCAAAATTCACCATCCTCCCCCCACCCTTATAATCACCAGTTCCTACTCTTCCCCCATCTGGTCTGTGGAGGGTACCACTAACCTTATTCACCACCAGGAAGTTCTCGATGGTTTTCCCATTGGCAAAGACCATGTCCCCAGTGTCTTTCACTGCTTCGGGAAGAATCTCCTTCACTTCCTGAGCAATGACACCTGCACGGAAACCACAGCACCACTCACCATGATTCTGGCCCCCGAGATGCCTTCCACAATAGCTGACTACTTCTCACGAGTCACTTGGTTGCTGACATGAACCCCACACACTATGCAGCGATTAATAAGAAACCAATATCCATCCCCGAGCTACCAAGACATAGAGTGTAGGGGACTTAATTTCCTGAAAGGCCTGCGCACAGCCAGAATGTAACCTCAGTCTAAAGCCAATGAAAAACAGCTGGGAAAGGGACAATTGGATAAAGTCTGATTCCCAGGTTCTTTGTATACCATATATGTATTCTATCATTTCTTTGGACTGCTGCAGGGCAGGATTGAGAGACATCAGCTCAGCTAGCATGGAGCAGCAGGGGGCGCTGCGAGTTATGACTAAAGAGCAACATTAGTTTGCACTAGAACTCCCCCATAGCATACAACTGTGAGGATGAAGCCTGTGGATTGGTGCAGGGACTGTACCTGTCTCAGACGTGCTTTCAATGCCCACAGTGGCGGTGAACTCTGGCTTGTAGTTATAATGCACCAGCCGCATACGGGAGATCCTCTTCAGCTGTTCTGTGGTGTCCACCTGGGACAAGGCAAACACATGAGATCTATAAGTAGGACGCTGTTCTTTAATAGTCCAAGAATCTGGCTCCAGGCAGCAAAGAGCAATGGCCACAAGAGTTCTCATCAGTGTCCACAGCGGCAGGTCCCATAGACACCAGAACCAGAATGAGAATGCCCACCTGCTGGACACAGTCTGCTAACCAGCCAGGATTAAAATCCAGGATTCATCAAAAAAGGACCAGGTCAAATGACTCAAGAAAAGGGAGCCAGCCCCATCACATCCCCACACACCATGGGAAGGGGCAAAGACAGCTCTCACAGATTTGAAGACCTCACTGCATCTAGTAACATTTGACCTTGCTGAAAGAGATTATCCAGATCAGTTAAATTAAGAACCCGCCAGGGCCTTCCCACAGGCCTCTGATTGGCTCTGATCTGAGGCTGGATAAAGTTTGGCTTGACGTCTTTGGTGGTTTTCATGTTTGTTGTTCGGCACTTTCTGGTTCCAGCTAGAAGAAGAGCTGAAATTCCATGAGACAGGCTGTGCCTGGGAGAGAGGCTGTTCTGTTCTCATGGGATTTCCAGCCTGCGGGATATGAGGCAGCTCACACGCTCTCCGGAGAGACCCTGTACTCAAGGGCTCTCCAGCTCAGCTGTGCAGATGGAGCATGCTCATATGAACACGCAAACCTTTAGAACATAAAAATGGCCCTACTGGGTCAGACCAAGGGTCCATCTAGCCCAGTATCCTGTCTTCCGACAGTGGCCAATGCCCAGTGCCCCAGAGGGAATGAACAGAACAGGTAATCATCTAGTGATCCATCCCCTGTCACCCATTCCCAGCTTCTGCCAAACAGAAGCTAGGGACACCATCCCTGCCCATCCCGGCTAATAGCCATTGATGGACCTATCCTCCATGAACTTATCTAGTTCTTTTTTGAACCCTGTTATAGTCTTGGCCTTCACAACATCCTCTGGCAAGGAGTTCCACAGGTTGACCGTGTGTTGTGTGAAAAAATACTTACTTTTGTTTGTTTTAAACCTGCTGCCTATTAATTTCATTTGGTGACCCCAGTTCTTGTGTTATGAGACAGAGTAAATAACACATCCTTATTTACTTTCTCCACAGGCGTCATGATTTTATAGACCTCTATCATATCCCCCCTTAGTTGTCTCTTTTCCAAGATGAAGACTCCCAGTCTTATTAATAGCTCCTCATATGGCAGCCATTCTATACCCCTAAAAATTTTTGTTGCCCTTTTCTGAACCTTTTCCAATTCCAATATATCTTTTTTGTAGTGGAGCGACCACATCTGCACGCAGTATTCAAGATGTGGGCATACCATGGATTTATATAGAGGATTATGATATTTTCTGTCTTATTATCTATTCCTTTCTTAATGATTCCCAACATTCTATTCGCTTTTTGGACTGCCGCTGCACATTGAGTAGATGTTTTCAGAGAACTATCCACAATGACTCCAAGATCTCTTTCTTGAGTGGTAACAGCCAATTTAGACCCCATCATTTTATATCTATAGTTGGGATTATGTTTTCCAATGTGCAGTACTTTGCATTTATCAAAATTGAATTTAATCTGCCATTTGGTTGCCCAGTCAGCCAGTTTTGAGAGATCCTTTTGTAGCTCTTCGCAGTCTGCCTGGGTCTTAACTACCTTTAGTAATATTGTGTCATCTGCAAATTTTGCCACCTCACTGTTTACCCCTTTTTCCAGATCATTTATGAATATGATGAATAGGACTGGCCCCAGTATAGATCCCTGGGGGACACCACTATTTACCTCTTTCCAGTCTGAAAACTGACCATTTATTCCTACCCTTTGTTTCCTATCTTTTAACTAGTTACCAATCCATGAAAGCACCTTCCCTCTTATCCTGTGGCAGCTTACTTTGCTTAAGAGCCTTTGGTGAGGGACCTTGTCAAAGGCTTTTTGAAAATCTAAGTACACTATATCCACTGGATCCCCCTTGTCCACATGCTTGTTGACCCCCTTAAAGAATTCTAGTAGATTGGTGCGGCATGATTTCCCTTTACAAACACCATGTTGACTTTTCCCCAACAAATTATGATCATCTATATGTCTGACAACTCTGTTATTTACTATAGTTTCAACCAGTTCGCATGGTACTGAGGTCAGGCTTACTGGCCTGTAATTGCCAGGATCACCTCTGGAGCCCTTTTAGGCCAGGTCTACACTACTGCGGTAGTTCGACGGCTGGCAATCGAAGTTCCGGGTTCGATTTATCGCGTCTGGTCTGGACGCGATAAATCGATCCCGGAAGCGCTCGCCGTCGACTGCGGTACTCCAGCTCGGCGAGAGGAGTACCGCGGAGTCGACGGGGAGCCTGCCTGCCGCATGTGGACCGCGTCTGAACCGCGGTAAGTTCGAACTAAGGTATGTCGACTTCAGCTACGTTATTCACGTAGCTGAAGTTGCGTACCTTAGTTCGAATTTGGGGGTTAGTGTAGACCAGGCCTTAAAAAAAAATTGGCATCACATTAGCTATCCTCCAGTCATTTGGTACAGAAACTGATTTAGGTGCCTCTCCAGCCCCGCCACCCTACTCAGATTGGCCTCCTGTGTCCTGCCAGCCTTCCCCAGCTCTCACCTCCTGGATGTCGTCTTTTGCTCGGATATCTGACGGGTGCATCAGTGATCCCATGACCTTCACGTTGCCATGGACCACCAGGGCTTCATCGGGGCGGTCGGTGTTGATGCCAACTCGGCCGTGGTGAAAAACTGTGTCAGGGAGCTGAGCCCGCTGCCAGAGGACGTCGCTGTCACTCTCAAACTGACCCGGGTTAGAGGCCTGTGGAGAGGCAAGAGGGCAGCGACTGAAGAGCGTCCAGAGCAGCAGCAGAGAGACGAAACCAAAGAGAAGAGGGGCCAGTGCTGTTAGGCAGAGACAGCGTGAGCACTGGGGGCTTCAACAGACTCATCCCCCTGAAACACGCACCAGAGGGCCAGGGTGCCATGTGCAGCTGGGATGGACGGTGCGTGGATGCCCCCACACAGAGGGTTACACTCCTATGTGATGAGAAGACCCCAGAGCTATCATGGCTGCCTGCCATGGTTCATGGCGTCTGCGTTCTAGCCCGGGCTTCCGGTCACCAGCGGGGATGGGGAAACGTGGTAAACTGGCTTAAGGAGCAGCAATGGAGCCTGCGTCAAGACTGAACCGCGCAGCCAGGCTGCGCCCTTATTCTAAGGTTACCTTGTATGTGAGGTGGGATGGAACCTTTGGGAGCCCAGGGCAGCCTGGGAAGGACAAGGAGCCATGTTGGGTTTAACTGGCAAGTGTCTGCAGACCCAGCAATGTCAGGATACGCCTGTGATAAAATATCCACGGCCCCAAGACTCGGGGCTCAGGTCAGATGATTCAGGCTCGTGGGGCTGTAAAATTGCAGTGTAGATGTTTGGGTTCTGGCTGGAGCCCGGGCTCTGAGACCCTCCCCCACTGCGGGATCTCAGAGCACAGGCTTCAGCCTGAGACCGAATGTCTACACTGCAATTTTACAGCCCCATAGCGTGAACCTGCTGCCCCAGCCAGTCGTGGCCAGGCTGCGGGGTGTTTATTGCAGTGCAGACACACCCTAAGAGGCTCCCTGTCCAGCCTCCGATGGAAAAGCTCAGGCGTAGGTACTTGAACTGTTATCAGGTTGTGACCGCAGAGCTCGAAAGCCAGCAGTACCAGCTCCCCAGGAGGCTGCTAGGGGAGCAACCCGCCTGGACTCCCCCTCCCCTCCCAGTGCAGGGCAGCACGGCCAGCAGAGGACACACACGGCCCCGGGGTCGTTGTGGGCGTGATGCAGAGCTCTGCGCAGTATGAAGCGATGCAACGAAACCAGACAGAGGAGCAGGAGACAGGGGTTCTGTGGGGGCCAAGGAGGGGTGAGGACTTTGCTCCCCATGCCTGTGGCAACAAAGCCCTGCCTGCACTTTGTGAGGAAACAGCCCTGCAGTGGGGTGTTCTCTGCTCTCTGATCGAGACTCTCTCAGCAGGCACCGGCCAATAGAATCAGACTAAATGCAGCATCTGCGTCCGCACCTTTCCTCTCCCATTTCCTGAGCCTTACGCTACCTGAGCCCCTGGAATTGTGCTGATGCTCTCCCTGCCCAAAACGAGGACCACACAGACTCATCTCCCCAGAGGCCAGCACTGCTGGGATTGGGACTGCATGAGAGCAGGGGGCTACCAGGATGTGCCAACTCTCCCAACCTGGAGCAAGGATCATACTGAATCCCGCAAGGTGCTGCTGGGGGGTCTCTCACAAGGAGCTACTGGGCTGTATCTTATCTCCGCACTGGCTAGGCCACGGCTGCAGCTGTGCCCTGCTCAGGGGGTTGAGTCTGTGTGGTCCAGCCTGTCTGCTTTTCCCACAGCTCTGTTGTGGAGCCCCCCGGAGGCTGCATAGCTTGTCATGTACTTACTTGTCTGCAGACTCCGGGGTCCCCGTCCGCCCTCCGTTTGTGTTTTACCCCCGAACTGGCCCTTTGCTAGAGGAAACGGACAAAGCACTTAAAAGG
Organism: Emys orbicularis; assembly: GCF_028017835.1. Classification (NCBI taxonomy): domain Eukaryota; kingdom Metazoa; phylum Chordata; order Testudines; family Emydidae; genus Emys; species Emys orbicularis. Next base: position 123,553,303 of record NC_088686.1, read on the forward strand.
CGGAGACAGCCAATCACAACGTCACAGCCTGACTCTCACTGCTTCTGAGCAGCCACGCGGGGCCAGAACCGAGCTACGTTCCTTAGATTCCCCATGGGAGACAAGAGCTCAACTAGCTGAACGCTGGGAGAACCTGTCAGGGGAATCCGGTCTCTTTCCTGCCTGGCCTTGACTACAGCCTTCAGCACTGCTGCCCCTCAGGCATCTGGAAAATTCAGCCAGGACACCCACTGAAGGTCCCAAGACAGCACCATTCCCTCGCTCCCCATAGCCCCTTCCCGGGCAACACAACCCCAGCCTTGCACTCCCCTTCTGGAGAACGTGCCTTCTTCTCTGTCCGTGTCTCTCTGTGCTGGGCTCCTGCAGGAACACGTGGGCTGCCTTCTTCATAAAGTGCGGGAAGGGTTGGGAGCGGGGTCCCAGAAAGCCAGGCAGAGAACGGGGGGAAAGGGCAGCAGGGGTCTTGAAGAGCCAGGCAAAGGGTTGGTGGGGGAACTGAAAAGCCAGGAGAAGGGGGCAAGGAGCCCCAAACAGTCAAGCAAAGGGCAGTGGAGCCCCTGAGAGGCGGAGGGAGGATAGGGGTGTTCTGTGAGTCAGGAGAAAAACTTACTCTGACGATGATGCGCTCGGAGATGTGGGCAGCCAGCGTGTAGGTCTGGTTCTGGGCATGGGCCTGGAGGGCCACCACGAGCATGAAGTACCTGCAAATGACAGACACCCACAAGGGTCATCTGCAGCAGGAGAGGAGCGCATCCCTGCGGGGGCGCAGGGCATGGCGGATACTGCCTCCCCTCACACAGACAGGGAAGTCCCCACGCCACAGCGGGCACAGCTGGAATTCCTACATTTCCCCCAGACAGGGACACACCTCTCACGGGCACTGTCTGATCCCGCCAGCACTCAGGTCTCCAAACATCCGCTGCCCCCACGGCAGCACTCCTCTACTGTAGCCATGTCTACAAGTCTGGTCTCCTCCAAGGCCTGCAGCGGGACCTGCCCAGGCGGGGGTGCTATCGGTGCTCACAAGCTCAGCAGGGCTGGGCTCAGCTCGGTACTTAGACCGGAGGTTGGAAAAGAAACCCAGGTTACCACGGTGACTGGTGCTAGTGACTGAGTAGGGTTCGCTCTTCCCTCCATGTCGGTACTGAGCCAGCTCCTCAGCACGGTGCCAGGGGCCGCAGCGCTGTTGGAGCCCCAGGCCCAGCTTTCAGATGGTCATGGATGCTTGCCCTGGGGCTCTCCCTGCAAACGCTTCAGCCAGCGCATTCAGTGCCTGGCAGGACAGCTCCTCAGCACCCATCCCCATACCCCCTTTCCGTTCTGCCTGTCACGGCCGCCTGCATGAAGCAGCAGTGCTCCCGGCCAGCAGGGGCAGCTCTGCAGCAGTCTGCTCCCCAGTTTGGCCTCCCTGAGTCCCACGTACGCAGCCCCGCCAAATCCCCGTTGCAGGCTCGGAGGGAACATGCTGCTCCATACCTCTGGTCAGGGTTGGGCTTGCCCTTCTTCCTCATGTTATTAGCCGTGGTCTCGCTGAAATGCAGCCGCCCCACGGTGACCTTCGTGACCTGCTCCGGAGGCAGGTTGACCCTGGAGGGGGAAGCAGAGGAGCCACTGAGGACACAGAGCTGGAAAGGAGGTCGCACAGAAAACGGCCATTTCCCCTCATGTGGGAAGATCAGCCCCCAGCTGCAATCATCTAGGGAACTCCCACCTCTCCCTCACTTCAGAGGGTGCTGCCAAAATGCCTCAGATAAGGCTCCGGGAGTCAGGGGGACCCACCACAGGTTAGTTGAGCTCTGGGCGTGGAGGGGAGAGGAGTCATTGTTTTGGGAAGTGAAGGAGACAGAGAGAGAGAGAACACTTTAGATACACTACCCGCCTGAGCCCTCCATGCCAGCTCCCCGTAGTACCCCCTCGCCCTACTCTGCCCTCCTACCCTCAGGGGTCCTCATACCAGGGTCCCTCAATCTCCCCACTCCTTGGGTGGCTCTCCTGTGACAGGGTCCCCACATTCAGGCCGCCACGTCCTGGGCAGTACTCACGTGACAGGGTTGAAGGGCCGTTTGCTGCGGTCAGACTGTGACTGCTCTATGTTGATCGATTGGTTCAAGGCCTCTAACTGAAGGGAAAGATCCAGGAACATTACAGAGAGTGGAACAGCATGGCTTTCTCCTCTCTCAGCCCCTTTTCCCAAGCCACAATTGTCCCAAGGACAATCTATCCGGCCACTTACCCACAGTACATCAACAGTGCCAATCACCCCGGCGTCTGGGCACCCATAATTACCCCCTGGGAATTTGTCTCACTGGCACCATAACCCTTGCTCAGAAAAGGCCAGATTTACTTTGTCCCCTTACCATTGCCTGTACCTCCCCTCCTCTTCTCCAGCTGTAAGAGAGGGCAGGAGTTGCCTGCACCGACGGGGCCAGACGGCCTCTTCCCTGCTCCTCACACACAGACTCAAATGTACAGGCACTGATGTACATACACACATACAGAGCCCTAAGAGATTGCCCAGGGAAACCCTCTTTACTGCCTGTTCTCTCGTGACTAGACTTCACCCAGCAGATGGGGCTATGGCACAAGGCTCCTATCCTTCCTTTAGGTAACGTCCTGGTCACGCAAAACTTGTGATTCCCACACACGCAGGCCGGATCACATATGCTTGTATCACACATGTTGGCTCCCCTACACAGGCTCCACTCATGGACCCACACGCGCACTCACCCACAAACAGTACACAGTGATATAATGCTCATCATTCCTACCCAGAGACTGACAAGATCATACACACGGTAACACCCACAGCCACACACACTGCCTGTGGGCCTACGGACACTGACACACACGCTCGCACATGCACCCTGAAATGGCCTTCAGCTCTTGCGGGGTTCTCCCCCTTCCCCCAGAACTTGCCTTCACTCCATGCAGCTTCAGGTAGAAGCAGTCGAGGGGCTTCAGGCCCTCAGGAGTCTTCACGTACTTGGGATCTCCGATCATGCCGATGTAGACCGTGACCTGGAAGTGATTCTTCTTCTGGCACACGAAGGCATCGTCGCCCACGGAGAAGTTGAAGCCTTTGTCCGCATCCACCCGGTACGTGGGTGGGGGGCTGTGCACCGAGGTAGGGGAAAAAGGCAGCAGGTGTTAGACTGAAGGACAAACACTGATATCTCTGCGGGGTCTGATCATTTATAGGGGGAGAAGCGGGGGGGGGGGGGCAGCATAAACAGACAGAGTGTTTCACGGACACTTCTCATCTCATTAATGATCACACAGGCCAGTTCTCCTCATGTTTACAACCAAACAACATCCCCCTGGCAACTACAAGAATGGCTAGTGTGGGAAAGTCACAATAGGGAAGTACTGTATGTATTTTTAGTTGTCTTTGAATGCAGTTCAGTAGCTGGAAACTGGGAGGAGGAGCCAGGATCGTGTGACTAACCCACCTCTGTGCAGATCACCAGCAGGCTCTCTGCTTCATGGGTCACCAGTGACCCCAAGACCCCTTTCTGCAAACTTCTGGTTTACAGTGTAATTTATCCAAGGATTCCAATGTGCTTGATAGGATTGTGCCATAGCTAGTTCTGGGTTCAAACACAAGCAGCTGTTTAACTGTGCACAGCCGCTCTATGCAGCCGCTTAGGGAAAAGAGCGTAAGAGAATCCCATAGCCAATGGAAACTGCAGGGGGGATTTTAGGCTGGCAGAATGTTTCCGGATTGAAAGGGAATATAGTTATTTGACTTGGAATTCGCTCAGGCCGCCAGGGGCACTCCCAGCTCTTATACAAGGTGCCACAGAATCTTTCATGACCACTGGGCGACAGAGAGGCATCCCGTCCAATCACACAGCCCCTCCTTGCGCCACACATTGGAGCACTGACTTCATACCGATTCAGAGGGAAGAGAGAGCTCCACGCTGAATGAGCACATCCTGCTGCCCCTGCCTTGCCCTTGGAGGTCTCCCATCCTCTCACCCCCCAGGTCCAGCCCTGCTTAACGTCTGGGATCTGATTTCTGAATTCTGCTCCTCAGGACAGGGGGCGGTGCTGGTGGATCAGGCTGACCTAGGAAACCACGCAGGGATGGGGATGTGCGGGGGGGCACTGGACATTCTTTGGGGGTTTCTCTCCTGAACAGGATCTTTCAGAGAGACTGATGAGATCCCTCATCAGGTTCCGTTCTCCAAGTGACCCATCCTGGCCTTGCTGCCAGGCTGTACCCGCCCCAAGCAGCCGGATTCCTGGGGAAATCAGAACCACCTGCTGCTGCTGCTAACAGCCTCCAGCTCCCACCATGGCACGTCCCGGCTGGGAGGGGAAACTTGGGCTACAGAAAAGAAACACACGCACCAGCTGGGGAGGTTTAATCTGTATCTCCTTAATGGGCTGGTTACCACGGGAACAGCGAAAATATGTGGTGTTTGCACCAAGTCCCCCTTTCTCCCACCTCCCAAGATCCCTGGCCTGCAATCTGGGCTAGGGCCCCTCTGGAGGGCGCTGCCTGCCTGGCACAGGTGGGAAAGGAAACACCCTCAAGTCAGTCAGTCACTCAGCATTTCAACTGGGAGACCAAAATCCAATCTTTTTCCCCCTTCTCCTCAATTTTCAAATCACGGGGAGCATCATCGTTTTTTATTTATGAAAATCTGCACATAATTACAGGTGCCAGGACTCATTTTTCACACTAGGCATTAAAAAGTACGGGGCATCCTTCCGCCAAAGAAAAAACCGTGCCATCTTCCTCTCCTCCCAGGTCTTAATTTTTAGAACGAACAACAGAGCTTCAAAAGGTCTGAGTGTCAGAGAAGAGTGACTGGGAGGGCAGAACAGCCACTGACAGAAAGACTTACGGCTCCATCAGACTATTAGACCAGACAGACTTTGTAGGAAGGAGTAAATGCAGGAGAGGGTCACTCCCTTTTATACATGTGTCTTCCCACAGGCCTAGTCAATTCAATGCCACAACTACCAGCCTGGCCTAAAAGGAGCCCCTCTCTTCTGGGATCAAAAGACAATTCATTCCCCTAAGCTACCCACAAGAGACACAACTAATCCAGGGCAAGATGTGTGGGATCCCTGGAAGATGGGGTTCCCCGAGTGATAGCTGAACAGCAGCCAGCGGGTGAAACGTGGTCCAGGAAATTCTCCAACATTACCATCTTCATCCTTAACACTGCAACGTGGCCCACAAAGACTACAGGTCCCAGTATGCAGTGCCCCGTCCTGATCTGTGCTGCCCGCTGGGCATTTCCATACTTGCAAAAGCACCTGGATCACGCCCGGGTGACAGAAGATATGCGAGGATGCACTTATTCAAGGTTTAATGCAAGGATCTTTCACATACGCTTTCATATCATCGGCTGTATGGGCTGCACTTCCACCCTGATGAGAAGGGTAATCGTTTTCATTTCTTTTATGATTACCAGTATCATTATCCCCATTTAACAGATGGGAAAGTGAGGTACGGAGGATGGGTGACTGACCTAAGGTCATAGAGTAACAGGGTTGGGGTTGGACACCAAGTGTCCCAACTCCCAGTCCTATGCTCTTGACATGGCCACAGGGCCTCGCAGACCACACGGCCTTCTGATGAGGGTCACTGCCATCTGCTTCATTTACTGCTGAGTAAGCGCAGCCTCAGGACTTCTGGCAAGTAGCAAGTGCAGCCCTCAGCTCCCAACCTGCAATCTCCTACAGATTCTTGATTGTTTCCCAAATGATTGGTAACTGCTAGGTCTCCCATCAGCCAGTCAAGACTCTTAATTAAACTCCAGTGTCACAAACTGGATCAGAACAACAACAGCAGCAGCATAAAGCATCAACAAAAACAGTAAGTTGGATCCCTCTTTTAGAAGCGTCACCCAGCCCCATGTCATCCCAAAGTTCATTTGCCAGCCAGTTCCTGCTCCCGCTGCTTCTCACTGTCCTGGTTCCCCACACGAGTCACATCCCCTCACTGGCCTCCCACCATTCTGCCAGTAGAAACACACCACCCCCATGGGCTGTGTTTTTTGGACTCCCCAGTGGTGAATGGGTTAATGTTGAATGACATCTTCCTGGTGATTCAGGCTCTGGCGAGTGAAGCCGGGACAGCTCCATGAGTAACCATTTATTTCTTCCTTGGAGCAGCAGAGGGACCCTGGGCTGCCTGAGATGTGACCTGAACAAAAAGCAGACGCTGGAAGTGGAGAGCGCTACCTTAGCCAGAAAGAATGAGAGGAATTTCCCTCTCTTGCTCTTGCCCCTTCCTCACAGCTTCAGAGCTTCATTTTTGCCTTCCATTTCTTCCCACTAAACTCCTGCATTGACTCTCACGGGTTCCTCTCTCACAGCAACGTATGAATTACCCGTCGTGGATCAGACCCAAGACCTGGCCCATCTCTGACAGTGGCAGCATTAGATGCTTCAGAGGAAGGTGTGAAAACCCTGCAGCAGGCAGAAGTGTGATTATCTGCCCTCCACGTTAGGTCTCTCCTCTTCCTCAAGCTCTGTCATTTGGTCCATGTCTTGCTGCTGTTCATTCCCCTTGGTCCCTCGTGAACGGGTCCCTGAGAGCATGTGGTCTGGGCTCCTCAGGCCCTGGTCCCTGTACCAACTGTGTGCACGTACACAGACTCTCCCGCCCCTAACAACCGCTCTCACCCCGACACACACTCCCCTCTTTGCACAGAAACACAATTCACCCACTCCCACCCTACACTATCGCTGCACCTTCAGCAAGTGCACAGTCTACTCTGCTCATCCCCCGGGCCACAACCTCACTGCCTCCATAGGGTACCAGGGCAGTGGTCTGCATGTGCCACTGGTGTACCAAGGGAGAACCAGGCGCCAGCTGCAGTAGTGAGAGACACAGAGAGTGAGGAGGAGGGGGAGGGGTTCACAAAACCAACAGGAGCCTCCCAAACGTGTTCTGGTTAACGTCCATTCCGGCTGATGGCTGCCCAACACACATGCACACACACACTGAACAAACCCCTTGGAGGGTCCCCCCTCCTCTGCCTCCCAGAACACACTGCCCAGATGAACACGATTCCCCATACTTCAATTCCCCATAGCGCCAACAGACAGAGCTTTCTGATTGGCTGTGAGTGATGTCATCTCCATGGGCAATAATCCTCTGCAAACATCCAGGGTCTAATGTGGAAATTCCATTTCAGAGCTTTTGAAACCAGACGGGACCATTCTGATCATCTAGCCTGATCCCTGTGTCAAGCCCCCAACTCCTGGTTGAGCTCTGTTAGCAGGACACATCCAATCCTGATTTAAAGCATGGAGAATCTACCACCTCCCTTGGTAAATTGCTCCAGTAATTATTTACCCCCACTGTTAAAAAAATCCATTCTGTAACAGCAAAAACACCATCTCTAGCCTCCTGCCGGATGGGTGCTGTATCCCCTTGGAAATTCTGTCTCACCCAAGTTTCAACTCACCGCCTTTGATGTCACTGGCATCCAGAATTACACCTCATGAAGCGCTGGCCTACAAAAGTCCAGCACTCTGGGCCGTGGGGATAATTAACATACATTTCTTGGGTTTTAAGTGTGTCTGCTGGATGGTTCCAGCTTTGATGCATGTTTGCTGCCAATTTGGCATTGGGGGATAAATGACCTTGGGTGCCAGGCCCCGCTACTGAGAGCGAGAATGAAGATTATTCATTGACTTGCCAATCAAAACACAGGCTGCAGCCAAAGCCACACTAATTTTTTCCAGTGAGAGTGGGAAGGTCAGAGGGCAAACTCCCGGGAATAGGAGGTCTAGGGTCAAATGGATTATTTTAGCCAAAAGGCCTCCACTGATGAAAAGTAGATTAACACAGGTTTCAGAAGCTCAGGCTTGGAGGTGAGGTGATTTCTCCTAATGCTGAGTGAAGGTGAAAGGTTATGAACTCCCCAAAGCCAGTGTCTGACATTGAGACTCAAAGGAACCAGCAAGTTACAAGGGGAACCCAGCCGCACTCAAGTTGAAAAGAGGAGGAAAGGAGAAGGGGTGTAAGGAAAGGTGTGATAACGACAGAGAGGAGAAAGAAGGACGTAGGAAATATTTAATTGTATTTGTGGCTGAGAACAGGTGGAGCGTCAGAGGCAGGAATGGGGTCATTACATATGATCAGTTTCTTTCCCTTTCCAAACATGTTCTCCCCATATCTGCCCTCCCTTCTCTCTCTCTGTACCCACCCTCTATGCACAAGAGTTAAATGTCTGAAGAACATTTGATAAGCTTTCTGATTTCTCCTCTTCCCGAGTATAAATGCCAGGCTAAGGGACAGGAATCTGTTGCTAAAAAGCATAACGGGACCTTCAGCCAACCTCCACAGTCTGAATCAAATCACACAGCATCCATCCAACACCTACTCCACTAACACCACCACAGAGACCTGCTCAAACCATGGCACCCACCCAAGAGAGACACGCTCGCGACACGTAGTGCGACTACCAAGATCTCAGTGATCAACCAATGGCCAACTGGGATTTACATAGAGACTATCCTGCCATTGGAGGTTCACTTACCCAAGATTATCCTGCCATTGGTAGCCAGCCAGGAGGGATTATTTTGAGATATACAGTGCCATCTGCGCAGGGGAATTCACCTAAGACACATCACCTAGCAGTGGGGACTCTACTGTCTAGAGCCCAAGCAAAGCTCAAAGCAGTGAGCTCCAGCTGACTCCACAGGATGGAGGCCTGGGGAGCACCAACCAGTACAATGGGAGGAGTAACTGGAGGAACACACCAGCTCTGCTTCCAGGCCAGAGTATGGATGCACTGGCCTCAGCATAAAAAGGTTTCTGTTCAGCTCCAGGCTGCCCCTGGCCAGCTGCCTCACCTCAAACTGTAAACAAACAGTGAGAGGGGAGGAGAGTGGGCCCTCTGGGATTCATCAACGTGCCCTGTCAAATAGATGAATTACCCCCTTTTCCCCAGAGTAAATTAAGCAACTGCCTTGTTCCAAACCTCCTCAGCTTTGTTGTTGGAAACCAGCTAACCCTTTAGAAGGTTCAATGGGTTTGATACCACAAGACGGGTGTGATAAGCCAATATTAAATATGTAAATCTATTAGCAATAAAATAAATCAGAGATACTGGCCCATCCCTCAGCCCATCCCACCTAACTCAGAGACACAGGCCCTTCAAGTTGAGACATACATTTCTCAAGCACCTCCCTCCAAATCCAGGACACCAGTCCGTTCTACCCATTCCTCCCAAATCAGGGACACTTGGCCCTTTACAATATGCTCCATTAAAATGGGAAGTCCCCTGTCCTTTACACCGGCCACCCTAAACTTAAGCAACCTTGCCTCATTAAAAAGGGAAAGGTGGTCTTTTAAACAGAGTGGAGTAATTCAGATCTCTAACGATAGGTCTACATGTGATAAAAGATGTGCGGCACAGCCACGGCTGGCCCGGGTCAGCTGACTTGGGCTCTCGGAAGGCTCGGGGTGTGGGGCTATAAAATTTCAGTGCAGACATTCAGACTCGGGCTGGAAGCCCAGGCTCTGAGACATCACAAGTGGGGAGGGTCTCAGAGCCCGGGCACCAGCCTGAACCCAAACGACTACACTGCCATTTTATAGCCCTGCAAGCCTGATTCAGCTGACCCAGGTTCTGAGACATGGTGCCCCTATTTGATTGACAGAGTTTGTTTTTAGCCTGCTATAAAGGGACTCAGTCCTGCTGGGACAGTCGCAGTGGCATCCACCGGATGATGATCCAGCTCTGCCTGGAGGAATCTACAGACGAACAGTCGCCATGTTCATCTCAAAATCCACCTGAAGCTTTAGGCCCCTTTAGAGGCAGAGGAGCTGTCTTGTCTCAGCACAGCAGAGTATCAGTATCCTGTCCAACAGCAGAGCTGGCCTGCACCGAGCTCCCCCACTCATCTAGCCAAGGCAATGGCCAACAGAAAAGTCTTGTTCCAAGACGAACCCCAGCTCACAGGATTGGAGCAGCAGAGAGACATCCAGCGTAACCAGCCCAGTAGACTACTGCCAGGCAAGCACCTGAATGACTCATGGAAGATGACTCTCCCCCCCCCCCCCAATGCTTCTACCAAATTCACAACAACCAGCAGATGACTGGCACTGCTGGCTTCCGGCTCACTATATAAAGCAGAGACAACTGTTAACTGGGATTGAATGCTCCTGGCTTAGAGCTGGAACAAGCCTGATCCCAGGATGACGGCAATGGTCAAAATCCGAGGCACGAAGCCTTGTCAAGGAACAAACACTGGCACAGTTCTTCCACCTTTTGGTGCTGGTCGCTATCTTCCTCAACCGCTGCAGGTCCCTGAGGGAGAAATAATCCACGTGTCTTCAAATCCCACCTCCCAGCAGATGGGGTCATCAACTGAAATGCAACTAGTTCTCTAAGGAAGAATCTGCAAAGCAATGACACAGGGGAAAGGCACAGAGCAGACCTTCAGCCACGTCCTGACCCCCTCTGACAGCCAGCTCAGACATCTGTATGCAAACCAGGTCATTTTCCTGTAGCGAGGAGTGACAGACAAATCCCATTGCTAAACGTTTGCTGCTCCTTGGCATCGCTGCCACTGGTGAACCTCTTCTGCTACTCCGCTCAACTCACCGACACTCAGAATTTGGCCTCAGAATGCTACTGTCAGGTGGATTTGTGAGACATGCAAGATATCCATGGTCTGTTCACCCTTAGCCAAAGGACTTGGGGACACACGCCCGTTTGTTCCAATGAGAACGTACTTGACGGTTTGTCCTGAGCATTGCTCTTCCACAGCTCAGTAGATGGACGAAGTACATGAAGGCAGTTCAGACAGCCAGTAGTTCTGGTGAATTTATATGCAAAGCCCTGGAGTCTGACCAGAGCCCAGTAACAGATTTCTCCATACAGGCCTCACAACCAGACCAGGAGGTATCCTCAGTCAGCACAGATGTACTCTGTTACGAGTTCCACAATCCACGGTCCATCAGATTTCAATGTCCAGGGCCAATGGACCCTAAGCATGATGGTCTTTGGGACACAGTGCGAGACCCATCTCTTGTCTCCTGCCTTCCGCGAGGTGTGAGCTGTGCGGGCTGGTCAGTAGTTTAGTGTGTGCACGAGGGGAGTGGGGGGAGAGTCATTTGGTTGTGGCTTTGCCAGATCGAGCTATAGTGCCACATTAAACACTGTGCACTTGCCCACAGGTTGGATACATTTTATCAGCTTAAAAATAAATGAATAAATCGAGTTCTGACACGTTAAGGACTCTGCTAGGCATGGAGGCTGATCTACTGAATATTCTCATCTCTTCATCCTGCTGGTGGAGCTTGGGAACAACTGGACTGGCTTCATCTGAAGCAGAGCAAAAAGAACAAGGGCAGCCTGGCAGTCAGAACTCCCCAAAGCCTGAGAAATACTCCTGCAGAGGGGCTGTGAGCAGGCTGCAGCTCGAGCCCATTAAAGACCGACTCTTACGGTGAGGATATTACCGCCATGTCTGTGCACAGCTCAGCTCCGGGTAAACCTTTGCTGATGTGGAAGCTGGTTCTCCATCCTTACACATGTGGTGGAGGTATCTGCTAGGGAGAGCTGCCTTTGACAGCCCAGTCATCCAAATGCTCTGGGAGACTGAGCTTCTCGCCCCCACCAGACAGTCAATGGGGCTGGTGAGAAATGCAGCCAGGGGCTGGGAACCTGAGCAATTTCCTGTGGGGGTATGAAAACAGGCCTCCTGCAGGTCTGCACTCACTCCCCACTCTCCCCTGCTGGGCCCCACGTGAAGGGCAAGAGTAAGAAAAGGATGAGACTTTGATCCCACAATTCGGCTCCCTAGGGCTGAGATTGGAGCTGAAAACCCTCTGGCTTCTTCTGGAGAATGAAACACCTAGTACAGAACCAGTCATACACGAACCCACCTCTCTGCTACAATTCTCCTCCAGTTTGGACCAAAGCACCTCTTTTAGCTCTGGAGCTGGTACACAAGAAGCTCTGAGAGCTTTGCAGAGGTCAAAGCCCCCTTCTCATTCTAGCACTGCTGCAGTGGGCTCCTGGCTGGGGCTTTCCCAAATGGCCGAGCTGTGAGAGACGGCTTGGGTCTGCCTTCTAAGGATCAGCTCTCCTTTCACTCCTCGTGGTCTGGGCCTGCTCCCTTTTTGTGACCCCTCTGGCTGCCCACATGCCACTGGGCCAAACAGGTTTGTCCTTCCAGAAGCAGGTTAATTTTGCATGAGAGGAAGGACGGCCTTGTCGCTAAGGCAAAGGCCTGGGAGTCAGCCCAGCTGGATTCTGTTCCCAGATCTGCCACAAGCTCATCCTGTGATTGGGGCAAGTCACGTCATGTCTCTGTGCCTCACTTTCCCCAGCTGTAATATCAGGCTTAATTCACTGAAAGCCTCAGCGGTAGGCAGTGTTGTTACACACTCGTCAGGGACTTGGAACCGGCTGGCCACATGCTCTGCCATCTGAGGCAACCTCCCTAAGTCTCACGCCCTTCCCTGCTCCCATAGCTGGCCCTGCCAGGAGTCCTTGGCCTTTTCTCTGAACGTCGTTCTGACGAAGCCTGATCATTTTCTCATTTTAGTTGGTATCTCGCACAACAAAGCCCCTCCCCCGAGCCCCAAAATAGGGCCCCAGAGACTGGCAGTGTGGAAACTGAGGAGGAGTAAGGGGTGTTTACGGGACTAGCCGTTCCTGGAATCCAGACTGCTGCTTGCCAGTTTTCAGTCACCTTTCCGGAATGTGGGGAGGATTCGCAGCAATTTCTTCCTGAACATTCATCTTTCTCACCCTGTGAGCTGTGCGCACTTGTTCCCTCCACCCCGCCGTTCCCTCCACCTCAGCCTCCCAGCCCTTCCCTCCACCTTGCAGCATTTCTCTGCACCCCTCAACTCCACCTCAGCCTCTTGGTCTTCCCCCACATCTCCGCCCTCTCTCCTAGCCTCCTACCCTTTCCCACCCCATCTCTCTTCCTCTTCCTCCAGCTCCCTGTCCAGCTCTCTCTGGGTAAGTCTACACTGGAGCTGGAGGTGTAATTTCCTACTCAGGCAGACCTACACATGCTAGCTCTAATCCAGTTGGTGCACTGAACATAGCAGCGTAGCCACGGCTGCGCAAGGACCTAAGCACCCTGACTACAAGCCCGTCTGAAAGCGAGGTACTTACTTGGGCAGCTAGTCCCTCCTGCCGCTCGCACCGCTGCAGCTACGCTTCTGTTCATAGTGTGCCGGCTGGATCAAAGCTGGCCTGGGTATGTCTGCCCGAACTGCGAATTCCACCTCCAGTGCAGACTTACCCTCTGCCTTTCTCCCTTCCCTCTGTCGCTACTCCCCAGCTCTCTCCAAGCCTGTGGGCAGCAGGGGCCAGTGGCCCACTTCTCCACACTCCTGCTCAGGGTCTCTTTTGATGAGCCACGTCTCACGCCTTTACAGGAAAGTTAATGTTCATTTTAAAAATCCAGGGCGGTGGATGAGCCTGAAGCTGGGGGCAGAGGCCCCTCTGATCCAAAGAGACCCTTAGACGGGCTGGGTTTAGTATCACAGGCTCCTGCTAAGCATGTGTTCTGAGTAACGCAAGGAGATGGCAATAGCCAGACCTGCCTTGGATGGTACAATCAGACGCTCACACACAGCTCTGTTCCTGGGGCCGGCCAGCATTTCACGCTTGCAGAGAATTAACTTTCCCCTGGGCAGGTTATAATGGAGACCGACACAGGATCCCAGGGATTCCAGCACAGCGCTGCCACCCCCCCGCCGACTCTTGGGCTAGGGGAGGACAAAGGGCTGGTGGGGTAGACGTGAGTGTGGCTGTACCTCTGGGGGACTGGTCAGTTACTCACAGCTCCTTGTAGTTGGCATCGTAGAGAGTCACCCACTTGTTCTGCTGATGCGGCTGCCACTTTATGGACTGGTAGTTGGGATCCAGGTAGGAGCCGTTCAAGCTGTCGTTGTCTTGAATTAGCCCTGCAGCCATGGGGAAATATTTACTGAAATCATTTCCGTGAGGTCCCTGACCAGGCAAGAGCTCCCCCTGCTGGTACAAGGGAGATACTTCCACTCTGCACTCGCTCAGCCCGGGACCCATGTCCTGACTGCGCTATCAGTGCACCCTGTGCCCCAGCCCAGGGCCAAGGGGAGAGCGTCCACCCTCCGCACTATCAGCTCTGGGAACAACTCTCTCACTTGCTTATCTGGGGGGACACTTCCAGTCTCACTCTGTCCTGCAGGCTCCTCTCCCATGCACCCCACCTGGGGAGAGCTCCCCCTGCTGGTGCCAGGGAGGTGTTTGGTAATGTTGTGGGAGGAGGGGACGAAGAGCACATACCTGGTGAGAGTGCCCCCTGCTGGTGCCAGGGAGGCGTTTGGACTCTGTCAGGGTTGAGTGGCACAGACCCCATACCTGGCTCCTGCTTTATCATCCCGTTGAGCATCTGTGCGTTGAGTGTGTTGGGGGGCGACTCTGAGTGTTTCCTCTTCTTGGCTGGGTGAACTGGGAGGCTGCGGAGACCAACCGGGACAGGAAACCCTGAGCTGCAAGGCAGCGAGCAGGAAAGCAGGGCAGCTGCTCAACCTCCACCAAGGGAACAGCGAGCGGGGAACTGATGGGCCCCAAAGGCAGGAGCGGGATTTGGGCTTGGGGCTGGGGAAGATTTTTTAAAATAAGGGGGAGGGATAGCTCAGTGGTTTGAGCATTGGCCTGCTAAACCCAGGGTTGTGAGTTCAATCCTTGAGGGGGCCATTTAGGGATCTGGGGCAAAAATCTGTCTGGGGCTTGGTCCTGCTTTGAGCAGGGGGTTGGACTAGATGACCTCCTGAGGTCCCTTCCAACCCTGATATTCTGCGATTCTACGGGGGCAGGAGCAGGGACTCAAGTGAAGGCAAATGTCTAGTTCAAACATTTAAAAATTAAAGACTTTGTAATCTCAGCATAGGGAGACCCATTACTTTTCAGTGTCATAATCGCCCCCCCCCTTACCGCCATGCCCCACCCCTGCACCCCACCGCCCCTTTACCGCCATGCCCCACCCCCGCACCTCCTCTGGGATACAAACATCCCCCTCGGTTCTCCCTGTCCCTCCCCGACGCTCTTACTCTGCTCCATGCTGCTGCAGGAGCTGGTGAAGCATCTGCGACTGCTGGGCGTGGTGGAGATCGCCTGGGGACATGCCCTGCCCGATGACATACGGCGGCATCAGCGGCTCAGGCTTCATGAACATGTCCCGCTGCATACTGGGATAGTGGGGGTTGTGCTGCTGCTGGTGTGGATGCGGCGGAGGTGGTGGGGGACCCTGAAGGTGGGGAGGCGGGGGAGGGTGCTCCAGCCGGGAAGGTGGGGTCATGTGGCACATGTTCTCGGGGGTCATGGTCCGGAGGAGGTGAGGCTCTTCAAAGAAAATATAATGGATTCATTAGAACCCCACGTACAAGGGCAAACACAATCTGTCCCGAGTCCACCCCTCCCTCCCCACTCAACCACCCGCCCCTCCCCAGTCCCAGGGGAGTCCAAACCCACCCACGGCAGATTACATCATGTTCCCGCAAACTCCCCCCACTTCCCCAAGCTGGGTTACCATACGGCCGGGGTTTCTGGACACAGCCTCTTTTTCGAGCCTCCGCCCTATGTCTGGGGTGGGAGGATTTGAAAAGCAACAGGCAATGTCCAGGGGTTTTGCAGCTCAGAAAGAGCCTCCCTTGCAGCGGCAGCTGATTGGTCCATTCCCCTGTAAGCCACAACGGCCGGATCCCGCCCACCCAGGTCCCGGTTCCCAGCTGTGGGGTGGGGGTCCCACAGGGAGGCACTGAGTGACAGCTAGCGCGGGGTCCTGGGCTTCTGCCAGCCGCCCTGCCACTGTGACACAGAGCAACACTGCCTCCCCACCTCCAGTGAGTACCCCCGCCGCAGATACCCCCCTCCAGCATCCCCACCTGCCTACCCCCTGCCCCAGCACACTTGGGCCCCTAGCCCACCTCTCCCAAATGAGTCTACTCTGGTGTGGGTAACTATGCAGGCAATTCTGGGACTGTATTTCTCCTCCCATCTCCTGCTTGTTTGGAGGCCCAGGTGTCCCACGGGAATGGCTGGGGATTTCCAGTTTGTAAGGAGAGTTCCAGCTACTTTTCCTTTATAAACTCAGCAGCGTGGTAAGGCTTTAGGCCCTGTGATTTGGAAAGGGGGTTGAGGGAGCCGGATGAGCAGAATGCCCCACACCCACAGTTAGCAAGGCTCCCAAAGGGCTCACATCGGATCTAGTCCATGCGTAATAGGAGGCTGACACTACATTACAGCTAAGGTTTAAACAACACAATCAGGATGTTCAGAGTTCAAGCTCCCAGTAACTCCCAGCACACAAGTCACTAATGCCTTGATACGTAGGTGCAATGGGGCAGAGTTAGTATTTAGCTGGACTGCTGTAGCCTCAGGAATCGGGGCCCCTGTGATGATTTAGCTTATGTCTGTCTGTCTCTATGGCACACTACAAATGTCACTTTGGTCGTGAGAAGGACCCATCCTTCCCTGATGTCTTTGTGCCTCTATCTTGGCCTGGAATTGCAAGCCACAGGGCAAACAATGCAGAGAGATCAGGAGTTGTTAATCCGGAGGATCACCTATTGAAATGCAAGCACCTCGACCAATGAGCTCACAGATATCCCGTCCTTCCAGGTGAGCTGGTAACCAAGCAATGGATCACCTGACAAGGGACTCGACAGGGTCACCTGTCGAAGGGGACTGCAGCTTTACAAAAGTGTGGCTCCCTCACAGACCGCCATCTTTAGAGAGGGAGACGCACTAGACCCTGACGGCTGAGCGGGAGGACCAGGGACCCGGGAAAGGTCTGTCCAAGACCCAAAGGGTTCTCAGAGTGGCAAGGGAGGGATTTGCATGCAGGTTTTATTTTTCTAGAGATCTGTATCTATCTTGTCTATGCGAAAAGAGTGTGTGTGCTTAGAAACTCCTTTGCAGCGTCTGCGTGTTACCTGCTTACGCTGCCACGGAGCCCTCAAAGAAATCAGAGGGTTGTGCTCTGGCGGAACTTGGGGAGCACGCAGCAGCTACTGGGGAGGCTTGGATGAGCCAGCACTAGTTCCAGGGCCTATGCAATGGGACCGCGTGGTCACAAGGGGTGTCGGACAAGGGGTCTGCCCCTGCAGCACATGCCTAGAAGCCCAGAACCTGAGAGACAGCGTGGCTGAACTCTGCCCAAGCCCAGCAAGCTAAGAGCAGCCTGGGGAGCGTCCGGCTGGGAGAGCTCATGAGGGTTGTAACAGCCCCGTCGTACTAGGCACTGTGCACATCCAGAGCCAAGGGACAGCCCCTCCCCAAAGAGCTGACAATATAAGACAAGAGACGAGCAGCAGGAGGGCGCGTCAGGTAACAGTGAGATGCGTACAGACAGCCTGATAAGCAGCGGTCACAGCACACACGCTGTCTCGCCGCAGCCGAGGATTTTGTGAGCACACTCAGAAGCTGCACAGGAAATAAGATAGGGGAAATCTCACTTGCTGTGCCCCCAGCACCAGCCCCCGCCATGCCCGCAGCACCACCCTGCAAGCCCAGACTAGTCCCCTCGTTGCACCAGCCCTGCCCAACTCCTGCCTATCATAGGTACTTCTCTGGCCCCCAACACTGCAGGATCTGAGCACCTCACAAGCTTCAGGGTATTTAGCATCAACCCTCCCCCCCCGAGATGCAGGGAAATGCTTCTATCCCCATGTTACAGCCAGGGCCAACCGGGGGGGGGGGGGGCAGGAGGGCCATTTGGCCTGGGCCTCAAGCTCAAAGGGGGCCTCAAATTTAGACACTTGTTAATTTTTTGGCATTTGATAAGTTTTGCAACTTGTTTTTATGCACATAATTTTTTCGTTAACTGATCTAGATTTTGTCATATTAAAGAGTTTAAAATGTTCATAAATATTAATAAAAATATATCAGTTCTGATGGCACATCAAAAACCTGGAACACAAAATGATGTGTCGTCATTTTTTCTTTTTATTACGGCTAGGGGCCTCAAAAGCTGGAAGTGGCCGGGGCCCCTCTGAGAGAGCCTAGTTACAGCTGGGGAACTGAGGCACTAAGGGGCTTCCTCACGGCCCCACAGGAAGTCTGGGGCAGAGCAGGGAATTGAACCTGGGTCTCTCCAGTCCAAGGCTAGTAACGTAATCACTGGACAATCCTTCCTCAGTTCCTGTATCAGCAACTCCCTGCTCCCTCACTGCCCCTTTATCCTGCAGCCATGAGCCACCCTGTAACCCCGGCCTGCACCACAGCTCCAACCTCTCCCTCTCCGTGCCCCACCCACGTCCTCCAGTCATTGCCACCACCACCGCAGCCTCCTCTCCTAGCCATGCCGCCTCCCAGCCTGGGCTTCTCTCATTTCCACTGACACCAACGCTTGCCATGGGAGCGACCCTCTCTGAGCCGCTGGGGAGGGGAGCCACAGGTAGGGGCTGACTGGAGAAAGACATAACAACACAACGACATAGGCTGGCCCAACCTGACTGCTAAGTGTTGGAAATCTCACCCTCAGTGGTGCAATAGCGGAGAGATTTTTGTGTGTGTGCATTTAATTCACTAATATACATTTTTACACACAGAGAGGACTTTGATCCTCACATTTAAATAAACAAGGGAGATTCAAATACACACTCCTACTCCCCACTTCTATATGTGGGATCAGATATTGAAATGAAGCCACTATCTGGATTTATTTGACTGTGTTGCCATCAAAATAAATGTTTAACGAGCGGCATCTGAGGGTGTATGCAAACTAACTGCCCCCACCACAGGCCCGGATCCAGCAACAAATTCCACACAAGCAAAACCCTGTGTCCACATGGAGCTCCTGGCAAGATCAAGGCCTTACACCTTAACCTGCAAACACTCCCTACCCAGTACACTACATGCAAGCAGACTCACTGAAGTTAATGGGACTCCTCACAGTCCGGTAGTACTTGTTTGCAGCAGCAGGCCCTTACCCTGTTAGAAAGAATAGCGTCCCTAGGCTTCAAACATTCAGCTGGACTGATCCTAAGTCAAATGACTCCCAGTGCAATACATTAAGAAATAAGGCCCAAGGAAAGGTGGAAGTTTCTAACATGAAGCCACTTTGAAGGCATCTGAGAGCAAAACAGAAGTATTGGGAACAGCTGTGAGCTGGTGAAACCCATTCTTTTTCACACATGAATCTCTGGAGGCCCCAACTCCACCCTGCAAAAAAAATTCACATGGGAGATGAGAAAAGGCATGAGAAATTTTAGCCCCAGGGGTCATTTTTTGGTGCCAGAAAATAGTAAATATCTGGAAGAAAGGTCTAGGAATTAAATAAATCGTAACTGGATTTGGGTCCCAGATACGACATGTGGATCAGGGTTTTGATTGGAGCTCTCTATCCTTAACCTGAATTACTGATATGATACTAGGTAACAATAATACTTGAATATTAAGGAGCGGCACTACATACTTCAGCTTGAGGTTGAAGCAGTGTTGCCAACTCTGAATTGCAAGTCAAGTGATATTTGATGATCTTCTTAAAGCCCCAGATCCTGGCATCCTGTGAAGATGTGAAAGTTGCAGCTTTCATTGTAAACAAAAGGTAGGTTTCTAGTTCTTGTGGTTGCCGAGAAAAGTTTGAAAACATGAACTCCAAAGGCTCAAACACCAGAAGGGTAAATACACAGAACACAATACCAGCTGCCTACATTGATGATCTTGCTCACAGTTTCCCTGCTAATCAAGGGTTCCCCCACCACACCCCAATCATGCATCCCTCCTGAGCAACGGATATGCGAGGATACTGGAGACATGGTGAGCAGTGGCAGTAGTGTTATGTGAATGACAGGCATCACTTTATAATCGCATTTGAATATAGGGGTGCCTGTGCTTTCCCTGGACTTGGCCGTGACGGGGGCTTGAAGGAAGGTGATCCCTAGGCAGCATAAACTGTATAAAATGGAGACATTGCTCACTGGCTAGCGGAAATGACCAAATAATATGGTTAGGAACTGTCCCCATTAGCGAGGGGGCACGTCCACCTTTTGTCACAGAAGTTTGCAGTTGAAAGGTATTACTGGCCCTTTGGTTGTTCCTGGATTCCCAGGTTCTTCTGTGGCAGGAAAATTGCAGCCATTTCTTAGAAGGGACCTTGCTATAATCTTCAGCGCCTTGCTCACTTCCAGAACGGATTGCTGCCATGCGCTCTGCATGGGGCTACAACTGAAGACCACCTGAGAGCTACCCTCACCATCCTCTTTGCAGCACAAAGCAATCAATTTAAATAAATGATTGAAAATCTTGCCCCATGGATACTCCTCCTCCAGAAAGATTTAAACTCCTCCATTATGAGAAGTAGAAGAAGAAACAGAGGAAGAACTAAAAGAATCAACACTGACATTAATGCAAGGTGGTCAAACTCGAGAAATGGTCTGTTAAGGGCTACAAGTATATATACACAGGCAAACCTGTGTTCTGGCTTAATTCTCTTGCTTTTTCAACTGAGAAGAAAACCGAAGAATATGGTATCCAAGTTGGTGAGGATGCTGTGCAAGGATGGAGAACAAAGTATGACCAGGAACACTCTACCATGTGCTCAGACAATGAAAATAAAACAACATGATGCTAGAACTAGTCGGATGCAGACATGGGGTGTTCAGCACACTAATTAAACCTCTTTGGGAAATAAGTAACACCGAAAGCACAGAGTGGAAGTTCACACATTGTCCTGCAACTGCCAGCATCCTCACAGCTGGCTGACTGGAAACGGGGGACTGATGCCTCAGCTTCCCTATGATTCTTGGCAGAAGGCTCAGAACCCCGCAGGCCAGACTGTCAGCTGGTGGAAATCTGTGCAGTTCCTCTGACTTCAGTGGTGCGCCACCAAGTTATGCTATCTGAGGCTCTCTCCCTATGTTACATTTGCATCCAACTATAATTATTATAGTTTGTACACTGAGCAAGAGCAGGACTTAGATCAAAACATCTCATGCCATTTGCACAAGGGATTCTACAGAGAGGCACTAGGCTCGCAAAAGCAACTCAAAAGGTTTAAGTGGAATTTGATAGAATACAGGCAGACGATACTACCACTGCCATTCAGGAAAATCTAGCTTGATCTAAATAATGAAGAACTGAAACCACACTAGGACAAAACTGAAAAGCAAGTCCGAGAAGCTATGGAACATTTTGGATACTTAGCCAAAGTGACTGATCCCAGATACATAGGCTCATCAGGCAAGCCCAGAACAGGAAAAAGAAGGCTTGAAGCATAGAGGTATGGGAGGCAGTGGGGCCTAGCAGATAGAGCACTAGAATGAGAATCAGGAGACCTGCATGCTATTCCCAGCTCAGCCATCGGCCTGTTGGGTAACCTTGGGCAACTCACTTCGTGCCTCCGTTTCCCCATTTGTAAAATGGGGATAATGACGCTGACCTCCTTTGTAAACCACTGTGAGATCTACCCACAAAACGGGCTAGATAAGAGCTAGGCATTATTGCTTAGTATTAGGTGATGGAACGTCATATTGAGTCCCTTCCTTTCCCTTTTAGTATTTACAGCTGAAGATCCAGATTACTCCCCTAAATTTATGTTTGCGAAGGCGGTTGCGCTGCAGTTCATTGCGTCAACATGGTGGGAACATGTGGATGCAAAATAATGGAATTCAGATTATTATCCATTTTGAAAAGACCTGCAAACTCCAATCCAACCAGCGCAGCCCTGCCAGAGCATGCGTTTAGCATATTCAGATTGGTTTGGTCAAGACTTCATAATAAGCTAGGCGCTGAGAAAGCAAATACATCGGTAAAAGCGTATCGGGAGCTAAAGGCAGTTGGAATGGAATGGCAGGCCTACCCAGCTGGCAGATGGGGGGTTGGATGCTGTATTCTATTTACAGAACAGTAGGCTTTCAATCTGGGCATAGCCTGCCTTTACGTGTTGACTGCTAAACATGCTTATGAAGCAAATCACAGAGTCTGTGTTTGGTGCCTCACTTCTTCATAAAACTGCCGTGGGTTTTCCTGGGGTTTTCCAGGAGGTGAGTTGGGATTGATTTTTCTTTCATGGGGAAAAAAACAACACACACACACAGACACACACAAAACCCCACACACCTGGGTTTTCCAGGTTGGAGGAAATCACCACAAACCCTGCTTGTGGGCCCTGACCTCCTGCCTCATTACACCACTAGCAGGGCTGAGCTCAGCTGAGGCCCTCGAGCAAACAGGCCCTAGATTTCCACGTCTGAGAGAAGCTTGTTGCTCTCTCAACTCAAACTCGCTTTCTCCCCGTAAGCCAACAAAACCGGAGTCTGCTGACCCAGACGCAAGGCAAACCTTGTCTGTTTACACAGGCTTCTGCCTAACTTAGCAATAGGGTGTGTTTGGGGAACGTAGGGTGCATTAGTCTGTGATTTCAGATCTCTCAGGGGGTACTATGCTCTTCCTGCACAAGGGAATGACTGGATCCCAGCACCCAACACTGGGACGTGGAGAAGGGGGCAGTTTGCAGGTGTTTCAAATGCAGAGAGAGGTTCCCTGCACCCCCCGTGGAGAAAAAAGGAGGAGGATATGGGCAGCAGGGACACGGCATTCCTGGCTGACCAGAAGCAGCTGGCCCCACCTGCCCGCACACGGAACCTGCACAAGGCCAGCCTAAGGATTCACTCACACTGGGCTTCGGGCCAGCCAGAATAGGGGATTCTTCCATGACACCAGCAGAGAAGCAAAGCGTTGGTCATCAACAGATGACGTGGGAATCGCAGAAGGTACTAGATGTGAGTGAGGCAGACGGGTACTGCCCTGCTGGGGCTCGCTCAGTGAGAAGAGGCAAGGAGAGGAGGGCTCTAACTGTGACACGGAAGGAGTTGCTAGCAGACCCAGTCTGTGTTATAGGTCAGGGTAAGATTCGCAAGCTCATTTGATACACGCCCCCCTCCCCTCCCCGCAGCACTGCCCCTCCACATCTCCATGCTGCCACCAGGCACCTGAGAAGGGAATGGAGATTGCTCACAAGAGCTAGACAGGCCACTTCTGGCTAGGGACCAGATGAGGTCCAAGCACCTCTCAACTCCTAACATTAGGGGGAAATGAGGCTTGAGCACCAGCGGGCTCCCTGGTGGCAGAATGGAGCAAAGTCCAGGCAACTTGCAATGGGGAGGGGAGAGACCAGGCCTGGGAACTGGTCAGGCCCTTTGCATGGCATTGCCTGATGAGTCCAAAACTTTTTTAATAGGAATCAGGGAGTCCTGGCAAAATTAACTGAGCTGCCCAGCACCCTTCCATGGAGAGAGCGCCTAGGGAGAGGGGAGGCTTGTGTGTCACCAAACCGGACCCTTTTCCTTCAGACAGGTTTTCGTAACAGCACAAGATTTTCTACGCATGCGATATCAGTGTGTTCCACGGAGGCTGAGCACAAGGGGTCTCTGCAGCAGCACTGGAGGGACTTGTATTGTTATAAACCAAGATGCTACCTTGTGGCTGCATCAGAGGGGTGTCTGAGCATGGCCCATTTCCCTGTCACTGCCCCAGAGGGGAGGAAGAAAAAGAGGATGATTAGAAATGTCCTTCGGACGATCAGAGGGTCACAAACTTTCCCATATTTTGGTCACTTCCTAAAAATCGAGCTCCAATGGGGGACCAGGCTCCTGGTTGCCCATGTCCCAAAGCCACAGGGCTAAGATGCATGGAAAAGGGACAGTAGGCAGGAGTGAAGGGACAAGGGACACTGAATTCACTTCCATGTGATGGGTGAGCTGACTGGTTACATCCCATTACACGGTGTATCTGCGCTGTTTACTGCCTCTACTGGGGTGCAGGGCTTTACACTGACTAGTTCTGAATCTCCCCTTGCTGCCTTCCCCACACCTACCCGCACCTGGCTCCAATCCTGCCAGGTCACTCTGCAGCTTGCGCCTCTCCCCCTCCAATTTTGATGACCATAGTTACTGAATTTACACCAGTGAAACCCCTGACAAAGAACAGCATGACCTAGCAGTGCAGGGACGGGCTAGGTGTTTTTCAGTCCAGTTAACTGACAAAGCCTCTGGAAACCCCAGAAGAGTCCTGGGCTGGATCAACACTTGGAGACAAGGAGATGTTTCCCGATTGTGAGAGAAGCTCCATAACCCCCCTGGAAGTGCTCTGAGGAGCACAGCTTGAGAGCTATTGAGATAGCCCATTGGAACCACTCCGGTCTTTGTGGTGTGGTTAAGTCAGAAGGTCTGACGCTGGCAGTGTGGCACTAACGGGAGTAAATCACACCACTGACAAAGCATCGGAGGGGGAATATGGAGCCAGATATGGTGTATGTGCTATTCCAGCCATATCCCAGGAGAGCAGAACCTCTGGGCTCTATTGTGGAGCTGTTAGTCCTGGAACCCACAAGAGTTCTTGATTTAGTCCTAAGTGGAGCACAGGCTCTGGTCCAAAAGGTGAATATAACTGAACCGCTTGGTAATAGTGACCGCAGTGAATTAAATTTAACCTCCTTGTAGGGGGGGAAAACATAAAAAAGCCCCACCCCAGTCACATTTAACTTTAGATGGGGAACTATACAAGACTGGTGACACTAGTTAGATGGAAATTAAAAAGGGCAGTCACAAGGGTAGAATGCCTGCAAGCAGCACGTAGGCTACTTAAAAATACCATAATAGAGGCTCAGATTAAAAGTCTACTCCCAAATTTTAAAAATGGACATTAGGAGGACCAAAAGAATCCCATCATGGCTGAACAGAAGAGTAATGGTGGCAGTTACAGATGAAAAGGTTCTTTTAAGATTTGCAAGTTAAATCCTAACGAGAAAAATAGGAAGGAGCACAAATGCTGGCAAGTAAAATGTAAAAGTATAATACAGCAGACCAAGAAAGGATTTGAGAAGCAACTTGCTGAAGATGCAAAAACTAACAATAACATTTGTGTTAAGTACACCCGAAGCAGGAAGCCTGCCAATGGGGCCACTAGATGACAAAGGTGTTAAAGGAACACTCTGGGAAGATAAATGAATTCTTTGCACCAGTCTTCACTGGAGAGGATGGGGTGGGGGAGATTCCCAAAAAGAATAGCTGTGATGTGGGTAGCAAATCTGAAGTGCTGTCCCAAATTGATACATCAGTAGAAGAGATTTTAGAACAAATTGATAAATTAAACAGTAATTAACTGATAAATTAAACAAATGGTATTCACCTCAGAATTCTGAAGGGTCTCAAATATGAAATTGCAGAACTGTCGTATATAACCTACATTCTACACTGAAATCAGCCTCTATATCAGATGCCTAGAAAATAGCTAATGTAATGTCAATTTTTTAAAAAGGCTCCAGAGGGGATCCCTGCAATTACAGGCCAGTGAGCCTAACTTCAGTACTGGGTAAATTGGTTGAAACGATATTAAAGAACAGAATTATCAAACACACAGGTGAATACAACATGTTTGGGAAAAGTCAACACAAATTTTGTAAAGGGAAATCATGCCTCACCAATCTATTAGAATCCTTTGAGGGTGTAAATAAACACATGGAGAAAGGAGATCCAGTGGATATAGTGTACTTGGATTTTAGACTCATAGACTCATAGACTTTAAGGTCAGAAGGGACCAATATGGTCATCTAGTTTGACCTCCTGCATGATGCAGGCCACAAAAGCTGACCCACCCACAACAGAATCCTCCAGGCTGCGACCCCTGCCCTATGCTGCGGAGGAAGGTGAAAAACCTCCAGGGCCTCTGCCAATCTACCCTGGAGGAAAATTCCTTCCCGACCCCAAATATGGCGATCAGTAGTACCCCGAGCATACAGGCAAGATTCTACAGCCAGACCCTCATTTTACCCGCGATGGCACGTTAATGCCTAATTGACTAAAATCACGTTATCCCGTCAAACCATTCCCTCCATAAACTTATCAAGCCTAATTTTCAGAAAGCTCTTGACAAGGTTCCTCACCAAAGGCTCTTAAAGAAAGAGGGGGATGGATAGTTCACTGGTTTGAGCATTAGCCTGCTAAACCCAGGGTTGTGAGTTCAATCCGGGGGGGCATTTCAAAAATCGGGGGCAAAAATCTGGGGATTGGTCCTGCTTTGAGCAGGGGGTTGGACTAGATGACCTCCTGAGGTCCCTTCCAACCCTAATATTCTATGATTCTATGAAACTAAGCAGCCAGGGGATAAGAGGGAAAGTCCTTTTATGGATCAGTAACTGGTTGAAAGATAGGAAACAAAGGATAGGAATAGTCAGTTTTCACAATGAAGAGAGGTGAACAGCAGGGTCTCCCAAGGATCTGTACTGAGGATCGTGCTGTTCAACATATTCATTAAGATCTGGAAAGGGATGTGAACAGTGAAGTGGCAAAGTATGTAGACAACACAAAATTATTCAAGATAGTTAAGTCCAAAGCTGACTAAAAAGAGTTACAAAGGGATCTCACAAAACTGGGTGACTGGGCAATAAAATGGCAGATGAAATTCAGTGTTGACAAGTGCAAAATAACGCACACTGGAAAAACATAATCCCAACTATAAATATACAATGATGGATTCTAAATTAGTTGTTACCACCCAAGAAAAAGATCTTGGAGTCACCATGGATATTTCTCTGAAAACTTCTGCTCGTTGCTCAACAATAGTGAAAAACCCCTAACAATATGTTAGGAACCTTTAGGAAAGGGATAGAAAATAAAAAAGAAAATATCACGATATAAATCCACGGTGTGTCCACACCTTAAATACTGTGTCCAGTTCTGGTTCTGGAAAAGGTTCTGAAAAGGTCAACAAAGATTATCAAGGGTATGGAACAGCTTCCATATGAAGAGAGACTAAAAAGAATTAGGGCTGTTCATCTTAGAAAAGAGATGACTGAGGGGGATACAATAGAGGTCTGTAAAATCATGAATGGTGTGGAAAAAATGAACAGAGAAGTGTTATTTACTCTTTCACACAATACAAAAACTAGGGGTCACCCAATGAAATTAACAGGCAGCAGGTTTAACGCAAACAAGAGGAAGTACTTTTCCCACATGACCCACAACAAGCTTGTGGAATTTGTTGCCAGTGGATGTTGTGATAGCCAAAAGTATAACTGGTTCAAAAAAGAACTATATAAATTCATGGAGGATAAGACCACCAATGGCTATTAGCCGAAATGGTGAGAGATACAACCCCATGCTCAAGGCAACCCTAAGCCTCTGACTAACAGAAGCCGGGAGTGTAAGACGGGGTGGATCACTACCCTCTTCTGTATCCCCGTGAAGCTCTGGTATGGGCCACGGTCAGAGACAGGACACTGGGGAAGATGGAACCTGGCGTGATCCAGTATGGCAGCCCTTATGTTATCTTCTGCGTCTCAAGGGAACAGTTCTCTCTGTTTTTCAAATGCTTCTAACCCCGTAGCAGGGGAAGAGGCCAAGTCAATTACTGAAACATGCACCAAAACCAGCCCCCATAGTCTCACTGAGGACCCAGCCTCTGCCAAATCCAGGGCAAAACGAGGTTGAAGGGTTTGATTCCTCTCTTACGAAAAGTGAGCCTATCAAGACGGGTTCTCCGTAGCCGCCTCTTCTTCTGTTCTCTTGAGGCGAAGGTGCTGCTGCTCTGGCAGTGAGGGAAATCTGCCCTCCCTGCGGTGAGTAGCCCGGCCTCTTTGTTATATTTAAGGAAGGGCCAGGAGGAATTCCAGGGATTTTTTTAGTAAGATAAACAGAACTCTTGACCTCTTCCATAGAGAAAAGAGAAGGAGCCGTTCCCAGCATGGACTGGGTTGGAGCCTGGAAAAAGAGTGCAACTGTGGGGAGGCGGGGAAGCTGGCATGCTCCCTTCCCCTCCCACCGTCTCACCCACCCGGCCAGTGCTGCCATCGAGGCATGGGGAGCATCGCCATTGGAACCAAACAACATCCACCCACTTCCCTCAGCCCGCACCAAGCCAAGTGGGGCAGAATGGCCCTGACCCCGCCTTCCGGGGGAAAACAATCATCTCTGGGAGGGGCCCCGAGTTCCCCCCGCCCTATGCAGAAGGGAAACAGAGAGGTGCCCCCCTTGGACCAGAGGGGCTCCTTGGACGGCAGGAAAAGGCTCAGCAAGAACTTACCACTAAACAGCGAGTTCATTAGTGTCTCCACAAGTTGGGCTTCATTTCCAGGAGGCGCGCGCACCCTGGCTCTGTTTTACACCCCCACCATGGACACCAGCAAACGGAGGCTCGCAGACTCCATTTCACACCCTGCCTGGGTACGAGGCTCTCTCTTCCGCGCTGTGTGTGTGTGGATCCGCACTTCCTCCCCCTCTCCCATTCCCTCTCACTCCCCCCCTTTCAAAGACTAGCCGGAGAACAATAGGTGAAAGTCTAGGAATATTTACTAACTGATAATCTCTCCACGTATTGCAGCCGTCTGTTTTTCCCGTCTGATAAAGATTTCAGAGCCAACCACTTTCGTAAAACAAAGAGGGGGGAGGCTGGGAGGTTTGGGCTTTTTTTTTTTTTTTTTTTTTAAGCACTTACCATTCACCTGCTGGGGGGAGTAGGCTTCTGATCCAGAGTCCGGGGGAGAGTCGGGTAAAGTGCTGGAGAGCAATGGAGAAAGAGAAGAGAAGGTCACTGCAAACCAGCTTCCAGCAAAACCAAGCCTTTCAGTTTGCTCACTGTGACTTCCACACTCCAGGATAAAACCCATTCAAACGGCATCACGGCTAACCCCACTGCCCACAGACACTCCTGCTGGCAGAGGCTGGCACCAGAGCCCACACCCAGCTCTCCTGCCCCATCCTTACAGCACTCCCTACTACCAGCAGAAACTGGGACTGAAATAGCCGTGAGCTGCCCTGCAGTCAGCTCTTCTGCCCTGGCTCCCTACAGCCACAGCTCCCAGCTAGCCCCTCCACACACCATTACCTACATCGCCTCAGGCTGGGACTGGAGTAGCTGAAAGCCTTGCCCAGCCAGAGCCTCTGCACCGTTCCCTGCTGCATCTCTTGCTGGGCCCAGAACTCCTCGACAGCCAGGGCCTGAGAACATTTGCTACAGTGCCTCCTGCTGGAAGAGGCTGGCACTGCAGCAGCTGTCAGCACCCCTGCACAGTACCTCCTTTGATTGTATGTATAGGCATTTCATTTCACAGCCATTTTGTTCACCTGCTAATCAGAGTCTTCTCTTTGCAGCTCATGGCCAGTTAAAAGAAGCCAAACAGAAATGTATCTGTTCCCAGAAAAAGATCATTGGTTTCACCCTGAATAACTAGGGGAGCCTGGCTTTGTTCCGGGATCTGATGCATGAAAGCGAAGGCTGTGAGGCTGAGGGATTCAGCTTTCACTCACACCTGGGGAAATCCGGAGCAGCACCCACAGAGGTCAATGGAGTTCCTCTGGATTTACACCAGCGGCACCAAGAGCAGAATCTGGCCCTAACTCTGCAAAAGGGAACCAAATATGAATAGGAAACTCTATTGGCCTCACCAAACACACCATGTCCGGGGATAAAAGGATTGACAAGGAACTTCCTGTGTTCTATGGGGCAGGTGGGCAGCAGGGGAGTGATCTGTTGAGTTATCCTCTATTTATTTTGCCTTGTACCATGAGGCTAAACACAGGCTCCCTGCACACGGACACGTCAGTCATTTAAAAACCACACACCGAAAATTCCAGTTTGATCCAACATCAGCTTTCCAGGACTCCCAGCCCTTCATGAAAAGCTGAACGGCTCCTCCCCAGTTACCCTCAGAGACAGCCTGGGAAAACAGACATGCCATGTAGCGTGCCCGACAGGTCAAAAGACTTGGGTTATGTCTTCACTACGGGGGGGGGGGGGGGGGGGGTCGATTTAAGATACGCAAATTCAGCTACACGAATAGCGTAGCTGAATTCGACGTATCGCAGCCGACTTACCCCGCTGTAGGGACGGTGGCAAAATCGACCTCTGCGGCTTCCTGTCGACGGCGCTTACTCCCACCTTCGCTGGTGGAGTAAGAGCGTCGATTCGGGGATCGATTGTCGCGTCCCGATGGGACGCGATAAATCGATCCCCGAGAGGTCGATTTCTAGCCGCCGATTCAGGCGGGTAGTGTAGACCTAGCCTTGGTCTCCGTCAGGAGTAAGTTCCAGAGAACGTCCTGCCCCTGGATAAACAAATCTAGCTCCAGAGTCCCAGCTGATCTTAACGGCCCAGGTGCCGATATGCAGGCTTGGGTGGGGGGAGCAGACACGAGCGGGCTCAGGGTATGTTGACACTACAGGGACTAACACCAGCATAACCCCATAGTGTAGTGATGGAAGGGATTTTTCTGTCACTATAGGAACACCGCCTCCCAGAACTACAGTCGCCACCTCAACAGACGCATTCTTCCCTGCATCCACGCCGAGGGTTAGGTCGGCATAGCTCCAATGCTCCAGGGTGTGGATTTTTCACACCCGTGATGGACACAGCTAGGTCCAGACCAAGCCTAATGTGCCTTTGGGGTGGGGGGAAGGGCAAGAATATTGCAATGAGATAACGGAAACCAAACCAGAGTTGTTGCAAAGTCATCTCAGGACCCAATTCAGCTACTTCCTTGTGCCTTTTGTCACAACGATCCCCCCAAGGCAGGGGGACTGGGTAGGGTACGGAGCCCTTCACCTCTAGGACACTGACTCCACTGGGGCCCCAACTCGGGGACTGGGATAAAGACTCTCAAGCCTCCAGTGTGACCAAAGCCGAGGTTATTAGGGACCCAAAGTCGTCACCCTCCAACTGCCATTCAATGGGCTGCAGTCCCAGCCCCTGGAGGGCAGGTATCCCCATCGCACAAGCCATGGCCACTGTTGGCTCTATGAGCCTGGTTGGCCATCTCAGCCGAGGGCAAGGACAGAACGGGTCCTTACTAGACTAAACAACTGGAAGCCTCCTGCAGGATGGCCCCTAACATGACTGAGAGCCCCTAGGAATGGCCCCTGTCCGGCTGTTTGCCTCATGAGAAAACTCCGTGTCCTCTCCCAGACTGGGAATCCAACGGCAATGGACACAATCGGGGATTTTCTCTACCCCGCCTCATTCATGAGGATCTTTCCAAGTGCCTCCAATGGGCCAAATCCTACCCAATGGCCTCAGTGGAATTACATCAAGGTTGAATTTGGCCCCGTGAATTCAGAGCCTTCCCAACTCCTGGAATCATGATGATGTTCTCCTTATTGGCATCACTAGATGGCACGAGGCAGAGGAGAACATAAGATTCACAGACATGCACAAAACCTGGACTCCATCCTGGCCTGGGCCTCCGCACCCGACACCCACCAATTCCAAAGAGGAAGGAGATGGCTGCAAATGTAACACAGCGAGGCTATGCGCCACGTGAGACAGAGGTGCTAGGTGGAGGGGTGGGAGACTCCAGGATGGGTCAGTCACTGGCGCAGGTCATGCGGGGGGGGGGGGGTGATGCCAGATTGCTGGGTGGCCACGCTGAGAGAGGGATGTGGCGCTATTGATTTCCATCGCCGTCTGACTGACTCCTCTGGAGTCTTCCTCTGCGAGCAGTGAGGAAAGGATCTCCCCAGCAGCACCCTTGAAAGAGTCAGGGGAAGGGAGAAGCTGGGGTGCTCCTCCCAGCAGGGGGCTAGGGACTAACAGCTACCAGGAATGAAATGTATGAACTAGCATGTGTGGGGAGCTATTTCTCTCACCTCTGGGAGCTATGGCACATTCTACCCACGGAGAGAATTGTCTCCATCTATGTCTCACTCTCTGGGGCAATCCCCACCCTGGCCACCAAGACAGTCTCGGCCCCGTTCCCGTCCAGCATGGCACAGCAGTCCTCTCTCTACCAATGGCTGCGCGCTCCTGCTCACCCAGCAGAGCAATCGCTGGCCTGGCATTGCCACGGTTCCCTCTGATCCCAGCCTGCCATGGCAGGCCCATCTCTGCCCACTGAGGTAGACACCTGCCCAGAGAGCAGGAATAGCAGCATCTCCCTGGGTGCACTTTCTCCTCCTGGGGCTACATGTTCAGTCCACCAGAGATACAGAAACTCAGTCCTCCCACTCTTTGCAGGGGGTGAGCCTAGAGTCCACTGCAAGTGGGTGCAAATTCAGCCCAGGGTCTATCTCCTTCCTACACAGAGTGAGAGATATCAAATACCAGCCCAAGGTATTTGGGACACCAGACTCCGTATCTTTTTGTCTGAGTTAGCTACCACCTTTCACCTGGGATAGCCCCAGGGAGATCCTGGAATGAGGATTTTCTCAATCTGGAATGGATTCCAAATATGCCTCTGTTCCTGCCTGAGATACTAAAAGATTTTCCCATCATTCACTCACAGAGCCTTCTGCTCTGTGTTCCATGAATCTCTTTGGCCCCCGCCGGCCCTGGCTTTAATGCCATCTGCTCTCATATGGGACGTTACTATTCCACCTAGCTCAATGCACGTCACTGGCACGAAGGCCACAGCCAACGCTCTCAAACTCCAGCACCAATAACTAAGCACCTGAATCAATGTTTAGGCACCCGAAGGTTTGTGGGACAAACACAGCAGGCCTCAGAGTTCCTAATGCATAATCACCTCCAGGTGAAGAAACTCTCTTCACTCCTCCTCCCTGCTTCAGCCACACTTACCCGGGTGCATAGGAGGCCTTGGGCTCCGATTTGATTGGAGGGACCACGTTATTCAGGCAGTGGCCGCTGAGGTACCCCTTGGGCACCACCATGCCATTGTTGTTATTGCAGTTGAGGTGAGCACTGTAGCTGGGTCCACAGGGGTTGGCCAAAAGAGGACCATGACGGACCGGGCCTTGGCTGCCTGGGGGACAGAGATGGAGGGCACCACTGGAAGCTGGGTTGGTCACATGAGCGACACTGGAGATGGAGCTGGCAACAGGAGCGCTGACAGAGGCAGAGCCGGAAGGCTGGGTGTGTGCGTAGCTGGCTGAGGCAGGGATGTCCGGGAAGCAGCTGTGGGAGAGAAGTTGAGAACCTCAGCAGTGTATACGTATTGCACCTTTCGGCGGCCACGCAGCCCTTCTGCCCCCACCCACACACCCACCACTGGGAAGGAGGCACCACAACCCGACGGCACCAGCAAAACTGCACCCCGGGGCTCAGGCGGGGAGCGGAAGGAGGGTGAGTATCTAGCTGCTACTGGCGGGGGAATGGAGGGAGGCGGAATGTAATCTCCCAGGACAGAGGATACTAACCTAATGTTGCTCATGGATCTTTAAAGGCTAGAACTGCCCATTACCTCAGTTCTTCGACTCCTGGGGAAAGTGGCCACTCCAGCAGCTCACTTCCCGTTTGCCCCATGCTGTGGCATTGATTCAGGCCCCATTACACCACTCAGGTCTTCCTCTGAGGGCTCCCAGGCAAAGACTGACCAAACCCAACCCTGCTTACTTTGCCAGATGTGCTGAGAGGCTCCACTCAGCCCAGTGTAACAAACACCTGCTGGGAACAGGACAGCACCTCCCGTCCCAACAGGTCAGTGCCCCACTGCCAGCACTAACAGGGACTACAGCCTCCCGCCTGTGGTGAGTGCCCGTCTTCTCCCCGGTGAAGTCAGTGCACCCCAGCGTGGTGTGGAGAGCCAGGTCCACTGCTGGTCCCAGGGAAACATGTCCCTTCCGCACACACTCATTCCTGGGGATCTCTCTCCCCAGAATGCCAGTGCATTTCGCTCCCAGCATGATGCCCTAGTAGCTATTCCTAGCAGCACAGGGGAGTGTGGGCCAAAATGCATTCATTTGATGTTCCTCTGTGCCATTTTTAGTCCTGTCCAAAGGTAGCAGGGGGTGCGCCAAGGACGGGAATTAAAGGATTCTTCACTGATCCTACCTGGGAGGAAGGAAACTAGAAAGGGGTTTGGAGAACAGAGGAGGGATTGAAAATGACGATGGTAGCACAGAGCGACAGATGGGAGCTCTGACAGAGGCAGAGAGCAGGGGTAAAAGGGGGCAGGGAAGCTATTTACAAACAAGGCATTGCACCCCTGGAAAGGAGAAAATTCAACTTCTCCCTGGGAAAACAGTCACTAGCTCTGCCCCCGCTGGCAGCCCCCCACCACCGGGCCGCGCGTGAGGCAGGGACTTGCATATCTGGTGAGTCTTCCTTGCTGATGTACTCTTCCAGAATGCTGGTGTCGATGTTGGAAGGTTCCAGAGCTCCATTAATGTCGTGGCCTGCAGAAAAGAGAAGGAATGGAAGGGGCGAGAGCCATTAGAAAACCAGACAAGTCAGGCCCCCTTCCCTGAGAGATCAGAGAGCGACTTACAGCTCCTCCTACAGCCCCAGGCCCTTCCACCACAGGAGGATAAAGGGACTGAGCTGAGGGCCAGAGCCACTGATCCTTGCGCAATCAGATCATGCTCTTTTAGAGAGACCACCTCAGTGTCCACCCGCACCCCTGCCAACCCATGAGCTGGGAACACGGACGCCATGGGGGCAACAGTGCGAGTGCTGACAAGGCAGAGTTATTAGAAAGTCTGCGGGACACAGGGAGTACTCGATGGTAAATTGTGCCGACTGCAGAGCCCCGCTGGGCTGGGCCTGGTTGCTTGGGCTGTTGGACTCCACTGCACAGAGCCTCCTGAGAAATGTGGATGACAGCGCCTGGCAGTAGCATAGGCCTTGTTAGCGTGAGCTGCAGGAGCCACTGGCTTTGATTGGGCCACCTGCCCTGGCGGAAAAGCTGCTTGCTGTGGGCTGCAGGAGCCCGTGGCTAGGCCTGAGGCCTCAGGAGCCCATGGCTAGTGCCCAGCGGCAGGGCCGCGCTGTGTGGGCTCTGTGGGTGGATTCAGGAGTCTGGTTTCATTCCCTCCCCGTTGGACCCTTGCCTTGGTTTTGCAGAACATGCTGAAATCGCTCATGCTGCTGCCAGCTTTGGAACAGATCTCAGCTCCCCGCATGCACCCGCCTCCCACTCCTGCGAGGGCAGCACTAGACTTTCTTCCCCTTTCTCCTACAGGTCCCTCCTCCTCCTGTGCTGTGGAAGCCAGGCTGGGGTTCGTCGAGAGAAAGTGCTTTCTTTATCTGCCTCACTGGAGTAGGAGTGTGCAGCCTGCTGGGGCCTATGCCAACCCCAAGTGCCAAAGACACTGCCAAGAAAGGGGAAGAGCAGCCCCAGCCCCGTCCCCAGAGCTTGGCTAACAAAGACGGCCCTTCCACAACGGCCCGATCCCTTCAGCCAGAGGCGATGTGTCACTTGCCCAGCAGACGCGCACGCACACACCATCAAAGGACCACCGCCCCCTCCAAGCCACACTGTGGGGAAAGGTTAGCCAATGAACCGCAAACGTGAAAAAGAGGGGCTTCAGCCGGCGTCCAGCCAATCAGATCTTTCCCCTGTGAAAATCCCTTTCATACCAAGACAAGCAAATCGGCAGAAATAAATCCAGCTAGGAATTTTGCCAAGCGAACGGGGGTGGGGTGGGGGAATCTTTTCCTTGGTAACCCAAGCCGGAGAGAAAAGCCTGGGTCGGGATTCCATTGTAAAACACCTAACCCTTTGTGTACCACACACCTCAACAGCAGGTCACGGGGAAGGGTGACTCGCTGCTACGAAAGAAAGCATCCAGCTTAACACACACCTCAATAGAGCCTGGAGTCCCCAGCCCCTCCAGTGTCCAGGCCGGGATCCCACAGAAAAGCAACGGGCAGGACAAGTGTGCAACTTGGGGTGCCGAGACGCACAGACACTTCCACAGTACAGTCCCAGAGAGAAGCACCGTAGGGTGCAGGAGCGTCGGGCTGGCTTCCCAGCCAGGGCCTGAGGATCTGCCTCCTCGTCAGAGTAGCTTGCTTAGATACGGGCATCATGCGGGTTGGAACGTTTTCTGGCTCAGGTGCCCTTCGGACTGACAGTGTCGGCTGGACCAGGATCAGCGTAGGCAGGTGATGGAATGCTTCCCCTAGCTGCTGTGCTGCTGCTTCTCCACCTGACCCACAGCAACCCTCCCCCCTCCCCGATGCTCCACTCCTGAGTGCTCCCACACACAGCTCTGGGCCTGTCCAGCAGCACCCCTGCCCCCCAACGCTTGCTAATGCTCCTCAGTCCTGACCTGGCACGCCCCAGCTATTCCAGCCCTGCCCAGGCAAGGTTTGCTAATGTTCTCAAGCCATGACTCTCAGCTCCCCTACTATTCCAGTGCCAGTTCTCTCTTGGGCAAAGACTTTCAGTCATGCTACATCATGGGCTGATGTGGACATATGCCCACCAGGGAACCACTCAGAGAGCCCTGGTCACTTGCCACACGATCCAGCATTTGAATCCAGATCTCCAGAAGTGAAGAGCCAGTGCACTAGTCCCTCTCCTCTCCCACAGGCTACCAAGCTTCCCTGAGGAGAGCTCTCCAGGTTGCTGGTTTCAGAAGACCCCGTCCCAGGTCAAAGCTCTAACAAGCTCTGCATGGATGGACAGAATTCCTGGTGGACACAGGCTCACATACATCCCTCGGGGATAGACTGTGGCCATTCCACAGACTAACCTCCCCAGCCTGGCTGCTCTCTCAGCTCACACCCTCCTAGCCACCTTGCCTGAAAGGTCACCTTCGCGAAAATTCAATCGAGACCCAAGCAAAGGGTGCGATAAGCACCCTGGCACGGAAGGTGCGTCAGCTGAACTGCTCTGGAGCTACAACAGAATTGATAACGGCCACAATGGGGGGGACCGGCTGCGGGGTGGGAGGGGCAGTTCTTTACCTACTTAAAATAAATCCAATGAAGGACTTTTCTCAACAAGAGGCTGGAGGCCCTTGAGCCTTCTGCAAAGGGACTGAGAGTAGCCGGGCTCCATGCGGTGACATTCCCTGTCCCTGGCTGACTGCTGTCCCAGTTCTTTGCCGGTCCCCATCTCCCACTGTTTCTGATCTGTCCTGGTCACCACTAAGAATCTCTTCCCCTGAGTCTTCAACCCTTCTTCTGGTCCTCTGAGCACCCCTGTTTGTCTCTGTGGGGCAGAAAGTATCTCTGGAATGTCTGCAGCTGAGCACGAGCTCTTAAGAGCATCTCATTGCCTGAAAACTTCTGTTCAGTAGGGACTGTTACCAAAAGCCAGCTTAGGTGATTAATCAAAAGCTAATACCTCTCTTTAGAGTCACGAGCTCCTAACGACATTAACAATGCCCCTCCTCCCCTTGCAACGGGGGATTAAGAGGGAGTAGGAAGCCACAGAAAATGGACCCATGAAGCTGAACACCCCAAAGGCTCCACAGGAAACAGAACTCATCTCGAAGTCCCAATCAAAGGGAGATGGAGCAGAGGGCAGCAGTGACCAGCAGCCAATGAGCTCATATTTCCTTTGCTCAAAAGAAAAGTGCTAACTCGAACAGACAGCACCCGCCACCATCCATAACTCTGCCTAATGCACCCAGGCTCCATAACCCACTCCAGAGTCCCCCGCCATCCAGAGCCCTGCCCAAAGCGTGCCACAGTCTATCACCCGCTCCAGAGTCCCCCATCGTCCACTACTCCACAGGCTGTATCACAAGACCTACAGCCTCTCCCGGAGTCTCCAAAACTCAGCGAGTCAAATTCTGCCTTCGGTCACCGTGCAGTGAACCCACAGTAACTCTGTTGACCTCAGCGGAGTTGCTTTGTGCCACGCATTGTAACTAAAAGCAGAATTTAACTCATCCCAGAGCCATTTCAAGAGCCTTCCAGTTCCAAAACCTTCTGGGATGCCCACCCTTTCATAACCCTTTGCAGTCACGCCTGGCCCCTGCTGCAAAAACACATCAAGAGGCTCCCTAGCCCTCACCATGTTAAGGTGGGTCATGCCCTGTCCCCAGAATCACCTTTCCCTCCATAATCATTGGTCCTGCTTCCCTTTACTCCATAACCCTTCCCAAAGCCTCCCTCCATGCTCCGGAATACCCCTGGAGGCTCCTTTGGAATCTCTCTCCCGCCAGTTCCCTCACAAGGGGCTGAGGGAAAGCGTGGGGAGCCGCGCAGGTAAAGCTTGTTTGGGAAGGACAGGATGGCATTCGTTCCTCACCGAAGGAGTCAGGAGCTGGGAGAGCAGAGGCCCCCCGTACGTGGGAGAATGTCAGGAATCCCACTGTTTGGACTGGTTTTCTCTGCCTTCCCCAGACTTCCCAACTCAATCAGCCTCTGAACAGAGCCAGCAGCACCCCGCCCACCTCCTTTGTGTTTTCGGTTTGTGGCTCATCTCTGCTTTTGTCCCACTAGTCTCCCAGGCACCCGATCAGCAAGCCACGAACACCTGCTTGTGCCACCCCACCCTGCGGCATGCTCCTGTGCTCGGCACATCTCGCTCGGAAGGGATCCGGGAATCCTCACATTTGCTCAGCTCCCCGTTTCCTGTGTGAAATGCGTGCCTGAGGACAGCAGTGTTTTGCAGCTATCTGAAAGGGTTAACCGCGCCCTTCCCCTTCCAGTCACTGTATTTACGGGTCTTAGAGATTAAAACCAGAATTCACCTCGAGTGATAGGCTGATAAGTTTATGGTATTTCTATTTATAACAATCCCTCCCCCGTCTATACTTGCTCTGCTGCCTGTCTTCTAATCACCCATAATCCTCCCTGGGTCACAAAAGGGGTGGGAGGTAGGGAGAGCAACTGACAGAGAGCTGCATCCTGGGATCCCTTAACGAGAACCAGATGTGAGAACCTGGAGAGGATGACAAGGTCAACCATTTTAATGGGCTGCTGAACTTCAGCGAGGGGAATAAGTGAGTGCAAGCAAAGCAGCTCTCAAGAGGCAGGAACGAGGGGCGGGAGTTGCAAAGAGATGACGCCAAGCCAGCCAATGGGTCTGTAGGCTTCCCCAGGGCAATGCTGCCACATGCCAGCTCGGGCCAAATTCCGCTCTTGGTTACTCTGCCATCAGCGGAGGTTGCTCTGCTGTATCTGAGAGCAGAACATGGCCTTTGGCCACTTGAGGTCATATCACAGAGCTGTGGAAACCAAGGAGCAGAGAACCAGTTTGAGTAGAGTAAAAACTGACCCAACCCTCTGTCCAGACCCAGAGCCGGCCCCTGAACAAACCTTCCTGCAGCTTCCAAAGCATTTTCAATTTCCTTCCCCACACATCCCAGCAGGTTTGGTTTTCACCATCTCTGCCCAATCTGCTTCCCAGAGCAGAAGTGCTGGAAAGGCACAAGGAAGAGCTCAGGATTTTCAGACCCCTCTTGGATCTGAATGTTGGGGGGCTTCTCTGATCCCCTCAGCCTCTGAGATGCACCCATTGCTAGGCCACGTCACCAGCCGCAGGGATGGCCACACATTCACTTTCAACATCATAGAGGGAGATTTTCAGAGGCAGTGGGGGTGGGGAGGGAGAGAGGGGCTAGTGTCCACCTGCCATTTGTGCCTTTGAAGATGTTCCCCATATTGAGTTGGAGCAAGCAATGCTCTGGCTCTTATGATAGGCGTTCCTGGGCGTACGAGACAGTGAAGCTAGGAGAGGCAGCCATGACTAGCGGTCAGAGTAGGGGCAGGGAAGCAGAACATCTGACTTCTATTCCTGGATCTGCCACTGTCTCCCTGTGGGAACTTGGGTGAGTCACATGAACTCTCTGTGCCTCTGTTTCTCCACCTGAAAACTGGGAAGAATGACTAGCGCCCGGTTCACAGGACATTAATACCAGGTTTGCAGGCCGTGCGCTCATCCATTCATTAAAGTTTGTAACGGGATTGGAGATTTTGGTTTGAAAGGAAAAGTCTGATGATTTTTCATGCCCGTTTAACCCATATGACAAGAGCCTTCCCAAGAGCGAGGATGCCTGGACATCAGCGATTCAGTCCTTTGCTGAGAGTGCTCAATGGCTGCACGGTACATATGGCAAAGTGCTACAAAGCCAAGGGCCCTCAGCACAGACCATCTAGCATGCCTCACATGTAAAGCACAGCTAGTCACTCACCACAGCCCCCTTTGGGGTATCTAAGTGCTATTCTCCTCACTGTACAGATGGGGAAACTGAGGCCCAAAGCACTCAGGTGACTTTACCAAGGCCACACAGGGAATCATTGGCAGAGTACCATGCTGGAGCTGTGGTGAGGCAGCAGCCAGCACAGCAGGTCTGAAGAACCTCCCAGTCCTGAACTCACCCTTCTAGACTGCATTTCTGTAGGCGGATGTCAGAGCAGCCCTGGCCAGCAAGCGCTATATACCCATACATGGCTGTCGCTGTGACACCGTTGTGTGCATCAGCTCCCCTTATCTGGCGCAGCGGGCACTGTGCTTCCTTAACATGGTGGTGCAGTGACTCTAGGCTGTCCTGCATGCAGGTTGGCCTTCTACCTAACTCCTCCGTGGTGTTTGGAGGGGCCCCTACCCCGTAACATCAAGGCGCTCACTACTGGTATCACAGTTGTGTTCCCCCGAGGTGGCATCAAACCGCAGGGACTGCCCCGTGCGTGCCATTGCCAGCGGGTTTCCGTGAACACACACAATGGGTTGTGAAATCAGCGCACTGGGCTGCAGCATCGGCACATTCCCAGCACCTCGCTCTGCTCGCAGCCCCCTGCTGTGTTTATACTTCCCTCCCTGCGGATTGGCTAGGGGCCTGGCCAGGAGTCTGAAGAAGCTACCGGAGAGATTTCTAACCAAACATTGCCTAAGCCTGGGGAGCTGGGGGGCCAGCAGCTACGCTCCAGCTCCTCTTCCTCATCACCTGCAGCCCTAGCCCTTCCAGCCACACTAGAGCCCCAGTGGGCCCGATTGTTACAGCAAAGGCCTGTCCCATGTGCAGCCCCTCCCCAAGGGATGTGAGAAATACATGTGTTTGAGCAGCACCAATACCCCGCTCCCCCAAATTCATCCCCACCCACGAGTGAGATGGGACACACAGGGATCAGAGGCAGCATCGGCACCCAATGTGGCTCCACCCACCAGTGACACAGGACACCCAGGGAGTCAGGGGCAGCACCGATGCCCTGCTCCCCAGGGGGCATCTGTGACTCTGTTCCCCCGGGATATGAGACATGTGGGGTTCAGAAGGGGGCCCTACTGGCAAGCTCAGGAGTACAAGCCAGCTGAGGGAACAGACAGCGCCTTGCTTAAAGAATAAAATAGGAGTAGTTTTTCTAGGGACAGAAATTTCCAAAATACACACACACACACACACACACACACACTCTCTCTCTCTCTCTCCCCCCCCACCCCCCACCCCCTGGGATGCTAGAGGATCCAACCCCTGTCCCAGGAGCTTTGGGGGGTTGATCACGGCCGCCTGCCCTCCCTCCCAGCCACAGCCCATGCCTCCCCCCCACACCTCCCCGAGATATGCAGCCCAGCATTCCTCGTTAATTATGCCCTTTATTACCTGCCTGTAACATTAACCAGTCACTCCCAGGAGAGGTGACTCCTGTAACCGGAGCAAGAGGCAAAGCTGAACCCCTCCTTCCCCGAATGCTTCAGAGACCACCCCGGAGCAAGACCCCCTCTGCCCTAGATCCTGGAAGAAGCCCCACTGCTCCCTACACACACACACACACACACACACACACACACTCATAGCATCAGTACAGGAGGGCAGCCCAGCTGAGCGATAATATGACTCACCCATGACCTGAGTTCCCACCATCTCACTCACACACAGAGCATGAACTCCCGGGTCACTTTCACCTAGGATTTCCCCAGGCCAATGGTGCCCTTAGCTGCACCGCCAGGACAGTCTGCTTTCCAGGGACTGCAGTGATTTTCTGCACACATTTAGGGCACTGCAAATAATTCCCTCAGAAACAAAAGGGCCAGATCCTTGGCTGATGGACATCAGTGTCACTCCATTGACTTGAATGGCTTTGAAGTCCACAGAGCGACTCCGATTTACACCAGCTTCAGGGCACAAATCACCCCCACAAAACCGGAACTGCAAGCAAAGGCCCAACTATAGGAGAAGTCTGCCCTCTGTTTTGTCCCCTGGCATCACATTATCTGCAGCGTGCCACAGAGACAGGCCTCCCCTTTCCCATGGGTACAGAGCCACACTGGAGAGTAGGAAGCTAAGGCCTCAGCAGCACACACGTGGTGGCCAGGTCACTCCAGCCATGGGACATGTTCTGGAGGAAGCCTGAGGTCAGGGTAAAGGGAGCAGGGGGGCTAGAGCACATTGCAGGAACACTCGTTAGTCCCTTGTCCAAGGGCACCTCCAAGTTCCTGGCCCATTTTTCATTTTTAAAAGGGGCAAGTGGGTGGAGTTGCAAAGAGGGATTGAAAGTCTCATCCAAAGCCAAAAAGCTTCGTTGTGGAGAGGCCAATGCTCCTCCTAATATTATCTTACTTCCCCATAGTGCCTCTCAACCCCAAGGATCCCAGAACACGCTGGGCCACAGTCTGATCCCTACCTCGTGTGGAGCTATACTTTTCTCCATGCGTAGTCCCACAGAACTCACTGGGGTTTCTTGGGGAATCAAGTGAGATGCAACACGTGTAAATGGATCAGAATCTGGCCCTTTGCAAACGTGGGTAGACACAGGAATCCCTCCATCCACCGCTAACTTGCAGTCGCTGATGGAGTGGCCGGTAGCGCCTACTTTAGCATGCAGGGCAGGAAGCTCAGAAGTTACTGCATCCGACTGAAACTACGGGAGCAGAGGGGGGATTTTAGGGACGTGGACTGTAGGGGCCCAAGATGGGACTTCACCAGGACAGTAGAGTTAAAACCCCTATTTCTGCAATAAGACCTATGGGATCATCAGTGGCCGCAAGTTCCTCATCTCACAGGTAACTGGGGGAACCTCCAGCAGTGCAGCACAGCGCCCCCTAGAGCCGCGCAGTATGGAACCACCAATGACACCTCTCCTGGCATAGCGCCCCTGAGCGCCATGCAGTACTGAATCACACACACCCCCTCCTACCTACATTACAGCACCACTCACCCTAAAATTTACTAAATCAAAGCCACCTTCAGCCACCCAGCGCCCCCTAGTGCCAGGCATACTGAATCGCCACCACCTCCTACAATGCAGCACCCCCTAGCGCTGTGCAATACTGAATCTATGCCGCCTCCTCCAGAACAGTGCCCCCCAACACCAAGCACAACACCCCCCTAGCCAGAAGCACAGCTCCCCTTAGCACCATGGAGCACTGAGTCACCAATGTCACCTACTACAGTACAGCACCTCCCGGCACCACGCAGGAAGGAACTATGAGGAACGAACCATCAACCCCACCTCCTACAGCAGCGTACCCCAGCTCCATGCAGTCGTGAACCATCACCATCCCTTCTGCAGCACAGAACCCCCCAGCCCCATGCATTACTTCATCATCATCACCACCTCCCGCAGCACACGTCCCCTGCCATGCGGATGGGGCATTGTCTCCAAGGCAAGCATTTCCCTATTAAGTCACAATGCCACATCCCATAATACTTTGGTGTTCCCCACTGGTCTCCCATCCAAATATCATCCAGACCTGATCCGGCTTAGCTTGAGCACAGAGGATCACATGGCCCCTTTATATATACTGAAAAGGGAACTTTCTCCCAACCACCAAATAGAGCAATTCCTGGTGTTTCATTTTGCTTTGCATCATAGGTTGCCTGCCTCCTGCCAGTCTCACTCCTTACTATCCACTCCCACCATGCACTACACAGCTATTCTTAATGCACTGGACAAAATGGGAGCTGCACCTGCCTACGCAGAGGTGAGCTGGCTCCCCGTTTCCCTGGGCCTTTGGAAGAACAGGAGGTGCCGTGAGGGATTTCCCACCATAGCAGTACTGGGAGCTCCCCAACCCTCCATAGAACCATAAGACAAGTACTCCATTTAGAAAGCAACAATCAGTTGCACACATACAAAATGGGAAATGACTGCCTAGGAAGGAGTACTGCGGAAAGGAATCTGGGGGTCATAGTGGATCACAAGCTAAATATGAATCAACAGTGTAACGCTGTTGCAAAAAAAAGCGAACATCCTTCGGGGATGTATTAGCAGGAGTGTTGTAAGCAAGACGCGAGAAGTAATTCTTCCGCTCTACTCCGTGCTGATTAGGCCTCAACTGGAGTATTGCACCACATTTCAGGAAAGATGTGGACAAATTGGAGAGAGTCCAGAGAAGAACGACAAAAATGATTAAAGGTCTAGAACACATGACCTATGAGGGAAGATTGAAAAAACTGGGTTTGTTTAGTCTGGAAAAGAGAAGACTGAGAGGAGACATGATAACAGTTTTCAAGTATGTAAAAGGTTGTTACAAGGAGGAGGAAGA
The DNA here is from genome assembly GCF_028017835.1 of Emys orbicularis. Lineage (NCBI taxonomy): Eukaryota > Metazoa > Chordata > Testudines > Emydidae > Emys > Emys orbicularis. The sequence goes on from NC_088686.1 coordinate 123,597,346, forward strand.
AAAATTGTTTTTCTTAACCTCTGAGGATAGGACAAGAAGCAATGGGCTTAAATTGCAGCAAGGGCAGTTTTGGTTGGACATTAGGAAAAACTTCCTAACTTTCAGGGTAGTTAAGCACTGGAATAAATTGCCTAGGGCGGTTGTGGAATCTCCATCATTGGAGATTTTTAAGAACAGGTTGGACGAACACCTGTCAGGAATGGTCTAGATAATACTGAGTCCTACCACAAGTGCAGGGGACTGGACTAGAAGACCTCTCGAGGTCTCTTCCAGTTCTATGATTCTCTGACAGCACCATACTGTGCAGCCATAGGGCATGTGGCATCGCTCCGGAAGCACAGTAAGTAGAAATGGGCAGAGCCATGCAGAAGAAATGCCTCAACCCAGCCGTTCTCCTCCTGGGATCTCCCCCTCTCCCTTCTCCTGGCCATTTCTCCTCCTCTTCCCAAGGTCTTCCCTCTCCCCCTTCTCCCCAGCCTCTCTTTGAGTCCCTTCTCCTTCTCTTATTATCTTCTACTGCCACCTCTTCTCCAGCTCCCTACTATTCCCCCAGGCCCGTCTTCTCCTGGCCTCTTCCCTCCCAGCATCTCCATTCTACTGGCCTACCCCTTTCTCCATCCCGTCTCTCCACCCTTCTCCTAGCCACTCCTCTGCCCTTGCCAGCTGTGAGCATTGGCATGGATGGAGCCATTGTCCTCTGGGCACGGGGAGAGAGGAGGAGGGGGAAGGTGTGAGAGGAGACACAGTGGAGCGTTTGTGCATTTCCCTGCTGCTCCCCCCTCCACCTCCGCCGTCAATGGGCTGCTTGTCAATTCATGCGCTAAGATGGCGGAAATCGCAGCTCACACACAAGTGTTGCCATTTGGCGGTGGCGAAGGCGCCTGCTCGGGAGGGCACATTGGCCTGTTTGTTTGGAACCCAATTTCACTGCCACAGAGAAAACGTCCAGTTCTCCCTCAGGAGCTGACGGGGGGAGGCCACAAGGGCAAGACCAGGTGGAGTCCCCCTGAGTGGAGCCTGGCAGGCCTTCCTGACCTCATCAGACCCAGGACCGATGCCGAGATACCCACAGAGTTTTCCCTCCATCTAACCCCAGTGCTTCCAGTACTCAACCAGGCACCCCAGGAGTGGCGTTGAGGAATCAATTCACTGGTACGCATCTGATGCTCCCTTGGCTGCTCTGAGAGGGGCAGCAGACGCACACTGGATGACAGAGCCACATTGCCCAGCGACCGGGAGAGGCTAGGGATTGAGCTGCCCCCTGCAACAGATGGGAATAAAAATCAAGGCCCAACTGAGGCGAAAGGTGTCACCGAGCTCCACTCCAGGGGATCCTCAGGAGAGGCCGCGGGCTCCACCTCACCACCTACCCTGGGGCAGCGGGCCTGAGGGGATCTAGGGCCTGTTCCCTCTCCCTCCGCCCAGAGGGTGGGAACTTGGTACAGAAGCCACCGACGGGCCACTTTGATGCTTCAAGAAACCTTCACAACAAGCGGGAAGTAGTACCCCCCCACCCCAGACACCACCAACACGCCTGCTTCCCTCCGAGACACTCCGCCTCCCACACATACTCTTCTCACATGGGTCACCCCCTCCATGAAACAGCCAGTCCCTCAGTGCTCAACCATGACACCAACAGCTCACCTGCCATGTGCTCCCCTTCCCCCGGGACTGGGGGAGAAGGCCCCATTGCAGAGGAGAAAGGGTGTCTCACAGTCCAGCCCTTTGCTCCCCCATCACAGGAAAGCAAGAATGGGGACAGCTTCTTTATTCTGACTCCTCTCTCGCATTCACGGGGAGAACACAGGGTGGGGCAGCCTCTTCCCCCTCTCAGCTGGCCTCCTGAAGGGCCGTGGCAAGTTGGCAACACACTGGAGCAGAGTAGTAGGGGTTTTGCCTCTTCTCATCCCGTCAGCTAGGTCAGAGGCATCTCTTTGCCTAACTCTATTCCCCCACAAGGGAGACATGGAAGGAGGGAGGCCTCTCAACACAGCCCCGACTGCCTCCCCTGCGTACGATGGACCTCTATTGACTGCGAGCCCACTCAATCAGAGAAACAATGGAGTCAAGCTTCAAATTCACACGCCCAGATCCTCTGAAACGTCCCCTGGCCTTACCATGCGTCCACCACCCGGCTCTACCAGATCCGAACAGGAAACTCCTTCTCATGGGTGTGTGGCTAAAGGACAGGAGTAGAACACAAGAAATCTGAACTGAAATCCCTGCTCAGTCACAAACTTCTGTGTAACCTGGGGTGGGTCACTTTCCAGAGCGTCCTGCCTGTGACATGGGATAATCCTCCTCCTTTTTCCCACCTGATAATTGCCTTGTCTGGGTATGTCTACACTACGAAATTAGGTCAATTTAATATAAGTCGATTTTTTAGAAATTGATTTGATACAGTCAATTGTGTGTGTCCCCACTTAAGACCATTAAGTCAGCAGAGTGCGTCCACAGTACTGAGGCTAGCGTCGACTTTCGGGGCGCTGCACTGTGGGTAGCTATCCCACAGTCTCCGCCGCCCATTGGAATTCTGGGTTGAGCTCGCAATGCCTGATGGGGAAAAACATTGTCGTGGGTGGTTCTGGGTACATGTCGTCAGCCCCCCCGTGAAAGCAACGGCAAAAAATCGTTTCTCGCCTTTTTTCCTGGGTTACCCGTGCAGACGACATACCACGGCAAGCATATAGCCCGCTCAGCTCACTGTCACCGTACGTCTCCTGGGTGCTGCTGGCAGACACGGTACTGCAGTGCTACACAGCAGCAGCTCCTTGCCTTTGCAAGTTAGCAAAGACGGTTAGCAGCCGTAGTGTACCGTCTGCTGCTGTCTCCTGGTTCCTCCTGGCCGGCCTCGGTGAGGTCGGTCGGGGGCTCCTGGGCAGACATAGGTGCTCCTGGCCGGCCTCGATGAGGTCGGTCGGGGGCTCCTGGGCAGACATGGGAGTGACTCCAGGTCATTCCCTTCTTTAAGTTTTGTCCAATGGAGATTCAGTCCTGCCTGGAATATCAGGCAAGCCTACCAAAGAACCAGAGAGGCAAACGTCCGCTCCTGGTCAGAGCCCCAGACATCTCGCTTCTATGATGAGCTGCATGCCATTCTAGGGGGTGCCCCCATCACTACCCCACCCCTGTGCTTCCCTCCTCCCCTACCCCTCCCGGGCTACCTTGGCAGTTATCCCCCCATTTGTGTGATGAATTAATAAAGAATGCATGAATTTGAAACAATTACTTTATTGCCTCTGCACGCGCAGATCAAAGCGGGGAGGGGAGGGCAGTTGGCTTACAGGGAAGTAGAGTGAACCAAGGGGGCAGGTTTTCATCAAGGAGAAACAAACAGAACTGTCACACCGTAGCCTGGCCAGTCATGAAACTGGTTTTCAAAGCTTCTCTGATGCACAACGCGCCCTGCTGCGCTCTTCTAACCGCCCTGGTGTCTGGCTGCGCTTAATCATTTCGTCTTTTAGAACGGAGTTCTGATAGCACGGATTCGTCTCCCCATACAGCTATCAGATCCAGTACCTCCCGTTCGGTCCATGCTGGAGCTCTTTTGCGATTCTGGGACTCCATGGTCACCTGTGCTGATGAGCTCGCCACGGTGGCCAAACAGGAAATTAAATTCAGAAGTTCGCGGGGCTTTTCCTGTCTACCTGGCCAGTGCATCTGAGTTGAGAGTGCTGTCCAGAGTGGTCACAATGGAGCACTCTGGGATAGCTCCCGGAGGCCAATACCGTCGAATTGCGTCCACACTACCCCAAATTCGACCCAGCAGGGTCGATTTCAGTGCTAATCCCCTCATCGGGGAGGAGTACAGAAATCGATTTTAAGAGCCCTTTAAGTCGACAAAAATGGCTTCGTCGTGTGGACGGGTGCAGGGTTAAATCAATCTAATGCTGCTAAATTCGACCTAAACTCATAGTGTAGACCAGGGCTCTGTAAGCTCTTCAGGGCAGGGACCATCTCTCACTATGGGTACATCTGTACTGCACGCTGACCCTGGGTTCTGAGTCAGGTTTGAGCCCAAGCCCCCCATCCATCTACACACAAATCAGTCTGACTCAGGCCAGCAAGCACTCAGGACTTGGGTCCTGCTAGCAGGGTCCCACTGTGACTCAAGTCCAACACCTGTCATTTTGCAGTGTGGATGTAGCTCAAACCGCAGATCAGTCAGAGGGTCTGTGCAGTGCGGTATGGACTGGTTAGCACAGCTGTGAAACCCGGATCCAGCAACTGTAAATCCAGGTTTACAATGCAGTACAAATGCTCAAGCACAGGCTTGGAAACATCAGGTATGTCTACACAGCAAAAAAAAAAAAAACCCAGGGCAGAGAGTCTCAGGGCCCGGGCTGGCACAACAGTGTTAAAAACAGCTGCATAACTGTTCCAGCTTGGGCTGGAGCTCAGGCTCTGAGCCCCGGGAGGGGGGGCGGGGATGGGCTCAGACTCACTGCCGTGAGCTTTTTTTGCCATGCCGACATACCCACTGAGTCCACAAGCCTGGGTCCCCCAGACCCAGGCTTGGTGTGCAGGCAGTGCAGACATACCCTATGTGTTTGGGCAGCACATTTCCGCGCCTAGAGATCCACAGCTGGGATCTCTAGGCGTGGCTGTAACATAAATAATTTATAGATTTAAATCTAGGTTTCTGATGTGGAAACAGAGCCTTTTGGAGAGAATCACTCTTAATATTAACATGCACTGAAGCATATTTGCACGTAAAAAAGGAATTTCCAACCCCAGACTGAGTTACTACTACTATTGTTTGGCTACATCTACACTACTCGCCGGATTGGCGGGTAGCAATCGATCTATCGGGGATGGATTTATCGCGTGTAGTGTAGACGCGATAAATCGATCCCCGATCGCTCTCCCGTCGACCACTGAACTCCAGCTCGGTGAGAGGCGGAAGCAAAGGCGACAAGGGAGCCACGGCAATCAACCCTGCACCATGAGGACACGAGGTAAGTTGAACTAAGATACGTTGACTTCAGCTACGCTATTCTCGTAGCTAAAGTTGCGTATCTTAGGTCAATCCTCCCCAAGTGTAGGCCAGGCCTTTGTATGACAGTACTGCCTTTGGGTCCCATTGTGCAAAGGCCTGTACAAACACAAAATAAGAGGCATCCCCTGCCCCAAAGAGCTTACAATATAAATAGACAAAGGGGGCAGGGGGCACCGAGGCTACAAAGAGGTGGAGTGATTTTACCAAGGCTGTACAGCAGATCAGTGGCAGAGCCAGAAACAGACGCCAGATCTCCTTATTGAAAATCCACTGCATTACCCACTGAACCATGCTGCTGCATAATGCCACATTAGAGTGCCCAGATAGCAAGGGTGAAAAATCGGGACAGTGGGGGGGGGTAATAGGTGCCTATATAAGAGAGAGACCCAAATATTGGGACTGTCCCTATAAAATCGGGACATCTGGTCACCCTATGCCACGTTAACCATGCTGCTGTGCCTAGCATCAGTGTGACATCCCATGGGACGCCACAAGCAGGACTGGCCCCTGGGATACTCTATAAATCTCACAGACTGGAAAGATGTTAGAATGGCTAAAAATGAACAGAGGCCAACATGAATAGTCTGCTAGTGCCTGAGGTGGCTGCAAGAGACTGGATTAGCAGAAGCACCCTTACAAGACTCAGTGGGCCACATAGCCCAGAGGACGACAGCAGCTGGACAGGTCAGTTTTCGAGAAACGCACCCCACGAATAGTGCTTGGGAGCTCAGTAAGTGATTTGGAAAGATCCAGCACACTGGAGCCCTATGTGAGCTGTCCTGGGAAAGATCCCACCCCCTCCCCAATCTTTCAGGCAGGATGATTATTAATAAAATAGGTACAGGATAATACAATCTTACAGGCATTTCACAGAACACATACAGAGGGGGGACATTCTGTTTTGTCCCTGCTGGGGTGGAACGCAGCAGCTGTGTAAGTGCGCACAGAACAGAGAAGAAATGAAGACTATCCCATCTAGTTGAACTGCTAGGGTGACATCAGGAAGGCAGAACATATTTATCCAGACAGAAATTCTGCCAGGTCGCTAGGCTTTGACATCACTATTTGTGCAAAACTGACACCAGATCTTTAATGATCAAAAGTGTCAGGTCAGTGGGCTTTACTGCTCATCTGATTGACGGCAGCACATCCATCTCCCGTCCAAAATTTGAGCAGACCAAACCCTATTTAGCTAACATCATCTGATAAGATCACAGCCTGAGACTGCAAGACCTAACTGAGCACAATATGAAGTGAGATTTCCCAGGAGAAACCATCACCACAGGAGAGCCCTTTTTACACACATCTTTCATATGCCCTACATGAACTTCCCAAGACATGACAGCATTTTCCAAGATCTAAGGTATGCTGTAGAGTAGAGAGGATTAGACTGACAACACTAAATACGTAAAGATAGGACAGTTGTTCCTTTCCTTAAGAATGAAACGAGGCGGTGATTCAAAATGTGCCACTGCAGGTGTATGCATCTCAATGCTGCTACCAATCACCCAATGTAAATTACATCATTGTAGAGCACATAGTACCAACCAGGAGTTGCTTGAAATGAACAAGTTAGAACTTTTCTTGGCTGTTTGGCCAAGGTCTAGGATTGATTTAATATCTGACTCATCCTCCACCGGGGAACTATACCATGCTCTTGCAGGGGGATGGAGCCATGGATATAGTAAATGTTACTCATCTCAGACTTCATAGATTCATAAAGGTCACAAGGGAAAAATCCACACCCCTGAGAGATGTAATTATGCTGGCCTTGCTCCTGGTGTAGATAGTGCTAGGGCGACAGAAGAATTCTTCCGTCAACCTAGCTACCACCTCTCTGGAGGAGGAGGCGCTATAGCAACGGGAGAAACCCTCCTGTTACTGTAGTGAGTATCTTCTCTGAAGCGCTGTAGCGGCACCGCTGCAGTGTTTTAAGTGCAGACATGCCCTTAGGGATCTACATCAACAGAAGAATCCTTCTGTCAACCTAGCTACCACCGCTCAGGGAGGTGGAGTTCCTACGGCAACAGAAAAACCCCTTCCATCCATGTAGTCTGCAGCTACACTATGGGGCTACAGAGGCATAGCGACGGTACCGTAGCTACACCGCTATAGCACCCATAGTGTAGACATGGCCTTAGTTAATTCAGATTAACTTTGCTCAATGTGCCCCTGTAGACAAGCTCTTCTAGCCTGTGCTCAAGTCACCCCTTAAACTTTCTCTTTGCTAAGCTAAATAGTTTGAGCTTCTTTAGTGTCTCACTGCAAGGCCGGCTTTTCAGGCCTACAATTGTAACTCTTGTTCCAGTTTGTCCACATCCTTTTAAAAGTGTGGATACCCCAAATTGACACAGTGTTCCCATAATGGAATGGAAACGGATTTCTGTGCTCCTACAAGCCTCCGCGCTTCCTACTGGCTTTATTTATTAAAGTTCAAAAAATGAACAAAAAAGTTGGAAAACTTCTCAATTGTTTTCTGAAACAATGATTTTTGTTCACATGAAATTTTAATTTAAATTTTTCATTTACTGAAACTATTCATATATTGTTTCTAATTTAAGGTATTTTACATTGATTTTAAACTTTTATGAAAATCTGAAAAAATCATTTATGTAAATGTCTTATTTTGATACATGAACATTTTCAATTCATTTTTATTACAATTTTTGCAAAAAATATATATGAATTTTTGGACCACTGACAATATTTCACAGTTTTTTAAAAAAAGGACTTTATATTGAAAAAGTATTTTTTGCTTGTAAATTGTTAACTATGTATTCTGCCCTGTACAGAACACAGAGGGGAAACAGTTCCTGTACTAGAGATCTTACCATTTAAATAGATAGTAGACAGACTATACAGATCAGATAGACTGTGTTAAATTCACTCTCTGACCTGCTGGTGCATTCTATGTTTGACTTCACAGAAGTGGGTTATCAGGATGGATTTAAATGAAGAGAGAGAAGATTCTGCCAGCACTGCATGAAGGCACTACGTGACTAGGGGGCAGCGAGGAAGTAGGCACAGAGACAAGTGTGGGAGAAGGTAAGATTGGGCTTACTTAGGCGGAAGGCTTTGGCTAGTAAGCAAAAGGAAGAATTATTCAGAGCCTTGAAGCTAAGGACAAGAAGTCTCAACTCAGTGCAGAAGGCAAGAAGACGCTAGTAATGGGATTCAAATAGGGGAATGATGTGGTCAGAGTAGCAGACAAGCAAGATAACTCTCATGGCAGCATTCTGAATGAGCTCAGAGCAAGGTGGGAATTCCAGAGGCCAATGAGGAACAGCTGAGAGTAGGTGAGAGCTGACCAAGGCGTAGAGGAGGGTCTTTGTGTTAAAGCATGGGACATAGGCCACGTCTACACTACCCGCCAGATCTGCAGGTAGTCATCGATCTATTGGGGATCGATTTATCGCATCTCATCTAGACGTGATAAATCAATCCCTGAATCGGCGCCTGTACTCCACCTCAGCAGGAGGAGTAAGCGGAGTCGACGGGGGAGCCACGGCGGTCGACTTGCTGCCGTGAGGACGGCCAGGTAAGTCAAACTAAGATACTTCGACTTCAGCTTCTAGTCTGGCTTCTTCAACGAGTGTCTCGTAAAGCCAGCATCAGCCAATCTTTGATCCTCTGGACACCACAAATATATCCCACTACTATTCAGGAGCAAAACTCATTTTCCCCAGGACAGCCTGGCTGGCAGGAGTAGGAGGAGCTGTACTCGGATGGAAAGGGAAATCAATCAGGGTGAAAGCATGTATCACAGTTACAACAAACAAAAACTCAGCACAGGAAAGGGCAGAATAAAAATCCACGGTGAATATGGAATGAAAAATAGATCAGATGTCTGGTTTTGCGTGAGTAGCACTGAAGGGGGTGGCGGACGCTACCACAGTGGGGCCAGGAGGGTAAAAGCCTCTGGGAGCCTGCAAAAGGCAGAGGGGATTGGGAAATAAAGTTAAGAGAGAAGAAGGGTGAGAAGGGGCATGGACAGCAAACAGATCACACAAAAAGGACCCGACCCCATTCCTTTGAAAGTCAGTGGCAAGACTCCCACTGATCATGGGAGCCGAACTGGTCCCACAGTTGAGAGCAGACAGGCAATAGGAGACAGAACCTTTCACTGCTAGGTTAACTGTTCAAATCCAGTTAATAGCAAATTAAATCACCATCTGCTGACTGGTCAGAGGCTCATGTGACATACATTTAGGGGTCTCAATCCAGTTCCTAATGGCCAGGTGTCCACACCACAAAAGCCACCCCCGAGAGCCGGCATTAAATGGCCGCTTTGTTGGCTGTCTCAGAGAGGCTGTTGGGGCCTGAATGGACCCTGAGCAGTGATCTCTACTCTCATGTTTGGAGAGGAGGCAATGTGTGATCTCCCACACTGCCCCTCCCCAGCGGCTAGTCCAGCTCCGTCTACCAGCACTGCATGCACTTCATGTTTTTAACATTCATTTTAAATTATCTGGGGGAGAAAATTTAGCAATAAGCGTTTGAACCAGTTACTCAGTTTCACTGGCAGCCTGTGCAACTTTAACAGAGAGATGGGTGACAAGAGGGAGTGGGAAGGAAGGGAAATTACACAAGTAGTGTTGCGTGAATCATTAAATCAAAAGAACCAGTGAAATCAAGGGATCCACTGGCATAAATTGTTGCTGGCCAACATATGGGTTCCATAGTCAGACTATTGTCTTTTAGCTAAACTCCATTAGTCTCTCCTAATAAGTCAACCTTTCCAGACCCTGATCATTTCTGTGACTCTTCTCTGACCTCCCTCCAAGCTGTCTGGTAATGTGATCCCCAAACCCAATATCCACCTAGCCCAAAATCCTAGGTGCTGTCACTCAACATCCAAATGGAGAAGGACTATGCGTGATGTGATGCCTCTTCATACACAGTTCAGCATTGCATTGACCTTTCATGCTGCCATATAGCACTGCAAACTCCAAATCTAATTTTCTGTCCACTATCACCCCAAGGTATCTTGCAGTCTTACTGCTTCCCAGCAGCCTCCCTCCATTGAGTATCCATGCTTGGAATTATTTTTCCCCAGATGAATTAACTTGTATTTTTCCAAACTGAGGGCCAGATTTTCAGCTGGTATAAATCGGCAAAGCTCCCTTTACTTCAACGGAAATTCAGGTGAGAGGATATGGCCCATCTTTCTCACTTTTGTTATTTTTGGTCCACATTTCTGATTCCTGTAACTCTTTTTAAATTACTAATTATTATTTATATTCTGGCAGCTCCTAGGGGCCCCAATCAGGAATCAGGGCTCCAAAATGCTTGGCACTGTACACACAAATAACAAAGACATGATCCGGGTTCTGAAGAGCTTACAATCTAAGGTTAAGACAAGAGACGACAGGTGGACTCAACAAACAGATGGTGGAGCAGAAGGAAACAATGAGACATTACTGGTCAGTATGAAAAGCAGTAGTCACAGCACTTCCATAGCTTACTCATTGTCCAGGTTTTTTTGGGAGGTGGGGGTGAGGGGTTGCATTTTTTGAATTAAGGGCAAAATTTTACAAAGTACCTAAGTGATTTAAGAGTCTAATTCCCACTGACTTTCAGTGGGACTTTGGCACTTTTGAAAATGTTACCCTATTTCCTTATCCCCATGCTGCCCATGACTCCTACCAACTTAGTACCATTAACAACATTCACTAAAAGCTCTCACTTCCAACTCATCAATTAAGACACTAAATAGAATCAGAGTGGACACTGACCGCTGTGCAATCCCCTCTAGACACTGCCCTCTAATATGATCCATTGATACATGATACAGCCAGAAGCAACTGGTGCCAGTCCTGACTCAAATAGCTGATGCAACATTCAGAGAAGAACTCTTCCCTTCCTCCTTCTAACACGCAACTGTCCAGCCAAAATGGAGGAAACCTTCCCTGGACACATCAGTTCTAACCAACTACCATGCAGCGTCAAACCTTCCATGCCCGAGCAAGCTCAAAGAAGCTAACCACAGACCAAGCACAAGCCTATCGAGCTGAAGCTAATATTCTAGACCCAGCATAATCTGGATTCAGGCCAGGGCATGGAACTGAAACCGCTTTAGTGGCATTGATGGATGATCTCCTCCCATCAGTGGATGGAGGGCAGACATCCATTCTCATCCCCCCAGACTTTTCTGCAGCATTAGACACTGTTGACCATAAGATACTGCTGTCTCACTTAAGACAGGTGGCAGGGGTGCAAGGCAATGCACTAAAATGATGTGAGTTCTTCTTGGAGGGACACACCCAACAAGAAGGGATGGAAAGCTGCGCACACACACACACACACACACCCTAGTCCCCTCACTTGAGGAGTCTGTGATGGGGTGTTTACCCCCCACTTGCCCCAAAAGGGTTAATGCAGAGTGGGAAGGGAGCCAATTAACCCAACAGGCTACAGCTGAGGGGAATCAGGGGGCCAAGTAATCCCCTGACTGAGTGAGGGAGCCCAGCTGGGGAGCGAGCGAGCTGGGCTGGGACTATAAAAAGACAAGAAATTGGAAGCAGAAAGGGGGCTGCTGGGAAAGTCTGCAGTCACTCCCTGCAAGAAGGGAGACGTCTTTGGAGGCGACAGGCACAGGTAGCCCACAGTTACTTCCTGAGAGGGGGGAGTTAGGAAGCTGGCAAAGCCAGAGAGTGGGGAGTGCCAGATGGGAGGAGGGGGCTCAGGGAAAGGCAGTAAAGTCTAGAAGAGAACAGACCTTGGCTGCTAGACAGTCCCGGAGCTGGAACTCAGTTTCCCTACCAGCCACTGAGGGAGTGGCACCATGGGGCAGTGAGAGGGAAGACGGCCTAGGACTGCTAGGGAGAAGGGACTTTGATACCACAGAAGGGGGAAACACAGATAGTGACCTAGCTGGAGGGCTGAGTCACGAAGAGGCAGCAGCAGCTTGTGGAGAGAGAGGGGGCTGCAGACTGGGTGAGAAAGACAGAGTGATGGCATGCAACTGCGGGAAGGGGCATTGACCTGGCAAGCTCTTCTCCAGAGTGACCAGGAGGCAGCGCCATCCTAGCAGTGCGTGGAGGACCCCGTCACAGAGTCCCACAAGCTCAATTCTCTCTCCTTTTCAACAGCCACATCCAGCCACCTGGTGAACTGGTCAGACAACCCAGACTCAAGTGCCAGTGATATGCAGATGTTACACAGCTCTACCTATCCTTCGCCACATACGACTACACCACTACCACCAAGACAGCTGGCTGAGGCTGAACAAGACAGAGGCGATGCTGATGGACAGAGGAAGGTATTCTGAAGAGCTTGCAGCCATGGTGCAGTTGGTCTCCGTTGGCTGAAGACACACACCCACAATTCTTCGCTGACGCTGAGCTCTCCCATACATGTATCCTACACTTTCTATCATCTCCACTGGGCTAGGAGACTGTCCCATCCTGGCAGACGATGACCTAGCCTCTGTTATTCATGCCTTCACCACCTCTCAGCCGGATTACAGCAATGCACTGTACCTGGGCATGAAACCTTCAGCACTCAGGAAACTCTAACTAGCACAGAACACCACATCGCATCTCCTCAGCAACACTGGCTACTGTGAGCACATCATACCTGCCCTCTGCTCTCCACGCTGGCTTCCCATACAATGTCGAGTCAAGTTCATGGACTTGGTCCTTTATCTTCAAGGTGCTCCATGGCCTGGGGCCAGGATATCTAAAAGATGGTGTAAAGCTCCGGGATGAAGACTGTGGTCAACAACTGTACTTCTCTGGCACAATGGAACTCTCTACACAAAGGGCAGAATTCAAGTGTGCAGGAGCCACAACTTTCTCCGGGGCTGGCCCAAGACTGTGGAATGAACTCTCCCAGGACCACGACAAACCTCACCACCTTCTGCACCAAGTGCAAGGTGCATTTCTTTGACCTTGCCTTCTCTGACATAAAAACAGAGTGATAGGTAAAAAAAAATTTTTAAAAAGTCACACTACCAATACAAAACACTCCATTACACTTTGCCCCGGAGGAGACGATGAGAGAACAAACAACGTAGCAGATGTTAGTCACATTGCTTAATGCACTGCTGGAGAATGCTCAGATACTGTGGTGACAAACACACTATAAGAATATACATAGAACAGAACAGAATAGAGAATTGTGGTTTAACATTATGCTTCGTCCATAAGCCTTCAGCCACGGGTCAGAAGCTATAAACGAAGCAGGAAGATCATTCCCTTATTCCAGGCAGGAGCTTACCAGCCTCCCAAGGGTGTTAAGAGATTTCAGCAGTGTTTTGAGAACCATTTTGGAAGCCAGGACTGAAAGGTGACATATCAGGGAAGTAGTAGGGATGGAGGAAATGGTCAGTTTGTAGCAGGATGAACTAAACAGATAATTCACCAGAGACTCAGATAGTAGAATCACACTTTCCTTGAGGTTCTATCAGTTTTTTTCCCCTTCTCTCATTTCTACCCATTCCTCTGTGCCTCCTGGTGCTGGCCAGAAGCAGACCTACTGTAATACCACAGGATCTTCTTGGCCTAACTGGACCAAGGAGGCCTACAAAGCCTACAAAAACAAACAAAACAAAAAAGAAATACTGTAATCAAGTTACCCCTTAACCTTCTCTTTCATAAACTAAATAGATTGAGCTTCTTGAGTCTATCACTAGAAGGCATGGGTTCTAATCCTTTAATTACTCCTGAGGCTCTTCTCTGAACCCTCTCCAATTTATCAACATCCTTCTTCAGTTGTTGACATCAGAACTGGACATGGTATTCCAGTCACCAGTGCCAAATTCAGAGGTAAAATAATCTCTCACTCCTCAAGATTCCCCTGTTATGCATCAAAGGGTCCCACTAGCCCTTTTGGCCACAGCCTAGCACTGGGAGTTCATGTTCAGCTGATTATCCACCATTCCTCCCCAATCTTTTTCAGAGTCGCTGCTTCCCAGGATATAGTCCCCCATCCTGTAAGTATGGCCTCCGTTCTTTGTTCCCAGATGTCTACATTTAGACCTGTTAAAATGTAAGAAGCTGGGAATGAGCGACAGGGGATGGATCACTTGATGATTACCCATTCTGTTCATTTTCTCTGGGGCACCTGGCACTGGCCACTGTCAAAAGACAGGATACTGGGCTAGATGGACCTTTCATCTGACCCAGTAGGGCCGTTCTTATGTTCTTATTATTTGCTTGTGCCCGGCTTACCAAGTGATCCAGATCACTCTATATCAGTCACCTGATTGTCCTCATTATTTACCTCTCCCCAATTTGCGTATCATCTGCAAACTTTATCAGTGTTTTCTTCCGGGTCATTGATAAAAAATGTTAAATAGCATAAGGCCAAGAATCAATCCCTGTGGGACTCCATTAGAAACATATCTGCTCAATGCTGTTTCCTCATTTATAATTACATTTTGAGACCTATCAGTTAGCCAGCTTTTAATCCATTTAATGCTTGCCATTGTATTTTACATCAGTCTAGTTTTTTAATCAAAATGTCATGTGATACCCAGTCAAATGCCTTACAGAAGTCTATTACATCAACCCTATTAACTTTACCAACCAAACTTGTAATCCAAATAAATATATATATATATATCATATTAGTTTGACAGGATCTATTTTCCATAAACCCATGTTGATTGGCATTAATTAAATTACCCTCCTTTAAATCTTTATTAATCGAGTCCCATATCAGCCGCTCCATTAAGTTACCTGGGATCGATGTCAGACTGACAGGCCTATAATTGCCTGGGTCATCCCATTTACCCTTTTAAATATTGGCATAGGATTAGTTTTCTTCCAGTCTTCTGGAACGTCCCCAGTGTTACTGAAAAATCAACATTAACGGTCCAGCGAGCTTTTCAGCCAGCTCTTCTAAATTCTTGGATGCAAGTTCTCTGGACCTGCTGATTGTAAAACGAGATGTGATCTGAACGTCCTTGGAGCACGATGACACACATCTGAAGACTGGTGACATAAGGACTAAGAGCTTAGTTGTCTTGTTCTGTGCTTAGTTGGCTGGTTTTTGTTCACATGCTCAGGATCTATCTGATCCCCATATGTGGAGTCAGGAGGGAATTTTCCCCCAAGTCAGATTGGAAGTGACCTTCAGGGGGTTTCAACATTCTTTATGGCATGGAGTGCAGGTCATCTGTTGGGATTACCTGGGTGTGTCTCACTTAATCAATTTCCTGCCATTGCTGGGGACTTGGTGCCTCTCAGTCCTCCTATTCTCTGCCTGTGGCACGTGATAGTTTAGTCTCCTGTGGGCTGCACTACTTTGGTCTAATTTCAGTTGTGGGTTTAGCATGCAAGTGCTGGGTGATGTTGGTGGCCTGTTTCAGATTAGCTGATCTTGCGGTCCCTTCTGGCCTTAAACTCTATGACGCTATCACACAGACCTCTGTGCTCTGATAAGCTCTCCAGTGGGTTGCACATGCCCTAAACTAGAACCATTTAACAAAGTACAAATTGGTTCGGGAAAGTATCTCCCAACCCTACCTCCAGCGACCCATTCTCTACCCATCCCACTCTCTACTCCCTTTGATAAGCCCACAACCCATTATCCAAATCCACATCCCACCCATTCTCCAGCCAAACCTCCCTGTCCTGCTCACCTGATACTAATGCCATCTTCAAACCCCTTCTCCATTTCCACCTGAAACCTCCCCCTGCCACACACCACAGATGCTTCTCTGAACCCAGAAGGCCCTTCTTCATGGGCTTTCACTGCAGACAAGTTACACCCCAGAGCGGCCTTCTCAGAGTTGGTGGGTTCACGCACTCTGGCTCTTCAAGTCATGTGCTGCACCTGGTCCCTGCAAAGATGTGTCTCCATTGCCAATTAAACTTGTCCCCTTCCAAAGATCCACCCCATTCAGAGCTACAATTTCTCTCTCCCAAAGGCCCATCAGTTGCACTGGGCTGTTCCAAAGAAGCATTTCTCCAGTCTTAGATTTCCTTGGTCTCTTCCAGCATTGCCTGGTCTCTTCCATGGCTGTCAGTGGTGGGCAATGTTCCCTGATTCTTGTGGTTTAGGGCTGAATGAGAAGACGAGCCTAATGGTCCATACCTTCCCAAGATCCCAGGTGTGCTGCATGGAGAATAACAGATGGAGGAAAGGCACAGCGAGTTCATAGGAGAAGGCTCAAATTTCTTTTCATCCCACTGCACTTCCCCGGGTGATGTATATGGAGGTTAATTCTCACGTTTCCCTCTAGAGCTTGAAACATGCCAGGGAAGTGAGCAGAGATCTATGCTTCTTGCAAGACAAATGACATAGGAAACATATTTAAATGACAACACTGCTGTCCAAGGTACTAGGGGTATAATTGCTGTAGAGGCCACATCCTCCCTCCGTCTCTCACTACTGTACAAGCATCTTGTGAGAGGCAAATACGGTTTCCCACAGTGCTTTTCAATACAACAGTCTCTTCTTAACCAGATGGCACTACTATTTGGGGACGTGCCAGTGGGCCAGTCAACCACACCCCACCCAAGCCAACAGGGCATTCCTCTTCCATTCTTCAGTTTTCCTGATATCCCCCATCTCAAGAGCTTTGATCCATACAGCATAGCCACCCTCGATATCCCCTCTGCTCATCCCATGCTGAGAATAACTTCATGGGCACCTTCTTAATTATTTATATTATGCTAGTACCTAGAGGCCTGAGCCAAGATCGAAGGCCTGTTGTGAAGTGAGCTGTTCAAACACAGAGTGAGACAGTCCATGCCCCAGAGAGCTGACAATCTTAATCAACAAGACAAAGGTCAAAAGGAGAGAGAGAGCCACAGGGAGGTGAAGTGTCTTTAAATTAAATTTTTAAATTTGCCCAAGGTCACAAAGCAAGTCAGTGTCAGAGCCAGAAATAGACTGAGACCAGGTCTCCTGGGTCCCAGTCCACTCAACCCCCTTGCCTTCCTCTTTGAGATATAACACAGAGCATATGGGGGGCTGGTAACAGGGGCTGAGGCTGATGGGATCAAGGACCCTATTTACACAAAGTATCCTCTGGGGACCCCATGCTGAGAACATGACTGTCCAGGGAGTCAGAAGCCCTGGCTGCCAGTTGAGCTGAATGTTCTTGTTTGAAACGTTATCATTGTTTTAAAGAAAGCCTAGTTCAAAAGAAATATATAATTGGTAATCTGCACTAATCCTCCTGTGACTTCTCCACCTTCCCCCAAGCTCACGCTGGGGCTCCTGTCCCACGCAGACATGCCACCATGGGTTGTGATCCCAGCAGCTCTCACAAGGTTGGGCCACGTCACAACTTGGGTCTTTAAAGGTTCTGTAAAGACGGATTCAGAAGGAGATGGTCTTCTGGGGCTATACTGTTTTTCAGATGAGACCTCAAACCATGGTCACACGGGATCAAAAATCCCATGGTTCTTTTAGCAGGAACACGGGTATTAACCTCAATGTCTTGGATAAATTCCAATTGCAGTAAATACCACCCACGTTTTCATATATTCCCCCCTCAGTTTTAGCTGGCTATTGTATTATTCAGACCAATGTTACACAAGAGGTCAGACTAGATGATTTAGTGGTCCTCTTTGGGCTTAAAGATCTATGAAACTTCACAACTTCTTTGTTTAAAGGAGAGACATTTTCAAGATACAAAAACCACACACAGCAGAACTTTGCTAAAAATTTCATCGCCAGTTATGGAATGTTGTGAATTTGCAGGTAAGCAAATGGGGGGGGGGGGAGGTACACAAAGGATATGGACTCTCAAACTGGACTGTGCTCAATTATTTTTAGCAATTTAGCTAAGTTTTAATTATTTGTGACACTCCCTAGTTAAGTGTGTACACTAGAGGGGAAGGCTGGTCTTGTGGTTAAGGCACCCAGGAGATGTAGGTTCAATTCCGAGCTCTGCTGCTGACTCCCTTGGGAAGTCACTTCATCTCTCTGAGCCTTAGTTCCCCAACTGTAACATGGAAATAATCATCTTTCCTTTCTTCCCCCACTTTGTGCGCAGGGCTGGCCCTAGATATTTTGTCACCCAAGACGGAAAATGTTTCCAGAGCCACCCCTCCCCCAATAGCACAAGCAAAAAAAACCTCAGGGATTTGGCACCCCTGCCCAAAGAGGCCAGTCCTGTTTGTTCAGCTTGTCTATATGGACTGTATGCGCTTCAGGACAGGGACTGTCTCTTACTGTGTGTTTGTCCAGCACCTCACATAATGGAGCCCTGATCTCAGGTGCAGGCGCTAGTCACCACCACAACACAAATCATAGCAAGGAGTAACACCTTAGTAACATGAGACATCACAACAGCTCTTGGATATTAGACCTTTAATGGACAAGTGCGTTCAGAGCTCTCAGTAAATCCAGAGGTATCAGATTTGTGAACCAGATGGGTGGGAATTAGTGAGGGCCCAACCCTGCAAAGCCATCGTCTTCGACAGGTTTCTTCGCATGAATAACATTTCCTCCTGTGAGTAATTTGCAGCACTGGACCCTAACTTCCTTTGCACTCCCTAGTGCTCTTTGTTTAGTTGCTGAACTTCGCTCAGCCTGAGCAGTGAAACAAGATGAATCAGTTCTACTTTCTAGTGCCCGTCAGTTCCTACTACCTGGTCAGTGCTGCTGTGTCTGCATTTCCAGCACTGCACGGAGAATGTTTAAATAAAATAAACCATTTTTTTTCATTTAAAGATACTATAATGAAAACTTTCCAGTCCATATGTTATGGGTCAGATCCTCAAGGGGTGCAAATCAGTGTAGCTCTGTTGGTTTCAAGGGAGTTACGCCAATTGACATCAGCTGCGGGAACCGTCCAAATTCCTGAATCTAAACTGATTGACAGAGTCCCTTCAGGTTTCCTAAACCAAATGATTGTGGTCACCCCCAAAGGCCTCTCTCGAACCAGTGCAGCCCCACCAAGAATAGCAACAAGAGAAGCTCTGCATACACAGAGCGCTTCTACCACTAGGCAACAATGATGAGAATGGCTGTACCCAGACAACACTAGCGCTGCTACCGCTGACAATTCCCAGTGCAGACACACCTAAAACAATTGTCTACTTCACCTTGAAATATTCCTTGGGACGATCAGAACCATGGTGCCTGAGATAGGACTCCCCCCATGTGTGCCTGTCAGAGCATCTTGGAAGCAAACATCGCAAGCCAGAGGAACCCAGCTCTCAATAAGAGCAGAATTTCCCTGGGCAAATCAGCATGTCTCTAATTATAAATTCTCCCTATTGACTCTTGGGCTGACCACATCACTCCCCTTTGTGAGTCCCTCCAGCAGCTCCCCCATCAACACCACATCTAGCTCAAACTTTTCATCCTGGCCTTCCGAGCTCTCCGCAGCTCAGCCCTTCCCCATCTCATTTCTGACTGTGCCCTCCTCACTCCCAGGGGGCTTCACCAACAGTACCTGTCTCAATGGCCCATTTATTGTTTCCTACACTTCTCTATGCACGTCACCAGGCTGCCCCTCCGCGTGGGACCCACCTACCAAGCCATCCCCCCCTTCTCCCGCCCCCCTCCCCCCCGTTCCAGAAACTCACTTCTCCTACAACCTCCACAGGAAACAAGTTTAGAATTAAAACAGAAAAAGAACCACCCCCACCCCACCCCAAACCATGCCTAGGATTTGCCAATGGATCACACCTGTGGTTTAACCTGTAGGCTCTACTCCTTGGGGTAAGGACTGCCTTTTTTTGTGCAGCGCTCAGTGCCAAAGACGTTCTACTGGTATGCCACAAATAATGAAAGACCCCCAATGGCCCCAATTCAGCACAGCATTTAAGTACATGCTTTACTTTAAGCAGATGCTTAATCCCCATTGAAGTCAAAAGGGCACATAACAGGGCTTGTTCCCTGACAGAGCACCCTTCTGTGGCAATACAGGCAAGTCCTGCCCCACTCTCCCCTACAGTGCCTGGTACCAACTATGTTGCCCATCTTCTCCTCACATATCAGACTGATGGTTACCACCTCTCCAGGGACAGAAATGTCCCACTCAGAGTCCAGTTCAAGCCCTGCGTCCGGGCATAATTTATTAGTATAACAGCAACCACCAGCTGATCCCTCTTAAAACAGACAATTCTTGAAATGCCACAGTAAAATAGATTAAAATGCAGCAGTTCTCCATCCCCACTCCAGGGCCCCATTCTCTAGGCTGGCCACCCAAGAGCTAACTGCTCCACTCCCCAGGTCTTCTGGCCCTGTTCCAGGGCCCCATTCTCCAGGCCACCTGAGAGTGAACAGTCCCTCTTTTTCAATTCCTGGGCCCCTATTCCAGGGCCTCTGGCAATTCGCCATGCCTTCTGCAACATTTCTCCGCAGTCCTCAACTCAGGGCTTCAGCAGGAGGGCTCCTACACCCCAGACTCCTTTTGCCTACAAGTCCTGCTCGGCTTTTTCTCATGGGAACCTCTCTGAAGAATCAACCCTCTTTTTTGGGGCTCAACCTGCCCTGACTGAGCAGGTTCTTCCCTTTTACCTAGGAGTCTGCATATGAATGTTCTACTGGGCCGGGTTCCCCAGCTCCAGCCAGTTCTCGCCAACTGCTCTCATCAGTCCTCTCTGTGCGCCAGCTCTCAGGCCTCATGCAGCTCTTTCCAGGCATCTCTCACCGTGTTCCCCGCTTTCCCCGTTCTTGTTCCCCATTCTCATCTACTGCCTGGGCCTGTATAGAGGACAGGCGTCCTCTACCAGGGCCTGCCGGGAGGCAACTAACCAGTCACAGGTGAACGGGACCTGTTCCCTCTTAAAGGGGCCAGTCCCCCTGTGACAGGGCATAAGCACGCATTTAAGGGCTTTGCTTTATCAGTGCCAATCACAGCCATTTGTCAGAAAAGAAAAGCCCAAGGAACAAGCTGGTTGATTGATTGATTGACTCTTTATCTGGGTTGCTGTTGGTTGGCTGATTTGTATTTTGTAAAGAGGCATCAAGAGATTAAAAACCATTTATCTAGAGAATATTATTAGCAACACCTAAGATTATTACAACTAAGCAGTTACTAAAGATTTAATTTAAATTCTCTTCATTATTTGCATTTGCATACAGGCTGCAGGCAAGATCGGTGCCCTATTGTGCAGGGTGCTGTACAAAACACATTGCAGCAGACAGGCCCTGCTCCAAGCAGCTTACCGATTGACAAGACAGACAATGATCGGGAGGAGACGCGACTTCCCAAGGTTACCCAGCATCTTTGGGATTGGCAAAGGAGCCTTCAGGACAGACTCCCAGCTCTCATTCACTGTGGGCATTTAACTCTCTTCGGTTCTTTTGGAAGCCCTAGTGGCTTATCCCCTTGGCCATGCTGCCTCTGCAGCTCCGCTCCTCCATCAATTGGTATGTTTGCTTTGCGACAACAGAACCAGCCTAGTCGATCTGACACTTCGACTCTCATACAGTAGCCCAGTGCTGCAGTGTTAGGGTGACAGACTCTGTGGGGAAGGTTTAAATCTCACCAAAAAGTGTTTCCATTTGGTGTTTTTTTTAAAGGAATCATAGATTCCAAAGCCAAAAGGGACCACGGAGCTTGGAGTCCCCACATTTTGGATGGCATGTACCTGTCAGCATGCCTTTAGCCCCTCCACACTGCTCCTGCTGAATTTATACCCAAGCAGCATGTTGTTTTCAATCCTGTCTCCTTTTTGTTCTTACTCTTAGGGTAGTTTGCAGATAACTATGGTAAATGAATGGAATAAAAGCATCCACCTGCCCCAATGAAGTGGAAAAAAGTTACAACAGATATGGAGAGAGAAAAGGAGGTGGGAGAGAGGATGGGAAAGAGGGACGGACGGACAGAGGGGGAGGAGAGGGTGGAAGATAGGGAAAGGGAGCAGTGGTTGGTGGAGGATTAGACAAGTTGAAGCCTTTGGCTCATGTACCGCTGCTCATCGGCTGGAATTTATGCTTCCCTCACAAGTGACGGAACTGAACAAATGAGGCCATTTAATAATCCATCCCATGTGTTTCTAGCCGCCTGCATGGCCAGAAGAGCAGCCCATATCACCATCCCCAGAGGCCAGGCTAGTGCCCTGCCCTGCCCTCACTCGCTCCCCCACACCACTTACCATTTGTGTCTTGCAACCGTAGCCTGCCAGTCTCCTGGGACTTGCAGTTCTCTCCCAGAGATCTCTCTCCCGCCATCTTTGGTAATGGCATCATAAAGTTCAGCAAGATAAGTACCTGGCTCGAGGTGTCACATTACACTCCATCTACAGGAGGGAAGCGCTCCGCTCAGACACACCCTTCATCATCGCTCTCCAGTGCATGCTACAGGGGGAACTCCTGCTCAGCCAGGCACCCCACCACCATCATGTATGACGGATCACCCTACCATGCCCTATCCATTCAGACAGCATTGGTTCACAAGTGTGCACTAGGAAGCCACTCTGCCGCAGCCAGCAGGGGGCACCCTAGGAACAGAGGAGAGGGGGTTACTCAGGGGACAGGCTAATGGGTCCCAGCCAGCAGGGGGCACTGTAGGAAATGGAGGAGAGCACCCCAGGGACAGGTCAATGGGTTCCAGCCAGCAGGGGGCACTGCATAGAAAGGGGAGGGGGTGGAGAAGCCACCTTTATAATGAGATGTGTCCATGGGATTCCTTTCCCTATCCTTGCTAAGAGCACACCTTACCCTCCGGAGCGTGCTGTCCTCCTGCGGCCTCTCCCCCTTATCTAGGGGGCTGCTCTTGTCTCGCTGGTTGCACCAATCAGTTTGTCTTTGCGGGGAAGAGACAGGAAGGAGGTGTTTGCCCAGGTCTGTCTCCCATGAAGGATGCTGCCCAGAGATGACTAGTGCTAAGAGCTGGCACATGGGAGGGGCACCCAACGGGGAATTACAGGCTGGGCTCAATCAGTCCTTTGCTGGGCTCCTGTTTGTGTCTCCAGAGAGCTGCTCCCCGTTCCCTGGCAGTGCACACATTGAGTTAATCATTGCTCAGATCCATTTAGCTCATTGGGGTTCTTATCAGACAGCGCAAAGTCCAAGGGCAAGGCCCAGTCAATCAAGAGCGGGGAGTTACCCAGCATGCTGTGCAAGGCAGCCATCCCACAGCTTTCCTTGCTGGATGCGTGACAAATGGCATACCGCACTGGGAATTTCCAATGGGGTCTACCCCCAGGGTCACCTGAGCTGTGGACCAACAAGGGTATTGTTCTGGGGTCCTTCAGCCAGAGAGGAGACAGGCAGCGCAGGGGAAGCCATGTTACAGCCATGAAGTCCATGGGACCCTTGTTTAGAATAGAGAGTCTATAATCCTGGGGGGGGGGGGGCCCTGCACACACAGGGTCAGCCCAGCTGGACATATCAGCCATGGCCCCATTGGGGGAGGGCGGGGGCCGGTAAGTTCATGTGGCCCAAGCCCAGGAGAGGAAGAGTCTAGGAGGGTCCCATTTCTCTCTCCCCCTTTAAAATGCATCTGCTGTCTGTATTTCCAGGTGTAGAAGAAACCAGGACAGAATGAAGCAGAGGAGAGGAGCCAGCCCCAGCCCTAGGGTGGGGTGAGCTCCCCAGGGGGAGCAGCCGCTGACCTAGGGCCAGATTAGTCTCAGACAGAGCCTCCATAGCACTTCTGGGCAATGAACAGACAGAAGGGGCCAATTCACCCCAGGTGTAACAGCCCTGGAATTACACTCTGGATGAAGCTGGCCCAAGAACCTTGGTGACCTCCCTGCTCTAGCAAAGCAGGGCGAAGGGCTGAGAGACGCCTCATCGCAGCCAGCCAGCCAGTCGCAAACACCAACTGCACCCAAGCCAGACAAAAAAGTGGCCACCAAACCGCACAAGTGGAGCTTTTGGGGAGCAAGGGTAGCCACCAGGACCAAAGGAGCGGGCTCAGGGGCTGCCAGCCGGGCACCAAGCCTTTCCCCTCTCACTGGGTCCAATCCAGCCCCAGCTCAGAGGTGACTATGAGGCATTCCTACGTGATGCTTTTACAGTTCAATGAGCTCAGTGACCTCAGCCTACTCCCAAACAGATCGGTGTCTGTGTCGCAAACCCCACCCTATCCAGCACTCGTTGGCAGCCTCACTGTTGACGGTTGGAGCAGAGAAGTCAAAAGCTGATTGTGGCCGATGACCAAACTTCCTGCTCCCCTTAGGCTTGAGCCCCCTAGGAACACATCTGCCAAGGGGCACCCTGGGGGGAAGTGGCGCTGCCAGCGCTGCCCCTGTTCTGTGGATACAGCAGACTTCATTCTCCTGGGTCATCGGTGCACAAAGCCCTCTCAGAGACACCATGAGAGAGAGACTGGCACAGGTCACGTGGCGAGCTGGGGACAAGGAGCGTACCAGCAAATGGCGCCCCTGCTCCTGTTCCCGGATGGACAGTGAGCACTCCCTGCTTGATCACCAGAGCCTGTTCCATGAATGCTTGACACAAACCCACCTCACCCCCAGGGATGCCCACCAACTGCTCATGGCAACTATCTGAATAGTCATCCTCCCAGCCGGGCGATAGGTTGCTTTGGTCACCTGCTATTGTCTGTGCCCCCTCATTGGATGACTCACAATTTTATAAACCAGAAAGAGGGCTCGGACGAGTGGCTTCTGGTTCAGACCAGCTCGCGGTGTGTCTGCAAGGCTTCTGCTTCCCACCAGCCACCTGGCACGTGAGCATTCACTGTGGGAAAGGGCTGCAGGCACCGTCGGAGCAAAACGTTCAGGGTGGCTTCCTCACAGGGTTTGCCCAGCTCTGGCAATGCTGACAAGACCAGAGGGCATCTCCATTCTCCAGGGGTTCGCCAGACCAAGCAAGGGGGAAACGCAGCTCCCAAGGCTCTGCTTCCCCGTCAGGCTGTCTCGGTGGAATAATTAGCACCTCAGCTCAGTTCAACCCCTGCCCTCCTGCCTCAAATTGCCTTCTCCAGCCAGCACTCCCAGCCACCTGTGCCAGAATGGAAGCCCACATCAGGAAGAACTTGCAGTAAGGAAGGTCTCAGACCCTGGTCACCCGAACTCCAGAGGGAACCTCTCTGGGCATTAGCGCATGTTGCTCTTTCTGATTCGCAGCACCAGGAGTAACTCTGAGCCCCTCATCAACTGCCCCCCTCCAGGATCTACTCCCCTACCCCCATATATCCTAACAGCTCTGCCCTTCTCCCACTTCCTCTTTCCTTCTCCCCTCCCACATGTTCTCAGCCCCAGGGAAAGAGGCACCCATGTGGCACAGGCGAGGGGAGGTGGGCTGCACCTGGGGAAGCATTGCCAGAACTGTGAGACCCTGGATGGGGGAGCAAGTTGTTCTGTGTTGGGCTCACACTTGGTAGCAGGATGTGGCCATGATGCCTGGGAGCCGTCTCCTTCCATCCTCCCAAGACAGGCCACAGCTGCTGTGTCTCCCTGTGCCTGGAACCAAGGCTGGCATTCAGTGGGTGCTGGGTTCCTCCCTCTCCCCTGCAGGAGGCCTGGAATGGGGGCTATGCTCACCAGTGGCCTCAAATTGCCCGCTCTCCTCTGGGACCCAGGTATAGCTCCAAAGCAGACAGGTGGGCTGGGGAGGTCAGATGGCAGGATAGAGGAGAGCAGACAGGCAGACAGAGAGGAAAGCTCGGCAGTGGAAGGGTTAAGGGGCCCTGGGCAGTTACCTGCTCGGATCCAGCGCATCCTGAGCGTAGTGACAACAGGTGTCACGCTCCAGCGTCCCCACTCTCCCCCTCAGTCATCCCGCTGTCTCGCTCGGCTTGTGTGGATCCCAGCGCTGCTGCCGGCCGGGTTTTCTATTCTCTCTGTGAGGGGTGGGGGGCTGAGGAGGCCGGGAGGCTGCCACCTCTGCGCAGCGCCTCACTCTAACAGGCACCCTCTGGGATTTGGGTCTGCGGGGGGATTACCGAAAGGGCCGGTCATGTGTTTGTGCTGTACCAGCTTCCCCAGGGCCGTTCTGTCACAGGCTAACTCTACTCAGTGAAATTCTCCACACAAAGCCTCTTAGCTTCCTGCCCGCAGCAAGCAGCCCCTAGCTAGACGGCCACCTTGTGGGGCCACTGTCCCCCATCCTCCTCCACACAAGCAGGGCCAAGCATGGACACCAGCCCCGGAGCAGATGTGTCCTGCGTTCGGAGTGGGTGGCTCCATCAGCTCTCCCAGGGGGCGGAGAAGGGCTCTCTG
Source organism: Emys orbicularis (assembly GCF_028017835.1). Taxonomy (NCBI): domain Eukaryota; kingdom Metazoa; phylum Chordata; order Testudines; family Emydidae; genus Emys; species Emys orbicularis. The sequence goes on from NC_088686.1 coordinate 123,623,395, forward strand.
CATTCACTCACAGGCCAGAGCAAAGCCAGAGCACCTGCGGTTCCCCGCTCAGTGTCTGCACCCCGACTGGATGAGGTGTGATTCCCCTGAGGAAAGCTCTCCTCAGAAATGGCAGCAGTGGGGAGTGCTCAGAGGAAGCCAGTGGCAAAGGCTGAGAGGTGGAAGCATGGCTGAGCCAGCAAGCCCTGAGGCCCGGACAGCAGCGCAGCTGAGCTGGCAAGCCAAGGCTGAAGAGCGTTTGTGAAGCCCCGTCCCTGGATAAATCCAGATCACCTGCTGGTGATTCAGTATATGGGGCTCCTCCCTCTGAGTCAGGAATGACCCAGCCCCACAGCATAGCGCTATGAGATCCTAGTCTGCTGGAGGGGCCATCATCCAAATGAGACATCAAGCTGAGGCTCTGATCTCTTATGGTCACGAGAGACCTTCACAAGAGGAGGGGTGTTAACCCTGTGTTCTGGGCAAATTTCAATTCAAATAATTATGTTCTGCCAACAAAACGCTACCTACATTCTCAATTAGATATGGCATCATGGTCAATTCCTGTCCCAAACTCATGTGAAGCGTTGCTGTGTGCGCTAACAGCTGCCACGTTCCACCTCAGAGGTGGCTGCATTTCAGTGGTAGGGAAAGTGACCCCTACTAAATATACTAAAGTCTGAAGTCCTTTGGGAGCCAGCTGGATGAGAGGTTCGGCAGAAATGCAAGCTCCCTGCAGTCCTAGTCCTGCTCCGGTCTCAACCCTAAGCACCACCCCACCCCTCTCCAGGGCAAATGCTGCATCACCACTCCCATTCCCACAGCCACCTTTCCTTTGCACAGGGCAGTGGGGAGGATCTCAGAGCCAGGGCACTCTGAGTCTGTGGTGTCAGTTAGAGGTACAAGTTCACAGATTCAGCCTATATCCATGTTCACGGCACTTCAATAGTATTGCCTCTGCCTCCTACACAGCATCCCTGCCTGGTGCCTAGGCATGCAGCCTCCAGCTTCCACCCTGGAGGCCCCAGGCCTGAAGTCCCTCTTCTCCCTTTGCTTCCATTATGATAACCCATTTGTGCCAGTTCTGTCACAGGAGACCCCCAAACTGCCCATTTGGGTCCCCTCATAACCCCCCTCACACCCCTGCAGTACCCCAGGAAGTCCTCAAATCAGCTTCTCTCTGGCTCCTTTGGGACCCCCCAGTCACTCCCTCACAACACCCTGGTGGGGTAGGAACCTGAAACTACCGCCTGTCTTGACAGGCCTCCCTATAGGCTCACTAACAAATGAGCCAGATCCTCAGCAGACGTAAATCAGCCAAGCTCCAGTCACTCGAGTGGGGATGCTCTGCCCCAGCCGAGGATCCAGCAGCTGAGTGGAATTCTGCTCCCTCTTTCTTCAAAGACCAACTCTGTTCAGCAACTGATTTTTGCTCACCCCTTGTGATTGCTTATTGTTCCACTGCATTATCCAGTTAGGGTGACACAGACACAGCACTCAGGAGGTGTGAAAAATTCACACCCCTGAGCGCTGCAGCTATGCCGGCCTAACCCCGGTGTAGACACGGCTACACTGACTTAGCTGCTGCCACCCAGAGAGGTGGATTACCTACAGTGACAGAAAAAACCCTCCATCACTGTGGGAAGGATCTACACTATGGCTCTACAGTGGCATGGCTGCCATGGTGTAGCTGTGCTGCTGTAGCGGCTATAGTGAAGACATAACCACATGCCAACAAAAGGATAGGGAGTGGTTAGACCTAGGGATGAGAATGCGAGTCAGTAGTTGCAGGTTCAATTCCCTGCTCTTCCCTCATCTGACCTTGGGCAAGTCACTTCAACACTCTGCCTCAGTTTCCCCATCTGTAAAACAAGGATGACAGTCCTGAGCTGCTTTGCAGAGGGGCTGTGTTCCCTAATAATGTCTGGAAAGCCAGCTGAGATCCAGGATGGAAGGCACCAGAGAAGGGCACTGTCTCAGTCCCATTAATACACACACACTGACTAAACATCCACTCACTCCCTGGCTGATAAACACCGATATACACTCACTCATTCACACTCACAGCTGAGAGATTCCTGTGACCCTTCAGGCAGCGAGCAACAATTCAACAGCAGGGCCATGGCAGCCCTTGTGAGCACACGAGCAAACACAATCAGTCTGTGTACTCTCTCTCTCTCTCTCTCTCTCACACACACACACAGGCTTGCTACACACAGAGGAACTTTACCCACTAACACCCTACAAAAAGATTTAACAGGCCAACCCTCAGACAGCTGCCAAGCCGCCATCCACCCCCAGTCCTGCTTGTTCTTCCTTTTAAAGCCGCTCGGCACATCTTTCCCGATGTACATTCTTCAACTACCTCTTATCTCGTAAATTAGCCGAGAGAGAGAGAGGGATCCCGAATAGCTGAGCTCTGTCGTAACTGGTTCCCTCGTGTGAGTGTTAGGCAGGGAGGAAGGTAGGGTTTCTAGCAGGGTGCCAGCCAAGGGTCAGGCTTTTTATACTCCCCACCTTCCCTTTGATATAAAATACAAACGCTCTAGGTAAACACTGAACACTGCAGAGACCAAACTTAACTCCTTTACCTTCCCTGCCAGAGCCTCCGCCATCCCACTCTCTGGCACAAGGCTTTCCATTTCCCTTGCTGCAGGCAGCTCTGCTGGGTGGTAAAGTGATGGGCTGTAGCAAAAACTAAGGCACAGTCAGACCCAAAGAGCCAGGTTCTTTTGAACTAAGGATAGGGAAACATCCGTCCAGAGAACCCTCAGAGCCTACACTACCAAACCCAGCCTTCCCCCACAGCATCTTCCTCCCATCAGCAAAGCCTGCACCCAAACCTCCTCTAGATGCCTTAAAAGCCTCATTTAATCCAAAATCGCCTCATCCCTCCCAAATCTCAGAGCAAAGCCCCAAACGTTTCCATTCTCTCTTTATCTCCTTTGTCTCCCCGTATCTCCAAGCTCTGTGCCAAAGCAGCAAATTCCTATGGGAGAGAGATGGGTAACTCCAGTCTGACTGAAACCAGGAAACGTCTTCCTGAAATAAAGTCCCATCTCCTGAGATTTTCAGACCCAAAGGGAACCAGAATCAAGCTCACTCCTCACCAGCCGGGCCCAAGGCTGGGGACCTGGGATCTAAGGGATGTTCACTCACAAGGAAATGGCTGCTTAGGCAAAGTGCAAACTTAAGGATGATGCTGTGATCCGAAGAAAAGCTTCTACCCCGAGCGCCATATTGACACCAGTTTAAACATGGAAAAATAACCCTTTCCACATAGAGGCTTTCAACAGTCCTCTACAGAAGGATTTTGCTATGAATAGACGTGTAAATACCAGAGACAGCAACGTGCAGGGGACTGGACTAGATGACCTCTCGAGGTCCCTTCCAGTTCTATGATTCTATGTCTAGCAGACTGAATATGAGGCGAGGGGTTAGGATCTCGTGGGTTTTAATCCTACCTGCTTTCCAAAGGGTTGCAAGGATGAATGAGTTAACCCTTGTACAGCACTTCGAAAATATCAAGTGCTAAAGGATTATTCATAAATATGGTGGAAGTGCTAACAGCAGACTCGGATCTGGTGAGACTCAGTTTATAATGAAGTAGAATAGACTCCCCGAATTATTTCGGCATGTTGCAATGTGCAGAAAGAAATTCCCGTTACTGTGAAATCTCCACTTACTCGGAGGGTGCTATGGAGAAAGAAAAATGAATTCACTCTATGAGGGGAAGGCTTGATTCAAACGTGCAGCTTTCCATGGGAAGCAACTGGGATACTCAGTTTAAAGAATTTATTTGTGTGGATATGAATCGGTCCTACTAATGGAGTTTATCCTTGTAAATGAATACACGTCTAGCATACCGAGAAGAAGCAAGGTATGTTTGTTCACCTGTATACTACCCGTCCTGAGTTCACTGATCTCTCAGGACAGTGAGATCCCAGGTTAAATCAGACTCCTTGCTGGAAATCTAGAAAGATAGGCACCAACCTTCAACTCCTAATACCTGATGATCAGTTTCACCGTTCACTCCTTCAAAACACCCTGGATAGCTGGCATGTATGAGAGAGAGAAAAGAATCATCTCATCACCCCTTTCCATGGGCAGTGATCCTTTGTGCTAAAGCTTACGCCTCCATTCCCCTCTCATCCTCACCTACCACAGTGTAACAGACACTGATTAACACAACAGAACAGGATGAGCTGCCCATGGGAAACAAACTGCCATGCTGCAGGCTGCAGTGCGAACTAAGAGCGAACATAAAAAAGTTACACAGTTGAGCAACATGCAGACATGAAAGAAGTGTCCTGCAGCCCCAGTTTTCTTCGCTTTCCATTTTCACAGGAGAAGGCAAGGGCAAGAGATTTTTAGGGTTCCCCAAAAATAAATCAAACAGATGGCTCTCGAAACCCTGTGAAATACAAAACACCCCCCTCAAAGTGACAACGAGAGAAAGGCAACCGAAGTTCACTGCTTCTAAATATCACACAGCACAGCACGAGTGGGGCAGCCAAGGGTGGGGAGGGGGGGGATGGAGCTTAGAAGCTAGGAGAGTGGGGTTCAGCGGGTTGAGGATGCAGCTGGATTGGTAGTGGGGCCACCAGGAACTATGTCCAACTGAAACCCAACTGAAAACAAAGGCTGACTAGGAAGCAGTTTGGTGCATGTAAGAGCCTCTGGAGCAAGGCTTCCGGCCTGGTTAATCCTGTTCCACATGGGACTCAGGATCATGACTAGAAAAACAAGAGAATATTTTCCTTTTGAGGAAAAGAGAGAGAGGAGCTAGAGAGACATCAAAGGGAAAGATTTCACAGAAACCAGAACAGGAGAAGAAACAGAAAGAGTAGCAGCCATAGTCCAAATCATTAGATAAAGCACCTTCCATTGACCATGCATTCATTTCCCTATGATCTGGGCAGCTTCCATGGTAAACAAGCTCACCATCATTTCCGCATACAATCCCCATCCCCCTGTCGTCCTGTTAATACAGTATCAGCAAGCTGCACTCCCCAAACACAGAGCGAGTGAATCTCAACTAAAAGACCAGCAGGAGGGGGGCCAAACTCTGGGTTTGATCAATGTATTAATCCAGCCCTCAAGACAATTGGAGATTATACTGTCACCAGCAACAAAAGCTCCCAGGACCTGCTATAAAAAGAGAAACTGGCTAGGATGTTCCCCCATATCTTCCCTTTGCCACAGGCTCTTTGTGCAATGAGCTGGATGCAAAGGGCAGATATTCTGCACATGCACACCTGAAACATTAATCAGTTTCCCACTGCTGCCGCCTTTCCCCTTGGAAAGCAGGTTAGCAGAGACCACAGGAAGAGGGATCTCGGGGAGACTGGGGACGCATAACGAAGGGAAAGAGACAATATTAAGAAGAGGGAAAGAGGAGAGAGAAAAAGAACTGACAAAAAAAGAAATGCAGAGAGACAGAGCAAAGGGAGGTGCACAAAGACGAGGCAGTGAGGAGAAACAGTGAGAGGAAAGAGGAATTAAAACAATGGTCAGAAATGGCAGCAGGGCCCCAATTTGCTCCATAACCTTCATTCAACTGAGTGATTCTTAATGCAACAGTTTAACTTTACTAACTATTCAGTTATTACTAAATGGTCACGTTCTACCCTTAATCTTTGTCCAGAACCCAGCAAAAGGGGCCTGATTCTCCTCTTGTACCAACATTACACTCCATAACTCCTCTGGCCTCAACGGCGTCACTCCTGATTCACATTGGTGTTAAGAGGAGAATACAAGCCGAGGTCTTCTGGGGATTGAGGGGAATCTGTGTCTCTGATTGTGCAGCGCCAGCCTACGGAAGCTAATTAAAAAGGTGATTAGCCCCCAGCACAGAATGTTATTGTAGGTATGATCAATCGGTGGGGCATTTGGAGCAGAGGACTAAGCATTCTGTAAGGAGTCCCTTTCCAATGGGACAGAGGGAACAGGGGAGGGAATCTGTGCTGATGTCCTTGGTCTGGGAGCAGGGGGATCTATACTGCAAGCCATGGGGTGATGGAGACGTACTGAAGTCCTCAGTCAAGGAGCCTGACATCCATGGTGCATGGCTCAGGGGACTGGTCTGGAGGCCTTTGGTCTGGGGGTGACTGTAGAGGCTGGCCTGGTGCTGGGCTCTGTGCTACAGTGAAGACTATGATGGTGGCATGTGTCTGCTGGGAGCCTGTGTCCCTGAGCTGGTAGTGTTGGGATTAACATGCCCCTGTTCTGCGGTAAGGAGGCGGCAGGCTGATGGCCTTGTCACGGGGAGATGGACAGAACCCATACCTAAACCCCAGTCTGAGGGGGGCTTGTGTTCAACTTCCGCCATCTGCGGTGAGGGCAGGTGCCCAGTCACAAGGGCAGCCACCGGGGCTCAGCTCCCCGCTGGGGATGCAAGAGCTGGGGATGAGCACCAGTCTCTCAGAGCGATTTCTGTGCCCAGGTCCCTGCTGGGGGGTACAGGGGAGGGGATAGTGGCCTGCACCCAGGTCCCTGCTCGGGGTGGGTCGTGTTCTCAGGTGCCTGGGCAGATGTGTGGGATCAGTGGGGATGCGGGGGGATGCGGCCAGGCGCTGGCTGCGGGGTGTCTGCGCCCCGCTCTGGCCGGGGGTCCCGGGCTGCCCACCGCGGTCTCTCACCTTCGAAGAAGCGCTGCAGAGCCTCCGTCTCATCCACCACCTCCATAGCTGGGCCATGCACCGGGCCGCCGGGCTAGTGGCCGAGCCCGCAGGGGGGCATCCCCCCGGACACGCAGAGGGGACGCCCAGGGGTTCGGGCCGCGCAGCGCCGGCGGGGACCGGCCCCTGAGCGCTCCGGGTGCCCCGCTCCGCTCTCCCGCCCGTCCGCCGGCTCCGGCGCCGCCGAGCGCGCCCCTCTGCGGAGCTCTCAGCAGCCGCCGCAGCTCCCCCCGGGGGGTGTCGGCCCCGTCCGGCCCCGGCAGCTGCCCATCGGCCTCCGAGAAACAGCAGCAGCCCTGACACTCAACTTGGGCGGCTGGCTCCGGGGCGCCCTGCCCGCCGAGCGGCTCCTCCCTCCGGCTCCGCCTCCCGGGCCGGGCCGGCCCCTCTGCTGGCCGCCGCGGGCAATGCAAGCACCCCGCCGGGGGGAGCCGCTCCCCTCCATCGCCCTGGGATAGTCCCGAAGCCTTCCCAGGGGCAGCCGGGCTCACCTTCCTCCCCTCACGCACCCACCCCAGCACACCTGCCCCCCAAGCCTGCACAGCGCCTGCCATTCCCACTCCCACACGGGGGCTGGCACCCTCATTCCCCCCTTCCTCTCCAGCAAGCGTTGTTGTTATGTAGGATAGCTCTGGGAGGTCCGCACACCCCCATTGAGGGTGACTCTGACAATACCCCCCCCCCCCGTTTGTTATTGTAGGGTGGCTTGCATAAACTGGTTTGTTTTTTATAGGGTCAGTCAAGCACTGGTTTGTTACTGGCCTTGCCTTTTGTCAGGCTGAGCTAAGCCCACTGCTTTGTTAAGGTCAGGAACAATGGTAGGGGAGGGGTGCACACATTGATTTGTTAATGTAAGGTCGCTCACAAACACAAGCCTGCCTGCACTGACTCCTTAATGTAGAGTTGTTTGGGGTGTGGGGGTTTGGACTGAACACAGGGCTTTGTAGGGTCACTCACAAACACTAGCCTGCCCACACTGTAGGCTGTCTGGGGGAGTCTGGACTGCATTGATTTGTTAGTGTACGGTCGCTGACAGGAGCTAGACTGCCAGCACCGCTGAAAAATAACCCCAAAGCATGTGTTTTGAGAAGAGAACCTGAGCTAGTTTACAAAGAGATCTGAGAAAGCCCAGTCAGACCTCTGGCCTTATGGCCCAGTTTCACCTCCCTAGATGAGACAACACTAACCGATTTGTCACTTTCAGAAATGCCCTCCGCATGTTTCATACAAACTACTTACCCCTCCATCACCGCCAGTGTCATGAGAGAAAGAGTGAGTGTCCTGCCAGGGCCCCACTCCACTTAGGTTCTGAGCACTCAACTCCCACCCCTAGGAAGAAGACCCAGAAGGAAAGAAAGAAACAATCGTTCCTTGACACTCCCTTTACAGACAAGAGCCTCATTAACATTATCATTATTTTTGCCAATCACAACTTAAATTTAACAGCAAGAGGTGGAAAACAAATGGTTTGAGACCTCTGCACAAGCCCATGGGTCCGATCCTCATTCTTAAAACCTGTCATCGTTCTTTCTTTCAACGGGGGGAGGGAACATTTGGGTTTTCTTCCCCAGATGTGTCCACAATCAATAATAATGCCTCAAAAAACGTAACAGTACAGTAGCTAAATGAAGTTACAGTTATCTGACCACAGTTAACCAAAGGCAGAACCCCTGCCAGCAGAAGACTGTGGGCCCATTATCTTCTGGGCAGATAAAGCACACAATGAGGTTTTGTCCGTCCCCACAAACCAATTCAGAAGGGCAGATTCTCTTATATATATAAATATATTTTTCTCTCTCACACAGCTGTGCAGTGACCAATTCTTCTCTGAGGAGTGGGGAGGGGGCTGAGGTTTGGGGATAGTAATAGGTCTATTCTTTCGGGGTTGGAAAGCAAGAGCTCAACAGCCTTTTTTCCCTCTCTCTCTCTTTCCATTAAGACAATTGTTATTCTCCATTACATCCCATCCCCCCCCGCTCCCCCTCCAAACACACACACTCCCCCTGCCCACAGACACAAGCTGCATGTACCCGGGTAGGAAGCAAAACATTTCTCTGCGGAGGTTGACGTTAGCCACAAGACTTGAATCAAAACTCAGCTCCAAATGCTCCCCCAAAGCTGGATCTGGATGTAATGACGGGTTCCCCCCACACGCAGTGATGGACTTCAAAACAGAGCCTTGGAATTAGACACCCCTGAACCTCATGACACACAGAATCAGCTCTTGATTGGCCAGGACCAATTCTAATGAATTTATTTATTTCCCTCTGTTTCTGCTTGGAGATTTGAGCTGTTGTTTGGTAGTTAAAGGCCAGATCCAGTCACCCTTACTCACAAAGAATAGCTACCTATTTCTCATGTAGCACAGGTACGTGCAGACTAAGTTGCTACTCGATGTGAGTGCAGATGGCTGGATCCGGCCTTTCAGAAGCAAATGCCTCACATGCTTCTCTGCTATTTCAGTCACTTTTCACTCCCTTATTCTTCTTTTCGTGGGTGGGTTGGCTGATTTGTTCTTGGTTTTTATACAGTTCCATGATCATGTTAAGCATTGGGACAATGTGTTATGGGGAAAAGGGGGCTGACGAGGACTTTACCCCCACCAGCTCCCTGTCCTGCCATTGGAACCCCGTTTCTGCCCTGCAGGTCTCTGTTCATTCAGATCCTGCACTTCATCACTCTACTATGGGGCTCCCGGATGAAAAGAGAACGGAGATGTTGAAAAGCAGTCATTCAATGGGGCAGGATTTGTGCTTTTGAAAATCTGCCTCTTGCTGTCTGTACTGTGAATAGTTCTCTGAAAACATCTGCTCAGTGTGCAGTGGCAGTCAAAAAAGTGAACAGAAGTTAGCAACCATTAGGAAAGGATTAGATAATAAGACAGAAAATATCATATTGCCTCTATATAAATCCATGGTATGCCCACATCTTGAATACTCCGCACAGATCTGGTCGCCCCATCTCAAAAAAGATATATTAGAATTGGGAAAGGTACAGAGAAGGGCAACAAAAATGATTAAGGGTTTGGAACAGCTTCCACATGAGGAGAGATTAAAAAGGCTGGGACTGTTCAGCTTGGAAAAGAGGAGACTAAGGGGGGATATGATAGAGGTCTATAAAATCACGACTGGTGTGGAGAAAGTGAAACATAACACAAGAACTAGGGGTCACCCAATGAAATTAATAGGCAGCAGGTTTAAAACAAACAAAAGGAAGTATTTCTTCACACAATGCACAGTCAGCCTGTGGAACTTATTCCCAGGGCATGTTGTGAAGCCCAAAACTGTAACAGGGTTCAAAAAAGAATTAGATAAGTTCATGGAGGATAGCTCCATCAATGGCTATTAGCCAAGATAGTCAGGGATGCAACCCCATGCTCTGGGTGTCCCTAGCCTCTGACTGCCAGAAGCTGGGACTGGACGATAGGGGATGGATCACTCAATAATTGCCCTGTTCTGTTCATTCCCGCCGAAGCACCTGGCATTGGCCACTGTCAGAGGATGGGATGCTGGGTTAGATGGACCATTGATCTGACCCAGTATGGCCATTGTTATATTCTTATTCCCCTAGATCTGGGCTTCACTCCCTCCCTTACCACTCAGCCAAGGGACCCAGACTCTAGGCCAGATCCTCAGCTGATGGAAATCAGTGTAGCTGTATTGAAGTCAAAGGGACAATGCTGATTTCCACCAGCTGACGATCTGCCCCCTGTCCTAAAAGGAGTCCCCTCTCTAGAGGCCAGACACGGATTTAGGGGGGGATTTTCCAAAGAGCTCTGCATTGGCCATTAACTCCACATGCAGTTAATGGACATTGCCCCCACTGTGCCCCCCATTGAAACCAGTGGCTCATTAGACCATTGACTTCAACGGAAGCACAGCTACGCCAATGCTGGGCACTGACCACTCGCAGGCCTCACTCCTATCCTGCACGGTCCTTGCACCAAGAATTCGGCTAATTAAATCTTTAGCTTAATCCCCTGCACACAGCTCTTCCTCCTGACCACAGGTCTTCCTGCAAGACCCCCCACACCTGGGGAAGAGGGCAATTCAGTTTCCCTCATCACTGAGAATGCTAGGAAAGGAGCGACATAGATTGTCATGTAGGACCAGGAGACTGACAGGCAGGAAAGAGGGGAGAACATTTGGGAGAAAATATGTTAGGTGGTTGTGCTAGCTGGCTGCAATTCTAGTGTGGGGGTCAGCCAGGGCTTGGGAAATTCCAGGAGCTCCCTGGAGCCCATTGACTATCCTGTAATGAACTGGGAGGCAGGAGACAATTTGCAGGAGTAGCAGGAGGATCTGTAGTCTTGGCTTCAGTTAACCAAGTGTGACAAAGCTACATCAGGAGACCAGGGTTATTGTGGGTCACTTTGCTAGTGACCGTCAAGCAGTGAAGAGAACCTGTAAACAGGCCCAGCTGAAAGGAGGATGAGTTCCTGTCGGTTGTGACAATCTGTCAGGGAGCAGTTTAAAACTGTCTGAAGATACTGAAGAGATTTTAGAGCAGGCTGGCAATAATATTGATCTACCTTGGGTTTTATACCCTTCTGTTTGCAGTCTGTGTAATTCTTTCAATGGGATTTGCCCCCACACTTCCCCAAATGCAAATTCCTCAGTGTAATTTGTTTTAAATGGAAAATAAAGAGCCTCCATCCTAGCCCCCACGAGAAACGCTACAGCCCAGTGGTGTGCGCACTCAGCCCCACGAGAAACACTACAGACCGAGGGTGTGCAATGCGCAGCCCCAGCGAGAAATGCTACAGCCCAGTGGTGTGCACACTCAGCCCCACAAGAAACGCTACAGCCCAGCGGTATGCACACTCAGCCCCATGAGAAATACTACAGTCCAATGGTGTGCACTGCGCAGCCCCACGAGAAATGCTACAGCCTGAGGATCTGCACACTCAGTCCTCACAAGAAATGTTACAGCCCGGCGGTGTGAACTGCTCAGCCCCCACGAGAAGTCCAGCAGTGTGCACACTCAGCCCTCACGAGAAACGTTACAGCCCAGCTGTGTGTACTGCTCAGCCCTCACAAGAAACGCTACAGCTCGATGGTGTGCACTGCACAGCCCCCAAAAGAAACACTTCAGCCTGAGGGAGTGGACTGCTCAGGCTCCACAAGCAGGGCCGGCTCCAGGCACCAGGCAACCAAGCTGGTGCTTGGGGCGGCACCTGGAGGGGGGCGGCGCGGCGCTCGGGCCGCCGGGGAGAGCGGGGCCACAGCCGGGCTCGCCGCCCTCCCCCCCCCGCGCCCTCCCCCCGGCTGCCGGGGGGAGAGCGGCGAGCTCCTGCCGGGGCTCGCCGCCCTGCGCTCTGGCCGCCGGGGGGAGCACCGAGCCCCAGCCGGGGCTCGCCGCCCTCTCGCCGCCCTGTCCCCGGCACTCTGGCCGCCGGGGCTCGCCGCCCTGCCCCCGCCGGGGCTCGCCGCCCTGCCCCCGGCGCTCTGGCCGCCCTCCCCTCCGGCGCCCTCCCCCCGGCCGCCGGGGGGAGAGCAGAGCCCCCGCCGGGTCTCGCCGCCCCCCCCCCGGACTCCGCCCCCCCCCCCCCCCCGCGGGGGGGGGGGGCGGCGGCCGGAGGCTTTTTTGCCTGGGGCGGCAAAAAAGCCAGAGCCGGCCCTGTCCACAAGAAACGCCACAGCCCGGCGGTGTGCACTGCTCATCCTCCACGAGAAATGCTACAGCCCGAGGGTGTGCACTGCACAGCGCCACGAGAAACGTTACAGCCCGGCAGTGTGCACTGCTCAGCCCCCATGCACACCTTTCCAATAACAGTGTGCAGAGCCCTGTACCCCAACACAATACACAGGCATGTGCTACAGGGCAGTCGTGGGCTACCCTGCTTACTAGAAACAGAGAGGAGATTTTAAGAATGATGAAAGGCCCTTTGAGAGTATCCTTTTAACTACTTAAACTGTAACAGAGAGTAACTATTAACCATTGGCTAAGTGTCCTCCTACATAGTAACTTCTGAGCATACATTCAGCCTGTACCCTGGGGATGCAGGATAAACACATGCTGGTTTCTGGTGTCTGCTCTACAGGGTTGTTATAAGAACAACCAGGCTAATGACTTAGAAATAATTTATGGAATAATTTGGTGACTTTGGGCAATAGTATCAACCTTGCCAGGTATTTGTACAGAGCTTATCGCCATGGTATCTGAGCACCTAATAGGTTCTGTTTATCCTCATCACCACAGCATCAGGGGCATCTCACAATCACTAATGGAGTTTGTCCTTAAGATAGGGAAGTATTATCCCCCAATTGACAATTGGGATACTGAGGCAAAGGATAGATGCAGTGACTTCCCAACTTCACCCAGAGAGGGGACCTAGTTTTAATTCCACAGACTTAGTCCCAGCTGAGTGCCAACTTCAGTCTCACTCAGTTTTTTACCCACATTCACTCTTCTCTCCCCGTTTCCTGAAACAGGCAAGACGCTCATTCCCTTGCTCACCTTCTTCTACTTGAGCGAATTCCAGCATTGCCCAGAGGCCTTCATCATGATCCCTGGCCTGAAGAGGAACTGCTGCTGCTCGCTCTCTCTGGATCTGATTAAGGGTAAGAGATGTGTTGTGCACATGGTCCTGAAGAGGGTGAGGAATGAGCCCGGTTTTAGCTGCTGTGGAAAGGAGGGAGAAGAGTCACTTCCAGAACAAGTCAGGACTCGCCATTACATAGGGGTTATTGTGTAATTAACAAATGAGCTCTAGGAGAGATTTTTAACCTTGTGAAATTAAGCAGTGCTGCTTTAACCCACCACTGTAACCTAGAAAGTAAACTCTGTGAGGGCCTAATCATGGGATCAGACCTTAGGGTCACCCCAGCAGGTGCCTCTCTTTGCTTTTCTCCAGAGTCCCCTTCATGGCATGTTGTTTGCTCTTTTTCTCCCTTCTGCTGTTTTCCTCCATCATCTTCTCTCTTGCAAGCTGTGTCTTCCTCCATCATCCTTCTCCCTCCCTCACACACACACTCCCTTCCTCATATCCTCTAGGTCCCGCTGTCTGTAAACACTGCTCCCTCTATGTCAGATAGATTGATTCTGAGTGCAAGCCAGGAGGAGGGAGGGGGATTACTCACCCAAGGTGTTCAGCACTAAATCTCAAAGTCCAGCATTACAACAAAAAATAATTAAACACCCCCTCCAAATCCCAGGGAACGGCCAGGCCTTTCCAACAGAGACAGAGCCTCAGAGCCCTTTGGCCTGTTTCCTCTTGCTGTCTCAACACCAAACCAGGGCAGGATCCTCATTCCCTGTAGAGTGGCTAAAGGGGATTCCTTCGGGTACAAGGCTGTTGATGTCACCTACACCAAGGTGGGGCACACCAGCCTATAACAGCAGCCTATGGGTATGCCTGTGTCTATTTCCAGCTGAAAGGGGTCAGCGGGGCCAGAGGAGCTGGAATCACTAAGCCAAGCTGTGGGGATGTGGATAGATACCATAGATACCTGGAATCACCTTTTACCTGCTAGTGAACAAGGAGGGAGGGTCATTGTAACCCTGTCTGTGAACTGGGAGCAAGGGGCATTGTAGGGTGACCAGACGTCCTGATAAAATCAGGACTGTCCCGATATCGAGCAGTTTGTCCCACGTCCCGACCGAAGTACGGTCGGGACGCCATTTGTCCCGATATTTTGTTTCGGGCACTTTTTTTTTTTTCCTCCCCTTGTTGTTTAGGCGGCGATGACCGGCAGGGGGAGTGCCTTTTGAATTGTTACACTCACCCGGCACTTCGGCGGCGGGTCCTTCAATCGCCGACGGTATTCGGCGGCATTTCAGCGGTGGGTACTTCCTTCTTTGGCGGCAATGTTTATTACCCACCGCTGAAATGCCACCAAAGACCGTCAGCGACTGGAGGACCCTCCGCCAAAGTGCCGCCGAAGACTCGGACGGGTGAGTGTAACAATTGAAAAGGCGCTCCCCCTGCGGCGGTCCCGATATTTTGGAATTCTCATCTGGTCACCCTAGGGCATTGCTACTGTGTCAGTGCTGGTTATTTTGACCCCATGGCCTCAGCTCATTACTTTTTATTTGATGGGTCTGTTTGTGTTGCTGACACAGAACTGGAGAAAGACAAGTGTTGTGCTTATAAATTGGCATGCCGAGTGTAGAACAGAGGTCCCCCTTTTAATGCGGCTAATCGGGTGTTTTGGGGAATAGAGCTGTTGGGTTGAAAGAAGCAAGACCGGGGTGAAAGTGAGCCGGTACGGTGTACCGGTAAGGAGCCAGTACTGTCCCATACCCAGCCAACGTTAAAGCACTGCCATGGCAGCGCTTTAACGTCTTTGCTCGTTTTGCCCTCCCCGCCCCGGGCTGCCGACGGGGGGGGGGGGGGGGGAGGGCAAAAGGGGCAGCTGCCCCGGGACCTTTTAAATTGCCGCCGGCACCCCGGGCAGCGCGGGCCAGGAAGGCCGGGCCCCCGTACGGGTAAGAATTTAATATTACTTTCACCCCTGAGCAAGACCATATGTCACTGGGCGTGGCTCCTTTCACCTTCGCCCCACAGAAACGGCATGGACTCCAGCGGTTGTGCCTTCACTGTATCCTTTTGTTTTAAGCCCCCTCCAGCATTTCTACAACAATCCCTGTGCAACAGTCTATTTATAGTGCCAACAGCACTTTTGGCCCTCTCCCCAGGACCCAAGGGGAACAGAGGTCCCTCCCCCTCCCCCTCCCTTGAGGTCCCCCCCACACTTCCTTTCTTCCTTGGGCTGATGGGGTAATGGGCTCCTTAGACCAGCCAGCCAGCCTGATTGTCTAATTGCCACCCCATCAGCTTTCTCAAGGGGGACTAATTACCACTGGAGTGATCAGAGTGCAGACGCACCTGTTGGCATGCTGCACTCTGTCACACCACAGCTTGACATACTTTGTGTGGCGCTTCCCGGGGATCACAATTAAGGTTGCTGCAGTTGATGAAATAGTTTGGATGAATCCTGTGGCTGTCTCTTGAGTGAATGTTACCGTGGGATGTAGCGAGTGTGTACCTGTTTGTTTAACATTTTAGGCACATATGGACTTAGAGTCTGATCTAATGCCCATTGAAATCACGGGAGGCTCCCATTAACTTAACTGGGCTTTGGATTAGGTTGTAACTGTTTATTTCCTGAACTCTGAAGGTTTGCATCAATGGCAATTGCACGGGATCAGCCTTAGCTCTTTATTAATGATGGGTCTTGTGGGAATTCTCTAGGAATGAAGTTACTGAAAAAGCTGAGCAGCGCAGTCCCCATGAACAGACCACCCAGGTAATCTGCTCTTTGCACTGACTCCAGGACCAGTTCAAGGTCTCTGCCCTGATATTCAAAACCTCCCACTAAGTCCTAGCTATCTAAGAGATTGCCTTGGCTTCTGCAGCCATGACCCTCCCATGACAGCTATCTTCCACTGGATCAATCAAACTGTTGACCAATAACAGTGGGGGGAGGGGAGGGGGGACCAGGAGTGCAAAAGACAGAACTTTCCCAGGAGCTGGGCTGGAGTAGGGAACTCACTGCTGCAAGAGCGAAAAATGAGCGTTGACTTACCCACTTCCAAAAGCAAATGCAAAAGGCCCTTCTTTGGGTACGTCGGGATTAGGCTAAGCTGTGTGTGTTTTTAAGAACACAGTAGCTAGCACGTTCTAAAACTCTAGGGCAGATGAGGCCAGCTATACTTCAGCACGCACTAGCTAGTCAAGTTGAAGACTTGGGCAAGTACAACTTGCCTCAGAATGTGTTAGTCAGAGCATCATAGGTATCATGTTCTAAAAACACCTTTTATCCCAATCAAGACAAATCTTTTGACTTATCCCTCAGTAGGTTCTTCACATATGAACAGGCGTGTAGCACACTCGTAAAAACTTAGACAACCTAGAGCAGTGATACTGAGAACTCAGTGGTTCAGGAGCCAAATTAACGATCAACATTACCCAAAAGAGCCACAGTAGTGTGAATTCATCGTTTGATTTACTCTCTCTCTATATATAAAGCTAGGTCAATGACTGTTTACCAATAAGAACTAGCTGATCAGTAACAAGTGAAGGAATGGGATTTCCCCTGCAATAGCAGCTGTCATTTTGGAAGTCTTGCAAATTCATTCCTAACCGGCAGCAGCTAGGTGTATTGGAGACCATGGGAAGGGCCTGGGACTTCAGTGTGGCAGGAGCCATGAAGAATTACTCTAGTCCCAGAGCTTTACTGGGCAGTGGCTGCTTCTCTGTGCCCATTCACTGGAAATTCCACTTCCTGGGCAGGTCAGTACTGGAGTAGACAGTAACAACGGCAATGAATAATACTTGGCAATTGGCACTTTCCATCTTTCGACATTAATCTGCTCCAGTGTCCTACCCTGAGTCCATGTTCAAAGACCCACACTCAACCAGTGATCTTACAGCCGCATGTGATCCCCAAACTGCTGCTCATGCACCTCTATCCTGTAACCTTCACACAGACAAGCCCCCCTTTGGGACACTTCCACACAGCCCCAGCACGGATGGACACGCTCCCTTGTGCGACCTCCCTTTATTTCTTTTAAATCAATGGCGTCGTTTTTGCCATCTCAGGGACAGGCCTTTGTGGTTAATGAGTAACCAACCAGCGGGAGATTTATCAGTGCAGTTCCCTTGCTGAGAAGAGATAACAGAATAAGCCCAGCTCTGCGTCTGTTTCAGCCAGCGAGTGGGCATGGGGGTCTCAGGGAGGGGAGCTCAGATTTAGCCAGTGAGGTGCCCCTACACAGATGGACTTTCATTCCCAGCACTTGGGAGGTCCACATCAAACCAGACCATCCCTATGGAAGGACCCTCTGCTTGGACAGACCTGACTGTGCCCGCCTGTCCTGTCCATACTAGTGTGCATTCGCCTGGGTGCGGATTCAGGGGTGGATTACTGAGAGGCTTGCACGTGTGTGTGTGTTTTCAGCTGGCATGTGCACATGTGCCCTTCCATCGTGGGCTGTGAATAAAGATGCTGATGAGTTTATGGCTATAAACCATTCAAAGTGCTGAGGGACACCATCCCTGGCTTTGATTACTACTGGCACTATAGGTGAACGTCCGTGGGGTCCACTTCTGTGGTCACTAACGGAGTATGGGGGACTGTCTGTGAATGGAGTACAGCCGTTCTCCTTTTGCACCCACGCTCTGAATCTCTGACTTGAAGGAGCCCACACCGAGAGGGATTAGGTGCCTCTGCCTGACTGCTACAAAACCGTCTGCCCAAAGAGATGTGACTTGCACGGTGTTCTGAAGACAAATGCTGCTCACGGGAAGTGAGGATCCTGAGTTTTCTTGAGCATTTTGCTCCCCTGGGGCTGGGGCGAAGGCTCCTGAAGAGACGCTGTGGAGTCCCAGTTTGCCTGAAGCACTAGTGAGAGGCAGCCCAAGCAAGCAGGGTTTTGTTTAGGTGACTGCACAACCTCCACTATGAAATGGCAGGGTTCTGCACAGCTGGCCGGGGACTCCCATAATAACCATGCTCGCTGACAAGGGGAAGAATTGCAGCAGTGTTTGAGGCCAAGAGATGCTATAACACAGAGATAAAAGCTATCAGGCAGCCTGGAGAGAGACCCACACACACAAAGAGAGAGAGATAGGGCTGGGAAGGAAGAGAACTAAATCCAATTTGGTTTAATTTTATAAGGCTACCTGCCCATCACCGTGGAATCTGAGTGCCTGAGAGGGAGAGATATAGCAGAAGGCATGCTGAGGGAGGCCGAGCAGAGAGAGAGTCCTGAAGGGCAGAAATGATATGAACACAAAGACAATGAGAGAGACCAAGGAATCTGGCAAGATATCAGCGTGCCCTGATGTGAGAACTTATAGTGACTGCAGACCGTACCTTTAGGGCAGTTGTGAGCTCCTGTTTTCCAGTGATACTAAGTGGGTGCTTAACGTTCATTATCCCACAAAAAGGAGAGGTTCCTCACGGGCATGAGACTGTGGAGATTTACAGACCGTTACTCTCTGCTCTGGATTCTCTTGTCCAGCCCTTAGCACAAGTTCATTCTGTGGACCAGCAGGGAGCGCTCTCAGCTGAAGTGCTGTGACAGTGCCATGGGAGAGGGGTCTCAGACTCCGAGTGAAAAGAATGGAAGTGCCTTGTTGGCACCAGCAGGGAGTGCTCTCACGAGGCAGAGGGCTATGGTTTATTTCTGCTCTCAGCCTCTCTCTCCATTGTGTGGAGACGGGCTGTTCCCATGGTACAGGAGAAGGTAATCTGGGATGTACTTTACATCACCTGTGTTATCATTGCTAACGAGAATGTGCGAAAGCCAACGAGGCCAATGACCTGGGAGTGAATGACACTGTCCCCTATACTGCTCCAGCACTTCCTCCTGTCGGTTCCCACACTTTCATATTCTCAAGACACCACATAGAAGGGTGGCTCTGACAACCCCTGTAAGTTCAACAGAAGGAACCGTCTTAGAACAGCGCAGTTACAAAAAGCAGGCAACATTCACAAGCTAAGGTTCCATATGCTTCAACGCTGCCCTGGCCCCTGAATCCCTAATCCAACACCTCTGTCTCTGAGATGTCTTTACACCCACTTTCCTTTCCTTTCTCATAGGAACCATGTATGCTGCCCCACATATGCCCTCCCATACCAATAGAGCAGGGGTGGGCAAACTTTTTGGCCCGAGGGCCACATCGGGGTGCGAAACTGTATGGAGGGCCGGGTAGGAAACTGTGCCCCCCAAACAGCCTGGCCCCGCCTCCTATCCACCCCCTCCCACTTCCCGCCCCCTGACTGCCCCCCTCAGAACTCCCCACCCATCCAACCCCCCCCCCCGCTCCTTGTCCCCTGACTGCCCCCTCCCGGGACCCCCACCCTAACTGCCCCCTGGGATCCCACCCCCTATCCAACCCCCCCTGCCCCCTGACTGCCCTGACCCGTAACCACATCCCTGCCGGCTGACAGGCCTCCCAGGATCCCACCCCCTATCCAATGCCCCCTGTTCCCCATCCCCTGCCCCCCCTGAATCTCTGCCGCAGCCAACCGCTCCCTGTCCCGACTGCCCCCCAGGACCTCCTGCCCCATATCCAACCCCCCGTCCCCCTTACCATGCCGCATCTCCCAGCTGGAGCCAGACATGCTGCCGCGCTGCTCGGCAGGAGCACGCAGCCCCGTCGCCCAGAGTGATGCCCGTGGGCTAGCCACCCCAGCCGCGAGCTCAGGGGCTGGGCAGGATGGTCCCGTGGGCCGGATGCGGCATGCGGGCCGTAGTTTGCTCACTTCTGCAATAGAGTGAGACAACGTAGCTCTCCTCTACCACTGCACCTACCAGTGTGACATCAGAAACCCTCAATGCGCTCACGTACAAGCCAGTCCACTACATCAGCCACCTAACATGCCCTCCCCCAATTCACTCTCCCTCTACGAGCCAGCTGCAACATCTCCCTTCCAGCCCACCATACACAGACCAAAGACCAGGCCCTTCCCTCCCCACCTACCCTCTGTAGTCAAGAGACCATAAAATATGAATTCTATCCCATACATGCAGTCCACAAATGTCCTCCTCTTCAACCCTTCTACTATAAGATACAAAGCCCAATATGTCCCATGCAACCCCTATTTACTTACCTTATTCCACAGCCCAGTGACTTCCCCTCCACATAAAAACAATTAGCCACCTTAATAACTTTCAATCCTCAGATACTGGCTGCAGTCTCCACAGCACCCCATTCTACCCTGAAGACGTGATGAGGGATGGAGTTGACTACTCTACACTGAAGGATGCCATGCATAAAAGGGCTCTCCTGGCCACCATTGAAGTAAATGGGAGTCATTGACTTCAGTGGGAGCTGGGTAAGGCCAAAAATGAGTCGTTCATTGTTCCTTTCAAAAGTTAGAAAAGCGAGTGATGTTTCAGAATCGTCCTAACCCTAACATGGGTGGTGGGGGTGGGGGTTGCGCAACTTAACTCTGAATTTTAACTTTTTTAAAGCTACAATAGTCGAATGTGGTTTCACTATTCCGTACTGGAGTGATTTCCAAAGGCACATAGGGAGTTCAGCACCTAACTCACATTGGAAGTTGAGGAGATTTGGGCACCGAACTCCCACTTATGCCTTTTGAAAGCCTCCCCTTAAGTGTGTAGGTAGAGAGAAGAAATGTGGGATGGTGTGGTAGAAAGGGGTTACCCACACGAGTCTGGGATGGCTGCATTATTCACAAGTAGCAAAGCCACACAAGAGATAGGCAAATCATTCCAACCAGCCCCTTCTAAAACTTCCATTCCACAGTGGCAGCTTCTCTTTATGTACATATGGAACCAGAACCATACTGGAGGTATTCTGTGTATCTCCCCTATGAAGCAAGGTGCTGTAGTTACCATCAACCCAGCTGTGTATGGTTCAAAGGGAGCCATAAAAATGACTTAAAATAGTTTTAATAGACCTAATATTTTAATATACCTAAATGTAAGGTCTGATATGTTGGACGCATTCAAAGGAAGAAGCAAGTGCTGCTCCTGTTTCTACTGCCCCAACCGAGATCAGGGCCCCGCTGTGCTGTGTACATATTAGCTCTTGCCCCTAAGAGCTCACAATGTAACTAGACAAGACAGAGGGACACAGAGGCACAGAAGGTATGTCTACATTGCAATTGGGACTGTGAGTGCAGAACACGTACACACTGAGCAAGCTAACTCAAAACTAGCTTGAGTAACAACAGCAGCAAAGACTTGAGCTGCATGAACACAGACCAGGGTCCTGGTTGGGCAGGGCTGGCCCATGCCACTGTGGCTACACTGGGAGCTAGATCATGTATCACAGCTCCTGATTGTACTATAGGCACCAGAAAGGAATGGGGTTAACCAAGGTCCCCCAGTAGACAGAGGATTAGAACCCAGGCCTCCTAAGTCCCAGTCTAGCGCTCAATGCACTGGGGCCACACTGAGTACGCCGAAGCTAATCTCCCAGATCAGGATGAGAGATTTGGGCTAGCAGGGCTCACACTAGCACCCCCAAAATAACCATGTAAACAGTGCTTTGAAGTCACAACTTGGGCTCTGAAGCCCACCCCACTCCCTAGGCATCAGAGCCCGAGCTCCAGCCTATGCGGTAACTTTCAGAATTGTTTGAGAGTTTTGAATATTTCTATTACTACTACTCTTTCATAAGCCTCCTGCAGTGCAGCTAGGCTGACTTAGCATCACAAGCCCAACTGAACAGATCTCCGAGGGAGGGGAGAACTAGTACAGTTTAGAAACCTCTGAAAACTTTGGATACCTCTTCTATATAAAATAGTCCTGTGATTGTATCTATATGATACCTTGCAAAGTGCTTGCACAGAATACAAGTGCCCGGTACAGGAGCACTGGTCAGGGGCCTAGCCAGGGAATGACCTCAGCAAGCCCCCAGAAACCTTTCCCACAGAGTGAACAGTATTCTGGTCACTTCGCTGTTGGCTCAGAGCAACGGGAAGCCTGAAACCTCCAGGGAGAGGTGATTCTGCACTAAGGAAGAGCAGTGGATTGAGTGCAAGGGAGACAGTGCCACCTGCTGTAGGAGAGAATATTTACTCAACAGATATTACTCCACTGGTGTGGCACTGGGCATCTCTTTCAGTCTAAAAGCCACAGTGATCAAGGTAACGCTACATAACTGGGTTGGAAGAGGCTTCATAAATCATTAATCTACCCTTCTCATAAAACTGGGCCTAACCAATGGTTCTTTGAGCATCCCATTAGCACTTTTCTCCTCACCTGACATACTACCATTTATAACGGCTCTCGTCTACTTACAGGCCTGACAGCCAAGACCATCTGAATGAAATTTTTAAGTAAGAGTTTGTAAAATACTGTCTCAAATGATTTAGTAAAAATTCTTAAGTACAATACAGCTACACAGGTTATTACTAGGGCTGTCGATTAATTGCAGTTAACTCATGCGATTAACTAAAAAAATAATTCGCGATTTAAAAAATTAATCACGATTAATCGCAGTTATAATCGCACTGTTAAACAATAATAGAATACCAATTGAAATTTATTAAATATTTTTGGATGTTTTTCTACATTTTCAAATATATTGATTTCAATTACAACACAGAATACAAACTGTACTGCTCACTTTATATAATTATTTTTTATTACAAATATTTGCACTGTAAAAATTATAAACAAAAGAAATAGTATTTTTCTGTTCACCTCATACAAGTACTGTAATGCAATCTCTTTATCATGAAAGTGCAACTTACAAATGTGGATTTTTTATTGTTACATAGCTGTACTCAAAAACAAAACAATGTAAAACTTTAGAGCCTACAAGTCCACTCAGTCCTACTTCTTGTTCAGCCAATCGCTAAGACAAACAAGTTTGTTTACATTTACGGGAGATAATGCTGCCCACTTCTTATTTACAATGTCACCAGAAAGTGAGAACAGGCATTCGCATGGGACTTTTATAGCCGGTATTGCAAGGTATTTACGTGCCAGAAATGCTAAACATTCGTATGCTCCTTCATGCTTCGGCCACCATTCCAGAGGACATGCTTCCATGCTGATGACGCTCGTTAAAAAATAACTCGTTAATTAAATTTGTGACTGAACTCCTTGGGAAAGAATTGTATGTCTCCTGTTCTGTTTTACCCCCATTCTGCCATATATTTCATGTTATATTAGTCTCTGATGATGACTCAGCATGTTGTTCATTTTAAGAACACTTCCGCTGCAGATTTGACAAAACGCAGAGAAGGTACCAATGTGAGATTTCTAAAGATAGCAACAGCACTCGACCCAAGGATTAAGAATCTCAAGTGCCTTCCAAAATCTGATCAGGATGGGGTGTGGAGTATGCTTTCAGAAGTCTTAAAAGAGCAACACTGATGCAGAAACTACCAAAAAAGAAAACCAACCTTCTGCTGGTGGCATCTGACCCAGATGATGAAAATAAACATGCATTGGCCTGCACTGCTTTGGATCATTATCGAGCAGAACCCATCATCAGCATGGACGCATGTCCTCTGGTGGATGGTGGATGAAGCATGAAGGGACATATAAATCTTTAGCAAAACTGGCATGTAAATATCTTGCGGCAACGGCTGCAACAGTACCATGTGAACACCTGTTCTCACTTTCAGGAGACATTGTGAACAAGAAGCAGGCAGCATTATCTCCTGCAAATGTAAACAAACTTGTTTGTTTTAGCGATTGGTTGAACAAGAAATAGGACTGAGTGGACTTGTAGGCTCTAAAGTTTTACATTGTTTTATTTTTGAATGCAGTTATTTTTGTACATAATTCTACATTTGTAAGTTCAACTTTCATGATAAAGACCTTGCACTACAGTACTTGTATTAGGTGAATTGAAAAATACTATTTCTTTTGTTTTTTACAGTGCAAATATTTGTAATAAAAATAAATATAAAGTGAGCACTGTACACTTTGTATTCTGTGTTGTAACTGAAATCAATATATTTGAAAATGTTGAAAATATTCAAAAATATTTAGATAAATGGTATTCTATTATTGTTTAACAATACAATTAATCACGATTAATTGTTTTTTAATCACTTGACAGCCCTAGTTATTACTTTGTCTGCCAGTTTTGGAATCTGATTAACAATTACCAAATTCATTTGGTGTGATTTGCCCTGTATTCAGTTCATACCATCATCTCCTAGATAACCCCTACAGATTTGCTCTCACTATCTCTTGTTTAGGAATAGAAATTATGTACCATATGGCAATTGCCAGGGTCATCCTTTTATTTTACTTTTTTGAAGATCTGTCATCACATTTGCTTCTCTAGTTCTCTAGTACCTGCACAGTACTCCATGATTTTTCAAAAATAATGGTCAGTGCTTCCTTAGCTAGTTCCCTTAACACTGTAAGTTGTTTAACATCCAGAGTGCCTGCTTTGTACATATTCACATTTTTTCTCACCAGTGGCTATATTTACATGGTTACTTGTTTCTGTTTATGGATTATTAAATATATATATAAACTCCTCTTTTTTTAAAGACATTTTTATAAGTAGTTCAATAGCTCAGTCATTTTAGGAGTTATTAATTCCCCCAACAGCCCTGGGTCTCACCTGGGAATGGCCAAAATAAATATTCAGAGAACTATTCCACTTGATTTATTAATCATAGAATCATAGGGTTAAAAGGGACCACAAGGGCCATCTAGTCTAACCCGCACATAGGGAGTTAATGAGGCTACAGTAAATCCTCACTTAAAGTCGTCCCGGTTAACGTTGTTTTGTTGCTGATCAATTAGGGAACATGCTCGTTTAAAGTTGAGAAATGCTCCCTTCTAACATCATTTGGCAGCCTCCTGCTTTGTCCACTGCTTGCAGGAAGAGCAGCCTGTTGGAGCTAGCTGGTGGGGGCTTGTAACCAGGGTGGACTGGCAGCCCCCCATCAGCTCCTGGTCCCCTAAGTTCCCTGTGCAGCATCTGCCCAGCAGGCTAGCAATTGCCGGCAGTTCAGCTGTCCCTCTCCCCACTGCCATGTGCTGCTCCTGCCCTCTGCCTTGGAGCTGCTCCCCAAGCCTCCTGCTTGCTGTGCAGGGGAGGTGGAGGGGGGGCTAATGTCAGGGTGTCCCCCTCTCCCCTGCTCCTACACCCTGCTTACCCCTTCTCCATATAGAGCAGGGAGGGGACACAGACGGAGAGAGACAGAGAGAGCTTGGGGCAGCAGCTGCTGTCTCAACTTCCTGATCCACTTAAAAAGACAATGCACTTAAGAGTGGGTCAACTTACTTTAAGGGGCAGTGTGCATTTCTCTCTCTCTCCCACACACAAGGTGTGTGTCTGTCTCTGTCTGCTATGCTATCTCCCCTCCCCTCCATTCCTGCTCCCTTGTAGAGTGTGAGAGGCTACAGTAACAACGTGTTAATCCCTGAGGGCTGAGCCGAGTGCTAGTTGATCATTTAGCAGCAAGGCATTCCATGGGAAATATCCCACCCCCTAACTTCACCACCTCAACCAAGCTTCACAATCATCATAGCTGTGAACAGTATTAAATTGTTTAAAACATATACTCTGTGTGTGTGTGTGTCTATATATATATATATATATATATATATATATATATATATATATATATATATATATATATATATATATATATATATTTGTCTGGTGAAATCCCTGGAACCTAACCCCCCCCCCCCATTTACATTCATTCTTATGGGGAAATTGGATTCGCTTAACATCATTTTGCTTAAAGTCGCATTTTTCAGGAACATAACTACAACGTTAAGCGAGGAGTTACTGTATTTTCTTTCTAGCACTCTTTCCCTCTGCCCATATATTTCTAACAGCTGTCCATGCTCCTGTTCCCCTTAGTCCCTTTGTGCAGCACGATCTCATCCAGATTGTTCCCCATATTCTCCTTACCTGTGTATTCTTGTCTGGTTCCCTTGCTCCTTTTCCATTTCCAGGACAGGTTTACTATTATTATTCATAAAAATAATGCGAGCAGCACTTTTACAGTCACAAACAGCTTTACAAGCATCAATTAAGATATATCCTTTGCCTTGAAGAGCTTTTACTCTCAGATCTCTATGAGGCTACACTGGTCACCACTTCTTCCTTGCATGTTTCTTTTGCAGAAGGATTATGGCCTCTTTCTGATGGCGTCTTTCCAGCATTCTTCCACACTGGTGGATTTTCATACTTTCTTCCACTGCACACCTTTTGCCAAAAGGAGTTGTTTCTTTGAATCTACTGCCCTTGTTCATGTTAACCCAATTTCTCAGCATGTTGATTTCAGATAGCTGATAGGTACTAGTAGCAAACTTCCCTGTAACCCTCGCGTTCTTAGTCAACTCCTCCTTACTAGAAAGAAGACAATTAGGTTGCATTTTCTACTTTCTAGCTCATGGAGTTTCCTGTCGCTATCAGGATTCTCCTTTATGATCCATGTTAAGCTGCCCAGGGACACAGAGAGGTTAGTATTTTCAGGGAGAGATACAAGGCTTAGAGGTCAGAATGGGTGCAGGGGATTGGGAAGAGGAAAGGAAATACAGGGCCACAAGGATCTCCAAGGAGAAGAGGAGATACCGGCTCTAGAGCTGTATGGGGGAGAGATACAGAACCCAGGGATCTATAGAGGGGAGATACATGGCCCCGGAGATTACCTCAGCATCATCTGAATGCCTCTCCACAGAAACCCCCCAGGCAGCCTTAATGATGAAGCAGTATCTGGTTGTTCCCTGGGTCTTGGCAACAGAGATAGGGTTATTTTCTCCCAACTCTTTCATCCTTGCTCACAGTCCTTTAAGACATCACATCAGTCAAACTATATGGCTCTACCATTCTCCAGGCCTAGCTTGGGGGAGGCACATACACCAGCCATACTTCTACATCCATTTTATACACAGCTCTATACAATATACAGAAACCTTTATATACATATATCTTTATATAATATGCTATATTAATTTGTATCTTTCTTTACAGCAATATTAGTTTAGATCTTTCATACATAGGTACAAAAAAGTCACGTGAGAATGGCACATGAAGAGTGCTTGAGTTTCCTTATAGCCTTCATGCTGGGGCAATGTGGAGCAGGGATCCAGCAGGCAGCATTCTTGGGAAGGGCAGTGACCTCTTGAGCAAGTGTGAGAACATGGGCTCCTTTGCTGCTTCCCCAGTGATTGCATATGAAGGCTCTCTAAGGCCCAGGAGAGGGAGTTGGAGCAGCTCAGGGCTGGATAGAAGGGGGTTGCCTTCTCCCCAATGATGCAAAGACTCTAAACTCTAAACAGGCATGTGGGGTGAATGAGTTTGCTAGAAATTGCCCTGGTCCAATTTGCCCCGGCACAAGCTGTGAAAAAGGGTGAAAGAAGCAGGCAGTGGGGCTTTCCTACACAGAGGGGCCTTGACTTCTGTTGAAGGGAAGGGGAATGGGGAATGGGAAAGGAGTGTGATCTCTTGTACACAAACCTTTCTCCATAGCAACAATCATTTGCTAAAGGCTCCCCCTCGCCCCCCACAAGTGCAAGGGCCCAAAGGCCCCATTAGAACAAAGCTGGGTGTTCTGTAACACTGAGTCCATGTAACTGGGCTCCATCCCAAGGGGCATGCAACAGGGAAAGTGAGCAGACTAGGGCATAAAGAGAGCTTCATCTGGGCTCCTCTCTTCTTGCCATCTGCACATGAGCAGCAGCATACTTGGGAGGCCAGGCAGGCAGGCAGTTATCATTACAAGACTCTCCTGCAAAAGGCCAGGCTAATTGAAAGAGTCTTAAAAGGCAGCAGCATCCCTTCTCCTGATGGCCACCATTCTGACCACAGGGATGGGGAGGTGACTCACCACCTATAAACCATTCACTGGATTTATCAACAGTCTGTCACTGAATTGGGAGCTTGAGGCTCTTGCTTTGAATTGACCTCTACCTCTGACTGCAGCAGCTTGGCGGGGGAGCTTGGAGCAGAGGCCTCTGCGTCGCAGATGAGGTCACTTCTCCACAAGACAGTGGCCGCCAGCGGGCGCCACAGACATGCTGATATGGGCGTTGAGACATGATATGGTGCATGGGAGTGATCCATCAATCACACCTCTGATGCAAGCGCGTTGTATGCACCGTGCCCCCAAAGTGTGTATTAAGACAAGACAGACCATGCAGGCAACTGCCAATAAACCAGTCTGAATGTTGAGTAACATACATGCTACGTGGGAGTGGAAAACGCCCCTCCAGTACTGCCCATGTACCATGTACTTTGGAACATCAGAACTTCACTAGGACTATGACGAACAGCAGAAAAGTGGAGCTCCAATCAATATTGATGGAGGCTTTTGCCCACACTGCATTGTATTTATTTTTGCAAAATCATTTAAACTAGTGGCAAAATAACCATTTCCCTCTCTCATGGACATAATGGCTGGATGGACCTCTCCTAGTAACAGAAAAGCAATACAAGGCATGGCCATGTTAGCAGGGGATTCAAACACAGGGATGAGAGGAGCAGAAATCCCACCCCACTAATGTCTGAGTCTGGCGTTGGAAGATCACTGTTCTAGAGCCACAATCTAAGTGCAGTCAGTTACACCATAAATACAATGCACAGTTTAAACACAGTAAGTTCCTTTCATCATGAAATCTTGCAAAACAGAACCAGAGTTAAAAACAGGGGCAGTTTTGCTTATTATTACTAGATCTTCTGATCTCCAGCTGGGGGACAAATACAGAATTGCATGACTGGCTAGACATGGTGCATGTCGGGGGTCACTTTCCCATAGTACAGCAGGAAACTGTCCTTGCCCAAGACAAGATACCAGACTAGATCGATCCAGCAGGGTGACTTATATGATTGTGTGGGTATGAGAAGGAGACCTGCTTCAGATCAGTCAGGCTTTGCTATTGGCACTTTAAGACAACCTGAGGGAGCAGGGGACAGCGAGGAAACATGGCATGGCCTAACCAAGATGGGAAAACAGAGACTGGCAGCCAGAGTGATGCTGGTCCAGTCCCCACCTGTCATCTCCCTTCCTTCCCCATTCCCAAGTAGTAGCACTGTACCTGTCTCTGTAGGTGGGAAAAGGAAACTATAGGCCAGGTGTCCTGTCCCAAACAGGATCCTTGCATTGCAATAGAAAACAAAGGCACAACAAAGACATGAATCCAAGCACAGAAGCAATGAAAACAACATTAATGGAGACAGCAAAGTGCTTGAAGGCAAGTTCGTACATTTCCTGATGTCTCCTGGGACCATTTCCTATGACAAAATTCATACATCGGGGAACTGGATTTGCTCTCTCCCTGGTTTTGTTTTGAATTTTCCAGTGTATATGCCTTTAAAGAGCCACAGTTTATGCCAACAGCATCCTCATCCCCTCTCCTGCTCAGGATACAGAGTGAGATGGCTCTGAGAGAAGCACAGGGCATGAATTTGGCAGGGAGATGCTGAAGCAGAAACCCACCACAGTGGAATGTGGGAACAGAAGCAGCAAGGCAGCATGCTGCCTCTGGCACACCCACCTCATTGAGGGAGCTGAGAGCCCCACAACTAGCCTCTTGATGTGGGGAGAACAGCACCCCACACTTCGGGGACTACAGTTATAGTTTAGGGGCTTCCTTTCTAGAGAACTCATCAGAATTCCTGTTACACAGGATTTATACTCACAGAGATTTGGGTTTCAGTCTTTGCCCACCACATTAATATGGTTTCCTAGCATCTTACTTGGCAGTGAAGCCCCTGACTCTTAGAGTGGGGTGTAAAACACTGATCAAAGCAAACAGGAACTGCAGTCTCCATGGGATGATCCCTGCTATATCACAACTTCCTGTTGTGGGGGCAAAGGAGGTGCCAGGAGTGGCCTCTATCATAATAAGGGATCCTAGTAGGTGGGAAGGGAATATTACTAGCACATAGGAGACACACCCCAACAGGGGCTTGAGGCTGAAGGGAAAAGAACACTGCTCAATCCATCTCACACATTCTTTACAAACTTTTCTGCAAGAGGAGGATGATCTAGTGACTTGAGCACAGGCTTCAGAGCCAGGAACTCCCAAATTCTAATCATATATCTAAGACCTGGTCTACACTATCGCAGCAAATTGATCTAACTTACACAACTTCAGTTACGTCAATAACGTAACTGAAGTCAACATAGTTAGATCCACTTACCACGGTGGCTACACTGCACTGTGTTGACGGGAGAGCGTCTCCCGTCGACTTCCCTTATGCTTCTCAGGGAGGTGGAGTACGCAAATCGATGGGAGAGCACTCTCCCATCGATTTAGTGTGTCTTCACCAGACCCGCTAAATCGACACTCACTGCATTGATTGCAGCAGTGTGGATCTACTGCTAGGTGTAGACATGCCCTAAGAAAGACTCACTATGTGACCTTGGGCACGTAACTACGTCTCTTCCTCGCTTTTCCTGGGGATAATAGTTGCCTAACTCACAGCAGGACAGTGAGGCTTGCTCAGTCACAGCATGTGCAATGGAATGTAACCTTGTACCATTCAGGGACAACATTGGAGGGAACCCATCGACAAGAGATGTGGCTTTGACATCTGTTAGTTTAGTTTCACAGCTGACTGCAAATCTGGACATTAACAAGAGGACGTGAGATGCTCCAGCTCGGAAGAGAGTGGTGGTGGGAATATACAGAGACCTTAAATTCCACGGTAGCCACTGAAAAGGAAGAGTGGAGTTCCTGGTTGTGCCAGTCCTGCTGGAGGCTACAGAGAGGGGGACAATCTCTCATATAGAAGACCAGAGGAGAGAACGTCTGTGAAAAATGAGCAGTGGATTTCTAGATCATTCCTTCAGACAGCGTAAGAGGGGTTGTGTGCACTGCTAGTGAGGAATGAGCATGTGCAAAGGCACCGACTCCATGGGTGCTCCGGGGCTGGAGCACCCACGGAGAAAAATGAGTGGGTGCTAACCACCCACCGGCAGCTCCTTGTGGCCCTGCCCCCCTGCTCCAGCTCACCTCCGCCTCCTCCGCGAGCGCGCTGCTGCGTCATGCTTCTCCCCCCTCCCTCCCAGCGCTTGCGCTGCAAAACAGCTGTTTTGTGGGGCAGGGAGGGAGGGGGGAAGAGGGGGAATGCAGCGTGCTGGGGGAAGAGGTGGGGCTGGGGATTTGAGGAAGGGATCCAATAGGGGCAGGGAGGGGGTGGAGACTTTGGGGAAGGGGTTGGAAGGGGGGCAGGGCCAGGGGCGGGGAAAGGGTGGAGTCGGGGCGGGGCCAGGGGCGGGGGGGCGTGAGCACCCTCCGGCGCCGGAGAAAGTTGGCGCCTATGAGCATGTGTGTGTCATCTCTCAGTGACAATAAGGACTATTTGCTGCTTGTGCCAATGCTCTATCAGGCCTTCTCTGCTCCTGGCTGGAAGTGTCAGCACTCGACACCACCCTGCCTGAGACAAACCCACTCAGGCTTGGGTACCACCAAGACTTAGTCCTCCACGAGCCTAGAAGATCTGGAAAGAGACACTAACCAAACAGGAAAGCACAGGCAAATTAAGAACATTTGCCTGCTTCATCCCAGGAAGAGTGCGGGGTGGAGCTGGGCCAGGGCCGGCTCCAGCTTTTTTGCCGCCCCAAGCAGCGAAGCGGAAAAAAAAAGAAAAGATAAAGACGCGATCGGCGGTACTTCGGCAGCAGCTCTACCGCGCCGCTTCATTCTTCGGCGGCAATTCGGTGGCAGGTCCTTCGCTCTGAGAGGGACTGAGGGACCTGCCGCCAAATTGTCGCCGAAGACCCGGATGTGCCGCCCCTTTCCATTGGCCGCCCCAAGCACCTGCTTCCTTTGCTGGTGCCTGGAGCCAGCCCTGAGCTGGGCCAGGAGAGGACTTCCTCAGTCCTAACTTAGAACCCTGGGCTGGGTCAGGACCTTCATTTGCATGTTGTGACCAAGCGGTTACTTTTTGTGTTTGTTTACAAGTTTAAAGGTGCGGACAGCCAAATTTTGAGTTTAACTTTAATTAACTATTAAAAGACCAACACCGAGCTCGCTGCACATAATGCCTTGCTCTGGGCAGGCTGCCACACTGTTAAATCTATTTATTGTTTCCTTGTTTAATAGTTCATGTAATGTATCATTTTGTACAGCGCCTACCACACTAGTAATACTCATAATAATACTGCCCCTGTTTGTTCTATGTTGGGTTTTTCTTTTACACTGAGTCCTCAGACTTAATACATTACCCATTTAATCCATTACTCTTTTACTTCCCTCTACTCTTATGACTAGTAACTTTTGTTGCTAAGGAACAATACAGAGGGAGCATGCACTTAGCTAACAGTCATTTACTTCCAATATCACCCTAAACTGAAAGAAGAGGGATCAGGGGGATTGTCCCTTTGCTCTGAAAAAATGCAGAGAAACTGAACGCGCGAAGGTTGGGGCAACATAACGAAACAATGACTCTCTTAGCAAAAACCCAGCTTCAATTTGGGTAGATTCAAATAAGAGATGTCAATGACAAACTGGTGGCAGTGCGGTTCTTTCTTCAGAAGAAAGAATCTGAGACTTAAAACCGTACTACAGACAGAAAAAAATAAAATAATTAACTCTGCAAATTGGTGGAAGGCTGGAGGGACTTTGATAAAAGGCAGAACTAGTAGGGGTTTGCAATAGGTTAACTTAGGATGTCTTGCCAGCAAGTGTTATGGCATTTTATTTACTTAATCACCTTATCAGGAAAGTATTAAAATCTATGTGCTATCTACAGAACATACAAATCACACAGAGCTACTGTAACCAGAAAGAGTAGATTAAAAGCCACTGTCCTTGCCACAAAGTAAGAAAGTCTCTGCAGCCAGACTGACCGTATGTTGTGTATATGGGGAGAAGGGATAAATTGGGGTTAGCCTTTTGGTTAAATGTAAGTGTGCTTGCTTTACTTAGCATAATGAAGACCAGGCTCTAGCAAAGCACCAGAAGGGGGGAGTTCCCAAGGCACCTACCGCAGAGAAAGCGCTGCTCATCACCATGGGAAATTAAACATTTTACTAGGCTGCCCTCCTGCACAATGGTAAAGTGAGACTTAGCTGGAGCAGGTGGCGTTTAAAAGTACACAAGGTACTTGCCAGTGTGCGTGTGCGCATGTACACAAGCAGAGGAATGGCAGATAGCCTGGAACTGAGCAGTCCAGGACGTTCCAAGCTGCCACACGGAATTTATAGACCTGCTTTTTCTGCAAGTAAAACCTGCAAAGGAAAATATGAACATTTTGCATAGGCTGGGTGATATTTGTTCTGCCTTGTTAGCAGTGGGGTGCTCTCCAGATTCCATACTAGAACCAGTGCTATGTAATATATGGAACAATGATCTGGAAAAGGGGTAAGCAGCAAGGTGGAAACACTGGAAGATGACAAAAAAAATTTTAGATTAGCCAAGATTGGAGAAGACTAAAATCTTAAGGGATTTCAGAAGGGTCTAGCCAAGAAAGGCAAATGGGGAACACAACAGCAGCTGAAACTCAGTGTTGATTAATGAAGCTAATGGGCATTGTAAGGAATAATTTGAACTGCTCATATGCCTTTCTGGTTCCAAAGTAACTGTAACAACTCAGGGAAAAAAGACCTGGGCATCATTGTAGACAGTTCAATGAAGACCTCTGCTCAATGCCCAGCTGTGGTCAACAAATCAGACAAAATATTACAATGCACGAAGAATGGGAGAGAGAAAGATACTGAAAATATTATATAATGCCATTCTGTAAGTCAATGAGATATCCTCCCTGGGAATAGTGTGTGCAGTTCTGAGCAGAAGCATGGAAAAACCTCCATATGAAGATATGGGTAAGATTGGGACTGCATAGGTATAGAGATGAGACAAATCAGAAGGGGACATCATAAAGATATATAAAATACTGAATAATATCACGAAGGTAGATAAGGTGTTCCAGTACAAAGGAACATTCAATAAAACTGAAAGGGACCGTACCTTTGACTGGGTAACAAGCCTTGTGGATGGGGGGCAAGCGGTACATGTAGTATATCTTGACTTTAATAAATCTTTTGATACTGTCTTGCGTGACCTCTTCATAAACAAACTAGGGAAATACAACCTAGATGTAGCTACTATAAGGTGGGTGCATATCTGGTTGGAAAACCATTTCCAGAGAATAGTTATCAGTAATTCAAATGGGGTCCCACAGGGATCAGTTCTGGGTCCGGTTCTGTTCAATGTCTTTGTCAATGATTTAGATAATGGCATAGAGAGTACACTTATAAAGTTTGCAGACAGTACCAAGCTGGGAGGGGTTGCAAGTGCTTTGGAGGATAGGATTAAAATTCAAAATGATCTGGACAAACTGGAAAAATGGTCTGAAGTAAATAGGATGAAATTCAATAAGAACACATGCAAAGCACTCCACTTAGGAAGAAGCAATCAGTTGCACACATACAAAATGGGAAATGACTGCCTAGTACTGCGGAAAGGGATCTGAGGGTCATTGTGGATCACAAGCTAAATACGAGTGAACAGTATAACACTATTGCAAACATCATTCTGGGATATATTAGCAAGAGTGTTGTAAGCAAGACTCGAGACGTAATTCTTCCGCTCTACTCCATGCTGATTAGGCCTCACCTGGAGTATCGTGTCCAGTTCTGGGCACCACATTTCAGGAAAGATGTGGACTAATTGGAGAAAGTCCAGAGAACAGCAACAAAAATAATTAAAGGTCTAGAAAACATGACCTATGAGGGAACATTGAAAAAACTGGGTTTGTTTAGTCTGGAGAAGAGAAAACTGAGGGGGGACATTATAACAGTTTTCAAGTACATAAAAGGTTGTTACAAGCAGGGGGGAGAAAAATTGTTCTCCTTAACTTCTGAGGATAGAACAAGTAGCAATGGTCTTAAATTGCAGCAAGGGTGGTTTAGATTGGACATTAGGACATTCCTGTCAGGGTGATTAAGCACTGGAATAAATTGCCTAGGGAGGTTAAAGAATCCTGTCAGGGATGGTCTAGATCAGTGGTTCTCAAACTTGGGCCGCCGCTTGTTCAGGAAAAGCCCCTGGCGGGCCGGGCCGGTTTGTTTACCTGCCGCGTCTGCAGGTTCGGCAGATCGCGGCTCCCACTGGCCGCGGTTTGCCGCTCCAGGCCAATGGGGGCTGGATTAGATGACCTCTCGAGGTCCCTTCCAGCCCTACGAGTCTATGATTCTATATTTAAATGTATAAAAAGGAAAAGCCTTTTTTATACATGTTAAATTAGCCTGCAGAACTCCCTGCCACAAGATATCACTGGGGCTAAGAGTTTAGCAGGATTTAAAAAATGGACATTTATTTGGACAATGAGAACATTTAGAATTACATTAGATAAAATAAAAAGAAAACGAAGTTCAAGGATGCATAAACTCCCATGTTTCAAGACACAAGTCAAACTGTAGCTGAGAGGATCAGGAGGAAAATGTCCCTACTAGAATTTTACTCAATAATTGCCCATCCTGCTTGCATTTTCCTAGCAAGCAACTGATGTTGGCCTGCGCTGGAGATGGGACTGCAAACTGGATGGACCACTACTCTAATCCAGTATGACAATTTCTATATTCCTATGTGAATTTTGTATTTGCATTGATAGATCATACTGATCAAGTCATGTAAATAATTGAAACCCCTTGTGAAAAATCCCCCATGGCTAATCAGTTGAACATGATGCTGCAGCCAAAACACCTAATGTGATCCTGGGATGCATAAACAGGGGAATCTGAAGTAGGAGTAGAGAGGTTATTTTACATCTATATTTGGCACTGGTGCGACCACTGCTGGATATACTGTTTCCAGTTCTGGTGCCTGCAATTCAAGAAGGATGTTGATAAATTGGAGTGGGTTCAGAGAAGAGCCACAAGAATGATTAAAGGGTTAGAAAACATGCCTTACAGTGACAAACTCAAAGAGCTCAATCTATTTAGCTTAACAAAGAGAAGGTTAAGAGGTGACTTGAAAGTTTATAAGTATCTACATGAGGAACAAATATTTCATAATGGGATCTTCTATCTAGCACAGAAAGGTGTAACATGATATAATGGCTGGAAGTTGAAATGAGACAAATTAAGACTGGAAATAAGTAGTAAATTTTAACAGTGAGAATAATTAATCATTGGCACAATTTACCAAGGGTTGTGGTGGGTTCTCCATCACTAACAAGTTTTAGATCAAGATAGGATGTTTTCTAAACGACATGATCGAGGCATTATTTGGGGAAAGTTCTATGGCCTGTGTTATACAGAAGTTAAGACTAGATGATCACAATGGTCCTCTCTGGCCTTGGAATCTATGAATCTATGTTTAGTAGTTTCCTTCTTTCGCCTACCCCTTTCTTTTCTTTATTCGTTGTTTATTGCATACTTCCTTCTTTGTGTACAAATTAAACATTTGAATTTAATATCCAATTCCTGATTGGGGCCTTTAAATGCTATTAAAATTAAAATACTAGTAGGAGTATCCTATAAGCATAAAGATAGAACTCAGGGGAGTACACTGTTATGATTTGTAGGTCTACACTCTAGACCAGAGGTGGGCAAACTACGGCCTGCGGGCCACATCTGACCTGCGGGACCCTCCAGCCCAGCCCCTGAGCTCCTGGCCCGGGAGGCTAGCCCCCAACGCCTCCCCTGCTGTTCCCCCTCCCCCGCAGCCTCAGCACACTGCGCTGCTGGCGCAATGCTCTGGGCGGCCGAGCAGCGCAGCTGCAGAGCCGCGGCCTGACCCGGTGCTCTGTGCTACGCGGTGGCATGGCTGGCTCCAGCCACAACCACGCCGCCAGCCACCAGTGCTCCAGGCAACGCGGTAAGGGGGCAGGGAGCGGGGTGGGGGGAACTGGATAGAGGGCAGGTGAGTTCAGGGGGTGTGGATAGGAGTCGGGGTGGTCAGAGGGTGGGGAACAGGGGTGTTGAATGAGTGCAGGGGTCCCGGGGGGCAATCAGGAAGGAGGGGGGGTTGGATGGGGCAGCGGGGGGCAGTCAGGGGCAGGGGTTCCGGGTCGGTCAGGGAGAAGGGGTGGTTGGATGGGGCAGGGGCCCCGGGGGGGGGCATTCAGGAATGAGAGGAGGGGTTGGGTGGGGGTTCGGGGGCGGTCAGGGGACAGGGAGCGGAGTGTATGTGGATGGGGCAGGAGTCGGGGGGGCCTCCCCAGGGGAGGGATAGGGGGCGGGGGTCGGGCCCACGCCTGGCTGTTTGTGGAGGCACAACCTCCCCTAACCGGCCCTCCATACAATTTCCGAAAGCCGATTTGGCCCTCAGGCCAAAAAGTTTGCCCACCCCTGCTCTAGACCATTTTTGCAATTTTAGAGCTCTGGAAAGTCTATAGTGTTTTGTATTAACTACCACTACTTCTGAATAAAATTAAGAGGAAAAACTACTAGAGTTGCAAATGTACACCTAAATCATACATCAGAAGGTGGAGTAAGCACCTAGGGCTCCAAGCTGCAAAGTCCTGACCATTTCCTATGAAGTGCTGAGCACCTTCAACTCCCATAGATGCCAGCAGGCACTGAAGGAGCTCAGCATCTTTCCAGGTGGGAACAGGTGGACAGCAGTGCGGAAGCCAAGGCAATGGTGAGCTGGGTGGATGGAGTCAGGATTGGGCAGGTGGGATACAGCACTGCAACTGGTGCCAAACAGGACGTGGACTGGGGCACCATCTTCTTGACACAGAGTAACCTCACCATCTGGGGCACCAAGAAAAGAGAGGAGAGGGCTCCTGACTGAGTGAAAGGGGTGGAGGCAGACACCAGCTTAGGAGAGAAGAGAGGAAAGCAGTAGCAGCAGGAGATGGTCCCAAACTAGAAGTGCAGATCTAAGGAAGGGTAGTGGAGAGATCATCAGCTCTCTGCAGCAGGGACTGTCTTTTTGTTCTGTGTCTGTGCAGCACCTACCACAAGAGTCCCTGACTAGGCGCTACCACAATACAAACAAGAAAATAATTTATGAAAGGATCTCCACACATTAAAACCTGATGTAAAACTGCTCCAAAGGCTGGATCCAAGTTCCCTGAAGTCAACGGGAATCTCTCCATTAACTTCAATAGGCTTTGGATCAAGCTCCTAAAGCTCAGAGGGCAGCTCAGAAATATGCCAGTGTTTGAAAAAGCACAAGAGAAATATCGATCACCCAAGCACACATGGCCCTTCATGGATCCTTACTACTTTCAGAGATAGGATTAGAGCCCATCTCTCTTTGACCTAGGAAATATGGGAGTTAAACTGGTGCTGTTACAATGGTTTAAAGCCTCCCATGTTGTCCCTGAATGTTCCAAGGTTTCAGGGTTACAGTCCATCACAGTCTGCTATGGGCTTTGAAAATAAAACATGCTATGCAAGTGCAGTCTCATTATTATTCAGCTAACCACAAAGTGCCTAATTGGGGAGATTTCTTTGTAGGACTCTTTGGCAAAGCTGCATTGGTGTATTAGGTTTCACTTTATACATTTTAATTTTTAAGGTGCACAAAACCCAGCCTCTCAGCTCCAGCAATTTGGGTGCCTTCTGCTCTGATCCTTCACTGGAACGGCACTCCAGTACCAATCACCCACTGATTGGGATGGAAGGCAAGAGTGTGCCCCAAGAACTGACATAAACGATTAAACAGCTTAGCTGCTCTCTAACGTGTCAGGTACATCCAGTACTGCCCCAGTCACATTATGATGTCCCATTGACATTTCAATGGACCATCCAAACATTAAAGGCACAAGGTGGCTGCACAGGAGCTGGAGGATAAGATCCAGCAGTCAAGCAGTGAAGGAATCTTAAGTGCTAGGTATGGTTGTCTCAGAAAACGTATCAGAGCAGAGGAAAGGCAGAGAAGGTGGAGTGCAGCATGGGGTGTGTATGGCGGATTAGTGATGGGTTCAGTGTTAAACACGAACACATCAGATATGTTCTTTTGGGTGCAATGGGAGGCTGCGTTTTGCAAATGCTCTCTATAATGCATAAGACAATGGGGTGGAGTTACGCATCAGTCACTTCAAGGGGGAAATTTAACGTGTGTTTGGGCAGTGCTGGTGCAGAGAGCATGGGTTTACTCTGTGCAAAGAGTCCTGATTTCCCAGGAGGGGACAATGAAAAATGACTACAAGAGGGGAGGCCATGAGATACTGGAGTTGGAAACTTTGCTAATTGGACCCTCTCACACCTCGACTCCCCTCTTCTTTGGTCAGCGGCAGCCCTGGGACACCGGAGGCTGCATATTTCCAAATCCTGGGCAGAAGCTCCATAGCCACAGAGCATGTAAACTGGGGAGCAAGAAAGCACCCTGCTGGCCTGATTCCTCTACAGCTGGTCAGGGAGAGAGCTTCTGAATTCCCTGTAATCCAATGGCTTTGAAAAAGTAGAGACTGTTAAAACATACAACTGCAACAAAGGGGTGCCCAGGTCAGACATGACATCTTAGTGCAATAGTGTGACCCATTAGTTATAATCTGGTCACTAGTGAAATCACTTAAATGCTAACAAAACCTTCACTAACAGGGAAGCTATCTGATCCCATAATTTCTGTGACTCTGACCCCCTAATCTCCCAAAATTGGGAACCGGCTTCACCTAGCCTCAGCAGATTCTCTGAGGCATCTCCTAATACAGTAGGTACGTACCTAACTACTAGAGGTTGGGATGATTCCTTCATTAATGTTTGTAAAGTGCTTTGAAGATATAAAGCGCTAGGTAAGTGCTAAGTGTTATTATTACCACCCGACCTCAGCCTACTGGGCAAGGCAGGAACATGCGCCCTTTCCCCAAGGCTAGCAGACGGCTTGAGGCAGGGTGTCACCCTGTCCACACTGCAGCACCCTCAGCAGACTGCTGCAGGTGGTGAGCCTAGCCTGCTAGTCTGACTCCCTAAATTCTGCAAACTCCCCTTGTTATTCTAAACTGTACTGCTCATTGTAATGCCTTCCTGAAAATCACCTTTTAATTCCCTTACCATGCGTTCTTGCCCTGCACTTCCAATGGAGGATGGTATTAATAGTTGTTCTTGTATAGGTGCCAGAACCATTCATGTTGTCAGCACAATGCTGGTTAACTGTTGCTGCAAAGCCAGCAAGGGGAACACACCACACTGCTCTTTTTGGTAGGGCCTATTTAAAAAAAAAAAAAAAAGAGGAACTTTGTTGCTCAGCAACTAATAGATTAAAAAAAAAAAAGATATTTAGAATCTGGAGGACATTCTTCCCTCTGATTGCCGGAGTCTTAAGAAAGGTCACATTTGGAATCTAAACTACTGGGACAGTTAAAAGATTTTGTTTTAGTATTTATAAATGGAAACGTCTGCACTCCCAATGACTAAGCACTTCATGGTGGGGACTGGGGAATCTACCCTACATGATATTGTCACACTGGACACATAGGAGCCAATTCAACATTGCCATGCTGAGTGGGGGTAAAAACATTCCTGTTCTTATTTGGTGCCATTTTACACTATTTTTTGTTTGGTGTTTGTACAGCACCTACCACAAACAACCAACAACAAAGATGTACCGTGATGGTGGATTGGACCCATCGATTCCTGTTGTGTAATGGGGCTAACCTATCAGAAGCATGGAATTCTCACTGTACTGGGAATTGCACAGCCAAGGGCTCCGGTAAGATGGGGCATTTTACTGCTGACTCAAACAGGAGATTCTTTTCCGGTGAAGGAGGGCAGAGCTGCAGAGACACGGATTGATTCTGCTGAGTTCTGATATGAAGTCTTTTTCCAGTTAGAGGACTCTTGTAGGTCACAGTATGTTTAACTGCCTAGGCAGTTAGTCTCCCTCCTGCTTCCATCATCGGAAAATCCCTTCCATTCATTCAATAGAGCCAGCAGGCTACCCTGGGCACTGGAATTGAGAGCAACAGGAGTGGTTGCTCAGTCACAATTTTGTTGACAATATATTGGGGCTTTTTAACGAGCTGTCGTGCAGCGGGGTGAAAGGGATGAACCCCGGGGGGGGGGGGAGAGGCATGCAGCTTCCCCTTGGGCTTGGATCAAAGGGCCTCCACTTTGAAACAAGGATTTGCAATAACAGCACCTCCTGCCCCCTCCACTCTCCCCTCAGCCCCCAAACTGAGGGAACGGCAAGGGAAGGGGAGAGAGAACATTCTTCTTGCTCCAGGAAGGCTTTCCAATTTGCGTAATGAATACCTTCTGAAAAGCTTAGCAGCTCTGTAAACATACATGAGATTTCAACACCTGGTAAAGGTTCATCTTTTCCCTGAACTCCGATGGCAGAGACCAGCGTTGGTCTGTGGGGAAGGTGGACTGACGACCAGGAACAGGCCCAAGG
This sequence comes from Emys orbicularis, assembly GCF_028017835.1. Classification (NCBI taxonomy): domain Eukaryota; kingdom Metazoa; phylum Chordata; order Testudines; family Emydidae; genus Emys; species Emys orbicularis. The sequence goes on from NC_088686.1 coordinate 123,664,716, forward strand.
AGGCTCCCAGGCTCCACAGGGACCTGGCAGATAACGCTGGGCACTGGCAAGCCTTTTAAATACCAAAAGCTAGTTTAAACCAATCCATCCATGTGGTATTGAGATGAAAATCCTGTCAGTCTGTGGTGGGAACATCTCCAGTTCTGAGTAGTCCAGGGAGCTGTGAAGTGATGAAGGTGAGGCCCAAGAGACCTTCTCCACCCCTCTTGTGGAGGACGGATGCAGCAGTGGCCTTCGGCTCTCTAGTACATGGATTTCCTTTCTTCTCAGAAGAAGCCTGGTAGTCAATGAACTCAGAGGTAATTGGGGGAGCGAAAACACACAGTGCCAGCCTGATTCTCGCTGTGCCTGGTCAGGGAGAGGGTGGCTGCATTCCCCGGGAATACAGCTCCAATGGCTTTAAAACGGGAGAGAGTGTCTTATAAAAACAAACACCATAAAAGGATGACGAATTGGTGCTTGGGTCAGACATGACGTGTTAGTGCAATTGGGCCCAAAGTCGCAATCTGCTCGCTATTGACACCACTTAAATGACAACAGGGAGGTGATCCGACCCTTACTTTTGGTAATCCAGTCCTCTAACCTCAGGGAATCCACCCCCTGACTCCAGCAGACTCCCTCAAGCAGGAAATCTGAGCCCTGTGCCTCAGCAGATGCTCCGAGGCAGGGAATCTGCCCCCTGATTTAATCCAGTAGGCTGAGGTAGGGAAACCAAACATCTAACTCCATTGATGAGACCCCTCTTAGTGTAGCAGGCTTTGAGAGGCAGTACATCTTCTCCCAAACTTAAGCATACGACCCAGCATACAGAATCCATCCCCCTTACGTCACTATGCCACCAGCATGGCACCCCAGAAGGAACATTCTCAGGCGTCTCCCCCACTTCCGAACTGCCCAATGACCAGCTCCTCCAAGTGTTATCCCAGCATTCAGCTCATGGGATTGGCTCTTGGAGCCTCACCCCTCCACTCCTGCACTAGAGGGCTGAGATCATGAGGTCCTCCTGCTTGGCAGGGCTGGTCACATGACCAGCTGGAGTGGAAGTCCGGATTTTGTCAGTGACCAGGCATTCCTGGCTGCTCATGCCTGTGGGAGTGATGTCCATAAGCTCCCCAGACGAACTCAGAGGGAAGGAGGGTGAGACTGAGATGCCAGAAGAGGGATCTGCTGAGCCAGCAAACAACCTAGGGGGCTTGGGGACTAGGTTGGGCTCATACTGTGCTCTCAGCAGGATCTCCTGATCACTGACTGACTTAGGCATCTCAGCAAAGTCACTGGAGCTGTCAGATACCATCATGCAATAGAGGTCCTGGAAGGAGCTGCTTTTGCTGTCCAGGTTAAAGAGGCTGTCTATAAATTCAGCAAACTCCAGCACTTGTGGACTGGGCACATCAGTGAGCCGTCCATTCTGGAGGGTCAGTTCCTCCCGAGGGGTGAAGGAAACGTGGTCCCCTTCGCTACCAGCTCCTTCCTCACTGCCGCGTCGCTGGGGAGTAGTGCCACCACTGTTGTGCAAGGCCTCCGGGGGCTGGGTCTCCTGGGAGTGTTTGGAGAGGCTGTCAGCAGCAAGCAGCTCTGTCCGTGAGCTGAGGGAGGGGTTCTCCTCAGGGATAACGGGGTCTATATAAAAGCAGTGCGTTTCATCCTTCTCCATGACGACGTGGAGGCTGGGTGAACCGCGGATGCTCCGGAAGCCAGAGGAGCGCCTCGACTCAAAGCTGTAGATGGACTCATTGTCAGACAGACTCTCCATGGTAGCGAGAGGAGCGCGACGGTCCTGCAGCTCCACAGACAAGCGCTCCTTGGTATCCAGAAGCAGTAGCTCCACAGGGTCCTTCTGCACAGGAGAAAGGAGCTTGGTCTCATAAAACCCCTCCAAACTGATTTCAGAATGGGACTTGCTCCTGCAAAGAGAGAACAGAAACATGAGGCAGCTGCATGACTCTGAAACCTGACTGATACCAGCTCATTCCTGTGTAAACGAGGGAGTCCCAGACACCATCTCTCAGCACCAGCATAGCTCTGCTTACTGAATGCACATCAGATATCACCTCTGGGCCCAGCACCATCACATACACCTTGGCAGTCAGCATCTCAATCTCCACCTCCTACCTCCCAACACTGTCAGTTAAAGCTCTCGCCTGCCACCAATTTAACCCATCCCCTGTACCTAGTTCCCTGAGTAGCCTCTCCCCTGGAAGGAAATGATGGAAAGTGAAGCAGCAGCAGGCTCCAATCCTGGACTGCCCTATCTCTGACCCTCCCATTCACAGCACAAGGCTTGAGAGAGTAACCTCCTCTCCCCTTCACCCACCTCCAAAACAAGAATAGCCTCACATTATTCCATTCTAGAGTCTGCTCTGGCTAGAACATGGAAGTCTCTCTCCTCTGGATAGTCAACAGCCTCTTCCTCCTCTCTGCTTGCTCCTACCTCCCTTTTTTGGCCTCATTGTAGCCTTCACTAATCATAGAATCAAGGACTGGAAAGGACCTTGAGAGGTCATCTAGTCCAGTCCCCTGCCCTCATGGCAGGACTGCTCCCTCCTCTGGCTGCTCTACTGTCATGGTTCTGCCCCTGCCTAGCCTCTCACTCTGTCTCCGGTGATGGCTCCTGCTCAGGGCCTAGAATCCCTGTTTCCAGCCTTCTCCTACTTTCTCATCTCATCTTTTTCTTTAACTTCAGATACTACTCAGTTTTATCCCAGGGGTGCATATTTCAACACCCTTAATGACTCCATCATGTTCGGCCTCCCTATCTATCTTAGCCAGATAAGTGCACGGCTTCCTCTCAGCTTCCTTTATCTGAAATCTCAGAAACAGAAGTCCTTTTCTGGGGTAGAAGTGGCCCCTTCAAGCACTGCTCCGTCTCTTCACCCCCATTTGCTCCAACTATCTATAGTCTTCCTCCTCCATCTCCAATGCAACCATGTCCATAAGTCACTCCCTCAGCTTCACGTTTTCTGCAATCTTCATCCAAGTCCTCTCCTCCTCTCACCTTGACTACTGCAACTCTCACTCTGTGGCCTCCCCAGTCCCAGCTCTGCCAATCCCAGCACGTGCATATGCCCCAAACCCTCACACAGGTACAAATGAGTGCAACCACACTCATTCCCTTTCCCCTACACAATTCCACTGGCTCCCCATCTCGTTCTGACTGAAAATTACCTTCCTTGTTTTTATAACTCCCAATGGTCTGGCTCCAGCCAGCCTCACAGTCACTGCCTACTCCCTTCCCAACTCTCTCTGCCCTGGCCTGCTCCCTGTCCATCACTAATCTGGCAGCTGAATTTGCAACTCGAAGCAGAAGTGGGGAAGGATTAAAAGGCCCTAACAAGGAGAAACAGTATATTTTATGCTGCTTGGACTCAGAGCAGCAAAAAGACTAAGCATAAGCAAAAGATCCCCAGTGCCTGGTCTGGGTTAGCCCTAAAGGACATAGAGAGCTTGCTTATTATAGAAGCTTTTATTACCTTATAAACTTAACACTGGAACTCATTTGTGTGTGTATGTGTTTAACTGCTTTAACCTTTGTAAATAACTCTCTTATTTCCTTTTCTTAGTTAATACATCTTTAAATAGTTTATTATAGGACTGGCTGCAAGTGTTGTCTTTGGTATGAGATCTAAAATGCAACTGACCTGGGGTAAGTGACTGGTCCTTTGGGATTGGGAATAACCTGAATATTACTAGGATCTTTGGTGGGAGGAACCATCTATCAAAGGTAAGCTTACCTTGGTGCCAAGATAGATCAGAGTTCGCAAGGGGACTGTCTGTGGCTCCATGTTAAGGCTGATGTAGTGCTTGAGGAGTTCACACTTGATAATAGCTTGGTGAAATCTAAGTACAGATCTCACAACCAATTTGGGGTTTGTGCCCTGCTCCTTAACAGTCTATACGGGGGTTGGTCTCATGCTCTTGAGCCACTGCAGGACAGCTTGGCAGTGATCAGGGATCCTGTGGGAGGCAACAACCTCTCCACAGGCCTTGGGTAAAGTTTTCAAGGAAATTAAAGGCACATCCTTACTTGACGCTGCTGTTCCTTCTGTCCACTGTTATGGCTCCAATCCCGATCTGTAATGAGGGTCCGCTGGGCAGGGGCTGATTCTGGAAGATCAATTCCGGGTTGAGATCCACTTCTGTTGGACTCACCATCACTTTGGCTGCAGAAAGCAAGGCAGTTTTCCCCTTGTTGTAATTCTCCAGGACCTAGTCAAAATAAGATCAGCTTTGCTCAGTGACCGTTTCTGTTCTGACTGCTGAACATCCCTCAGACAAGCAAACTTATCCCCGATTTGCTTCTTATCAGCAGCCTTTGCAAGCCTAGTGGGATCTCAAAGGCAAGGATCATACCTAGGATCACACACGCTGATATTATACAAATATTGACACTAAAGCCACACTGTCAGTATGTACTGCTGGAACCCAGCAGGGGGAAAGCAACTAGGGACCCTGCCTATGGTAGCCCCACGATTAACGGGGCCTGGGAGACCCGGGTAAAGCTATGTGCCACTGCCTCATGACTAGGAACTGTATTTGTATCATTCTGCAGCCCTTACCCATGTGTGGTAGTAGGCACTCAGATGAGCAGTCCCATTGACTTAAATAAGGGTTGTAAAATCAGGCCCAATGACTTGAGACACATCCTGCTGTGTGACATGCAGATGCCTAATATTGCCTCTGTGGCACAGTGGAAAGATTCTGCAGAGGCTCTAGCATGTTGGGAGGTGCTGGATAACTCAGGGACCTCCACATGCGTCACTGCTGCCCCACTGAGGAAGTTGTGGCTTATTAGATTAACTTTGAATACATGAGCAGTCCTTTGGCAGAGAGAGGTAGGGTGTGGGATGGGCAGGTTCTGAAGGAAGGAACCAAGGAGCAGACAAGACTAAGGAGACAGCTGAAGCTGGGGTTCACACTGTGCTGTTTTGGAAATGCAGCATGGTCAAGTGGATAGGGCACTTAACTGGGACTCAGAAGACCCAAGTTCTATTTCCAGCTCTGCAATGAATGAGCTATGTGACCCTGGGCCAGACTTGCCCACTCTGTGCTTCAGTTTCCCTTCCCACTCTTTGACCATCTTGTCCATTTAGATTGTAAGTTTTCTAGAGCAGGGACTGGCTCTTACTATGTGTATATACAATGCCTAGTACAATGGGCACCAATCTTGGTTGGAGCCTCTCAGTGTTATTGGAATACACTACTATGTATAAGAGTTGTTAAAACCAGGTGCCAGCACGTGACTTTTCGACTCTCCAACAAGGGTATAGCTTTGGTTTGGAGCAGCTGAGTGGGGACTCCACCAACTTATGCCCTCATTCAACTTCCCCATCTCCTGCCACTCCCAGGGTCTGAGACTCAGAAGCTATATTGCCGTGCTGAGTCTCCCCCTGCCCCTCCCGATACCAGAGACTCAGACACTCAGCATTACCTTGTTGAGCCCCTCCATGACCACATAAGGGAGGTGTTCATGCAGCATTGCTGGGGAGATGATGACTTCATTAAATGCTTTATTGTCACCCCAAATTGCAAAGTAAGTGGGATCCTCCTGTTCACAGCAACTGGAATAGAAGTCAGGGATCAAAAGAGAGGGAGAGATGGAGACATGGGAGAGCATGTGAGTCAGAGAGGGGGAAGGAGGGAGAATGTGAGAAGGAGACAGTGGGGGCCAGAGACAGAGAACAAGAGAATGGAAGGGGGGCAGTAAAAGAGAAGAGACGTTGAGTTACATATACTGCTGCCACTGCTCCCAATCCTGATGCAAGATCTCCCCTCCTTCTATCTCCTCCCCAGGACAGACACAACCATCACAGGATGGTGCTAAATAACTCCCACTTACAGACAAAGCAAGCTGTGGCTTTCCTGAAGGCTATCCTCTTGGGTCCCTTTCCAAAACAGAAGTGTGCCCGCCCTGCCCTGGGCACTGGCTTGCAGCATGGCTGCAGCTCCAGCTGTACTTACCAGCACTGCTCGGCAGGGTGATTGTGCACCACATGGATGATGCGGCCAGGTGGATAGAGTGGCGTACTGGCGGACAGAGCAATAGTTAGGTCACTGGGGTGAGTCCAGAGACGGTTACTGGTCACTGAATTCCCTTCCGTCTCTTCTGGGAGCTCTGACTTGGGTATACACTTTGTGGCTCCCACGATGATTCGCCACTGTCCAAGAAGAGAGAAAGGAGAAGAATGAGGTGATGCAATGGATCGTGATGTCGAAATACAGAAAGGGACAGTGTGGAGATGAGAAAAAAGAATAGGATAAAAAGCCAGGGGAGAAGGGGGCGCACAGTGTCATATTCCTAGGGTCACTTCACATTAGACTGTTGCTGGGTTTGGTTAAACAGGATATATAACACCTTAAGAGTGTCCCAAAACAACAAAATCGGGCTTGTGCCCTTATTTGCTTAATCAGAAAACAAAGGAAAGTTAAAAGGTCTCCCCACACCCCAAGGTTTTTTTCCTGCTTGTTTTTACCTTAGAAATAGCAAAGTCTTGTCTTCCCTGTTTTTGCTGAAGGTTTCCTTAGAGGAGCCAGAGACATGGCGTGGAAGTGTTATCAGCCCTGCATTGGAGGGCCAGGTATGGTGAATCTTTTACAAAGAGATATTTTCTCATACCTATTTATTAGGCATTTGAATTAAGTAGACATTAGCAACAAAAGAAAGAAAACAAAGTTCTAAAGAATCTGCATGAAAACCACTTCCCCTCTCAGTTAACCAGGTTTCGCTTCCCTGGTCCTTGTGAAATCATAATCCCAACAGTTTATATACCCACAGAACACTGCAAGACAAGCAGCATAGACAAGAGCTGAATTTCTAATGTGAAAAACAAGCAGAGAACGAACAACCCAAACAAACAAAAAAACCCTTTCAAGCATGTCACACTACACAACCACACAAAAAGACACAGAGTCCTTTTTCCCCATTTACAGGTCACCTTTAAAATTCTTGATATTAAAACTGCTACTAGTGTTAATAAGGCTTCTGTTATCCCTTAGATCAGGGGTGCCCAACCTACGGCCCACCAGAGCATTTCCTAAGGCCCACAGCCTGCTTCAACATAATATACTAACGGCCAATTCATTAGCATTTGTTTACATCATTTTCGTTTACACAAGCGTGTAAATAGACGATACTGTACCTAGAAACAAGCTATCTAAATACATATGAAACAAGCTGAACTTAAAATACAAATCAATATGGGTGACTTTAAATCTTATTGAAACAGGTTGAATCTGTTTGGCCCACACAAGGTTGTGCTTAGGTTTATGTGGTAATAAGGTTGGACACCACTGCCTTAGAATGCTGGCATTTCCCAGTATGCTGGAAATGAATCTTTACGACATAGTATACATATAAATCCTCCATCTCCAAAGGGTTAACATAATCTACTTAACCCAAAACTGCACAACGAAATAGATACCATGGAGCCATGGGTATAAAACTCCACACCCGCTCCATTACTTAGTCCATTACTGGCTATTGCTCACTAAAGGCCAGGAAGAGCTAGAATTGGAGTGTGAGATCCTAAACAGATTCAGCTCAGGACACCACCTATTCATTCGGTCTGGTGTTTCCATGCAAATAATTGTCAAGGCTTTTCATTCCAGGTGGATTTGAATCTTCTTACCTTTGGTTTGTTACTTCGCTGGAGAACATCAAGAAGCTGCCGGCGAAATCCCTCTAGCTGTGAGAGACCAATCCTGGAAGAGAGAGAGAGAAAGGGTGTTAGCTACAACTGCACAGGTGACTACTGAGAAGTAAGCATCACAACACAGGTACCAAGGAGATGTGGGACTGACAGAACAGAAGAGTGAGATACCACAATACAAGAGATGGTACAAAGATTTGGGAGACCCCACGATACAGATGACCCAAGAAACATCACAGAGGTGTGAGATTACACAATATAGGTAACGAGGTGTAAGAAGCCACAGATAAATTGATAAGATAGTGTACCGGTATGAGATGTGACAATACAGATAACCAAGGAGATGGATACTGAGGTGAGAGATGGCATGAGACAGGTATATAGTACCTGGTGTGACGTCACAATACGAGGAACCAGGAAAATGGTTCAGAGATATACGAGACTACAAAACAGGTAAGCCAAGGAGATGGTACAGCAGTGTAAGACACCACCATACAGATCATCAGGGAGACAATGGACAGATGAGAGATGTCATCATATAGATTACCAATAATAATAATACTCAGTACTTCAGGGCGCTTTTCCTCGAGAGATCTTAAAGCACTTTACAGAAGTGGGTCAGTGTCATTATCCCCATTTCAAAAATCGGGGGAGACACACCATGAATTGATGGTAGAGCTGGGAATAGAACCCAGGTCTCCTGGTCCAAAGCCCCAGCCATTAGGCCACACATCTCCAATGTGATGATAAAAAGGTGTGAGATGTCCAACTCTAGGTAACCGGGGAGAGGGTACACAGGTCTGAGATGACAAAGCACATGGAACCAGGGAGACAGTACACAGGTGTGGGATGACACAATACAGATACCATGAAGATGGCAGAGATATATCAGATGTAACAATGAACATAATTGTGAAGTCAGGATATTCACCTTTTTATTCATACAGGCAACTGAGAGAGAGGGGAGGGATACACAGGTGTGTGATACACCAATAAAGGTGTCCAGGTAAAAGATACAGCAATACAGGAAACTAGGAAAAGAGGGACAAGTAAGAAGCACATGAGGACAGGTAAATGAGGAAACTGGAGATAGATATGATCTGGGGGGGAGGGGAGTTCAGACAGGAAACGGGTGCCTTTGGTATAAAACAAGTGGATACTGAAGTGAGGAATTCAGAGATTTTTCAACTTGCCTGGGAACTAGATCTTTGCCAAGCACGACAGCAGTCACAAACTCTTTTGAGTACTCCATGGCATCCTCACTGGAAGAGAAATAGGATCCAAGAACAAGTAGGATTTCACTGGCAGAGACCGGCATTCCATGGCCAAATTGCTCTTGGCCTCTGAAGGGTCTGATTTCCAAGAGGCTGGATTTGGGGGATTGTGGTGTTGTGCAGGCCACAATTTCTGTTCCTCACGGCATCTGGGGTTTCTGCCTTGATCCACAGGTGCTAGGCTTGAAATCCACTCCCTGTGCCCCAGGCACTATTAGCCCTTGCATACACTTGGGAAAGGAAGTACTCAAATATTATGCCTCAAATTGAATCTCCCATAGTCTTCGGATGGCCAGGACACTTGAGAGAGATAGGAAGGACAGAACATCCCATGCCCTTCGGAGACTGACACTACATGGTGCTTATGGGGTTAAGAACATCACTTTCTGCACCATCCCATCCCTGCTGGCCCAAGGTAAGTGAGCCAAGGCTCCCAGATCGCTGTTCATTATGCAGATTTACATCTTCATTGGCCTCTCTCTGAATCATGGCCTCAATAGCTAGAGGCCAACACTATTGACAGAAGTCAAATGACAGGGTCTACAGACGTCACAGCAAACCACGTTAGAGTGCAATGAAGATCAGAAATATGATAAGTGGAGGCACCTCCTAGAGCTATTGGATAGTCTGAGGTTTACCAGCACACTCTAGCGATGGTTGTGTCTACAACAGCCTAATGGATTTCTGCCAGGGGAAATGCGAATAGATAAGCTACAGAGTTCCCTCAGTGACTATCCTGGGGAGTAATTCCTTTGACAGTCACTGCGGAGGACACTCTGTCCAACAGATACTGTGGAGACTCCTATCATGGTAACTGTCTTGAAGGATAATGCCCAGAGTGATTACCGTAACGGGAAACCCCCCCTGGGTGCTACAGAGACACAGGACTATCATCATGGACGAGTCTCTGCAGCTGCTGTAAATACCCCCTGCAATGACAGTCGTGACTGCTCAAGGGACCCCACCCCTCTCTATGTTGGTCAAGATGGGTAATTTTTTTTTTAAAACTACTATATGAGTCACCTGTTGTATATCTATCTGCAATGGACAGAGGAGCACAGCGCCCTGAATCACATAATATGCAGTGAAGGATGTGGGAAGGGAAACATTGTCTGGGCTGCCAGCCTCTTGACTGTGGCTTGCGCTTGCTACTGTAAACAGGGTGAAGCTACAGTATTAGCCAGGGGACTCCTGTACCATGTGACTTCACAGATTTAGTGAGTGTCCGGGGCAGCTGTCCACCTGGCATCAAAATCAAGATCCAAAACCAAGACGGACAGAACCAGGCCTGTTGGACACAACCAACAGCAACATCAGCTTCTATAGTATATCGCCCCCCATGGCTGTAAGTTCTTTAGGGCAGGGATTGTCTCTTGCTATTTTTCAGTACAGCACCAAGCACAATGAGGCCTTGGGGTGCTATCATAGTACAAATAACACACAATAATGATCAGCTGCAACCCCCCAGTCAGGTCTCATCTTCCAACACATACCTCAGCAGCCCCCCTGGGGGAGAATAGGCATAGCACTTCAGCGATGGGTACTGTGGACGCAGCAGGAAGGACAGAATGGCAGCTGTGCCTGCCCCTAGGGAATGGCCCACCACAATCAGCCCATAGTGTTTTGTTCCTCTGCCCTGCAAAACAAAGACCAGCTGAGATACTGGAAGAATTTGGGCACCTTTCTACGATGCTCTCCAGGCTTAGCAAAAGCTGACTCTCCCATGCACTAGTGCTCCAGACCGTCCCTCCTTCCACCAATGGAAATTAATTATGGCCTGGTAGGACGACACTTTCTGGAGTGGTCATGGAATTCAGATTCCATGCTGCCTCAGTCTAGGATACATAATGACAGTTCCACCAAGCAAATTCCATCCCTGCCCCGGAAGGACCCTTCTTCTGAAGTGAAAGTGGAATTCCCTCAGTCCTAGCAGTCACATCAATAACTTAGCAGGGGCCCAACTATGCCCCATCTGACGGATGAGAGTAGGACACTTTTGTTACTACCTGTGAATTTGTCTCCTCATAACAGGGAACCCATGAGCCTGGAGACAGAATGCGGGTAACCACATCCACTACCATTCACGGAGGCAACTTGAATAATTTTCAGGACAAGGGGGACTAGTTCCAGAAACCTTTTCAGAGGGAAACCTTAGAGATATGTGCAGCGAGAATAACCACAGATGCATAACTAACAGACTGGGGTGCTCCCAATGGGTTGCACACTTGCCAGGGAAAATGGTCTACTCTGGAAAGGAGGATGAATATAAATTTGCTGGAATTGAGGGTGATCAGGAAGGCCATGGAATGTCTAGTTCCCCTCTTGACCTCGTCTAGGTTCAGAGTGACAATTATGCAATAGTAGCTTACATAAATGGCCATGAGGAATTTCAATCTCTCCTCCAAGAATAGAGACTCTACGCGTTTTACACTGGTGAAAAAGTGGAAGCTGCTGGTTTTGGCCACCTAAGTACAAAGCAAACACAACATTCAGGCCAAACAGCTGAGTCAACAGACTCTGTGCCCACGGAGAATGGGAAATGAATAGACAACCTCCATCAGTTCATTTTCAGGAATGAAGAACTCCACAGATCAATTTGTTTGCCTTGTTGGACTTTTCTTGTTGCAGTCACTGGGAGAGGAAGGCATGGAAAAATCAATGCATTCTCAGTTCAGCAGTCTGGTCCCCTAATGTGGGCGTTTTTTCCTTTCCCGCTCCTTGCTCACGTAGCCAGAGTACTCCTGAAAACACCAAGATCTGGCCCCACAGTCCTTAGTTTTCCTGGCTCCTAGAAATGTTAGTTTGTTCCCTTGAATTCTATCTCCCACTAAAGGTCCAATCAGATGCCAAAAACTGAGAAATTCAAACTAGTTCTTAGAACTTGAATGGCTGCATCTTCTGGAGTTTAGATATTCTCAATAGCTGGCAGACTTACTCTTGTAATAAAAAAAAATCCACTTCTGAGCTTTACTATTGCATTTGGTGTAAATTCAGAAGTTGAAGCTCTAGGCATGGCCTGAATCATAAAGCTTACTAATAAAAAGCTATGTTGGCTTCATCAAAGCTCTGAGTCTCAGGCCTGGTCTACACTACGAGTTTAGGTCGACTTTAGCAGCGTTAAATCGAATTAAGCCTGGACACGTTTACACGACGAAGCCCTTTCTTTCGACTTAAAGGGCCCTTTAAACCGGTTTCTTTACACCACCTCCGACGAGGGGATTAGCGATAAAATCGGCCTTAGGGGGTCGGAATTGGGTTAGTGTGGACGGAATTCGACTTTATTGGCCTCCGGGAGCTATCCCACAGTGCTTCATTGTGACCGCTCTGGACAGCACTCTCATCTCAGATGCACTGGCCAGGTAGACAGGAAAAGCCCCGCGAACGTTTGAATTTCATTTCCTGTTTGCTCAGCGTGGAGAGCACAGGTGACCATGCAGAGCTCATCAGCACAGGTAACCGTGATGGAGTCCCAGTCCCAGTCCCAGGATCGCAAAAGAGCTCCAGCCTGGACCGAACGGGAGGTACGGGATCTGATCGCCATCTGGGGAGATGAAGCAGTGCTGGCCGAACTCCGAAGCAGTAAAAGAAATGGCAAAATATTAGAAAAGGTCTCCAAGGCCATAAAGGACAGAGGCCATAACAGGGACGCACAGCAGTGCCGCGTGAAAATTAAGGAGCTAAGGTAAGCCTACCACAAATCCAGAGAAGCAAACGGAAGGTCCGGGGCTGAGCCGCAAACATGCCGCTTCTACGCGGAGCTGCATGCCATTCTAGGGGGTGCAGCCACCACTACCCCAAGCGTGTGCTATGAGTCCCTCACTGGAGAAAGACACAGGGAAGCGGGTTCGGCAGACGAGGAAGATGAGGATGGAGAGAACATAGATAGCTCACAGCAGCAAGGAAGCGGAGAAACCGGTTTCCCCAACAGCCAGGATATGTTTATCACCCTGGACCTGGAACCAGTAACCCCCGACCTCACCCAAGACCCTGTGGGCACACAGGGGACCTCTGGTGAGTGTACCTTTGTAAATATTACACATGGTTTAAAAACAAGCGTGTTTAATGATTAATTTGCCCTGGCAATCGCGGCCAGTACAGCTACTGGAAAAGTCTGTTAACGTGTATGGGGATGGAGCGGAAATCCTCCAGGGACATCTCCAGAAAGCTCTCCTTCATGTACTCCCAAAGCCTTTGCAAAAGGTTTCTGGGGAGGGCTGCCTTATCCCGTCCGCCATGGTAGGACACTTTACCACGCCAGGCCAGTAGCACGTAGTCTGGAATCATTGCATAACAAAGCATGGCAGCGTATGGTCCCGGTGTTTGCTGGCATGCAGACAACATCCATTCCTTATCGCTCTTTGTTATCCTCAAGAGAGTGATATCATTGACGGTCACCTGGTTGAAATGGGGCGATTTTATTAAGGGGACATTCAGAGGTGCCCCTTCCTGCTCTGCTGAACAGAAATATTCCCCGCTGTTAACCACGCGGTGGGGGGGAGGGGTGAAGTGACCATCCCAGAGAATTGGGTGTGTGGGGGAGGGGAGTTAGTTGGGTTTGTGCTGCATGTTAAACCTGAAACCGCAGCCCCTCCTTTTACATTGCAAACCCATTTTAAATGGCCAACCCAACGGGTGCTTGGTATGGTTAATGAGAGCAGTACTGTTTTAAACCATCCCCACTTGTTAACAAGGTTAAAAAAGCCAAAAGACTGTGTCTTACCATGGCTGCCTGCAAGCTGAAATCTGTGGCCTGGCCCTGCGTGAGTGATCTCTCACACAAAACCGGCAGGCCCTCAATATAAGAGGAAAAATGCGACCTTGTAACGAAAGCACATGTGCTGTGTGATGTGAACATCAAAATCTAACGTGAAAGACTGTACCCATTGTTCTCTAAAATGTATCTTTTTTAACCACCTCTCCCTTCTCCTCCACCAGCTGCAAATGTTTCACCTTCACAGAGGCTAGTGAATATTAGAAAACGTAAGCGAAGGACGCGTGACGAAATGTTCACTGAACTACAGACTGCCTCCCACGCTGACAGAGCACAGCAGAATGCGTGGAGGCAGTCAATGACTGATTTTAAAAAAGCCCAATATGAGCGAGAGGAGAGGTGGCGGGCTGAAGAGCAGAGGTTGCGTGCTGAAACGCGGGCTGAAGAGGAGAAGTGGCGTCAGCTTGTAATCAGAAAGCAAGAGTCGATGCTCCGGCTGCTGGAGCATCAAAGTGATATGCTCCTGCGTATGGTTGAGCTGCAGGAAAGGCAGCAGGAGCAGAGACCGCCGCTACAGCCCCTCTGTAACCAACAGCCCTCCTCCCCAAGTCCCATTGCCTCCTCACCCAGACGCCCAAGAACACGGTGGGGGGGCCTCCGGCCACCCAATCACTCCAGCCTAGATGATTTCCAGTGCAATAAGTTTTAAAGTTTTAAAGTTTTAAAGTGCAGTGTGTCCTTTTCCTTCCCTCCTCCCCCACCCATCCCGGGCTACCTTTGCAATTATCCCCCTAGTTGTGTGCTGAATTAATAAAGAATGCATGAATGTGAAGTAACAATGACTTTATTGCCTCTGCAAGTGGTGCTTGAAGAGGGGAGGGTAGGGGAGGGTGGGGTGCTTGGTTTACAGGGTAGTAGAGTTAACCGGGTGGGGGGGGGGGGCGGCGATTTCATTAAGGAGAAACAAACAGAAGTTTCACACCGTAGCCTGGCCAGTCACAAAACTAGTTTTCAAAGCTTCTCTGATGCGCACCGCGCCCTGCTGTGCTGCTCTAACCGACCTGGTGTCTGGCTGCGCATAATCAGCGGCCAGGCGATTTGCCTCTACCTCCCACCCCGCCATAAATGTCTCCCCCTTACTCTCACAGATATTGTGGAGCGCACAGCAAGCAGCAATAACAATGGGGATATTCTTTTCGCTAAGGTCTGAGCGAGTCAGTAAGCTGCGCCAGCGCGCTTTTAAACGCCCAAATGCACATTCCACCACCATTCGGCACTTGCTCAGCCTGTAGTTGAACAGGTCCTGACTCCTGTCCAGGCTGCCTGTGTACGGCTTCATGAGCCATGGCATTAAGGGGTAGGCTGGGTCCCCAAGGATCACGATAGGCATTTCAACATCCCCAACGGTTATTTTCTGGTCCGGGAAGAAAGTCCCTTCCTCCAGCTTTCGAAACAGAACAGAGTGCCTGAAGACGCGAGCATCATGTACCCTTCCCGGCCAGCCCACGTTGATGTCGGTGAAACGTCCCTTGTGATCCACCAGGGCTTGCAGCAGCATTGAAAAGTACCCCTTGCGGTTTATGTACTCGGTGGCTTGGTGCGCCGGTGCCAAGATAGGGTTCCGTCTATCGCCCCACCACAGTTTGGGAATCCCATTGCAGCAAAGCCATCCACTATGTCCTGCACGTTTCCCAGAGTCACTACCCTTGATATCACCAGGTCTCTCATTGCCCTGGCAACTTGGATCACAGCAGCCCCCACAGTAGATTTGCCCACTCCAAATTGATTCCCAACTGACCGGTAGCTGTCTGGCGTTGCAAGCTTCCACAGGGCTATCGCCACTCGCTTCTCAACTGTGAGGGCTGCTCTCATCCTGGTATTCTGGCGCTTCAGGGCAGGGGAAAGCAAGTCACAAAGTTCCATGAAAGTGCCCTTACGCATGCGAAAGTTTCGCAGCCACTGGGCATCGTCCCAGACCTGCAACACGATGCGGTCCCACCAGTCGGTGCTTGTTTCCCGGGCCCAGAATCGGCGTTCCACGGCATGAACCTGCCCCAGTAACACCATGATTTCCACATTGCTGGGGCCTGTGCCTTGTGAGAGGTCCATGTCAATTTCCTCATCACTATCGTCGCCGCGCTGCAATCGCCTCCTCCTCAGCTGGTCCTGGTTTTGCTTTGGCATGTCCAGGCTCTGCATATACTCCAGGACAATGCGCGTGGTGTTCATAGTGCTCATAATTGCCGCGGTGATCTGAGCGGGATCCATGATCCCAGTGATAGCTATGGCGTCTGGTCTGAAAAAATGCGCGAAACTAGTATCTAAAGACCAGGGGAGGGAGGGAGGGGCGAGTGACGACATGGCGTACAGGTAGAGGGAATTAAAATCAAGAAAGGTGGCTGTGCATCAGGGAGAAATACAAACAACTGTCACACAGAATGCCCCCCCCCCAGAGATTGAACTCCTAAGCCTGGGTTTAGCGGGCCGTTGATTTGACGGAGGGAGGGGGGAAGGAAATGAATACAGAACAAATCTATTTTTTACATCTTAAAACGACAGTGCAGCATGACTGATAGCCCTCGGCATTTTCTGGGTGCTTGGCAGCAAATACTGGGCGCGTACCAGTATGATGATGATGGATACCAATCATAATATACTATTTATTGCCAAAAGGCAAGGGGTTGCTGCTGTGTAGCAATGTAACCCTACGTGTGCCAGCCACATCTCTGCCAGCACCCAGATCGCCCTCGGCCTTTTCTGGGTGCTTAGCAGACAATACTTGGCAGAAAATAGTATACTACGACTGGTAGCCATCATTGTCCAACGAGAACGGTTAAAGGCAAGGGGTTGCTGCTGTGTAGCAATGTAGCCCCACGTGTGCCAGCCATATGTCTGCCAGCACCCAGATCGCCCTCGGCCTCTTCTGGGTGCTCAGCAGACAATACTTGGCAGAAAATAATATACTATGACTGATATCCATGATTGTCTGACGAGGACGGTTACCAGTCGTAATAAACCATCTACTGCCAAAAGGCAAGGGGCTGGTGCAATGCAGCCCTACGGCTGCCAGCCCCACAGCTACCAGCATCCCGATCGCCGATGAAGGCTACCACTCATGCTGCACCGTCTACCGCCAAAAGGCAGTTATCTGCTGCTGCTGTGTAGCAATGCAGTCCCACGTCTGCCGGCACCCGGAAGACATATGGTGACGGTGAGCTGAGCTGAGCGGGCTCCATGCTTGGCGTGGTATGTTGTCTGCACAGGTAACCCAGGTAAAAAGGCGCGAATCTATTGTCTGCCGTTGCTGTGACGGCGGGGGAGGGGCCTGATGCAATGTACCCAGAACCCCCCGCGGCACTGTTTTGCATCATTCGGGCATTGCGATCTCAACCCATAATTCCAATGGGCGCCGGAGACTGCCGGAGACTGCGGGAACTGTGGGATAGGTACCCATAGTGCAATGCGCCGGAAGTCGACGCTAGCCTCGGTACTGTGGACGCGGTCCGCCGACTTCATGCACTTAGAGCATTTTATGTGGGGACACACACAATCGGCTGCATACAACCGGTTTCTATAAAACCGGCTTCTATAAATCCGACCTAATTTTGTAGTGTAGACATAGCCTCAGTTCTCTGCATGACCAACAGCAGCACTAGCGGCCCCTAGGCTATAAGGAAGGTCTACCATCACATCCTCAGAACTCCACGTTTATCAAGTCAGGGATCAAACCTTTCCCTCCATTTAAGATGGGAAATCAAATCTGGTACTAGGACACAAAATGGAACTATTAGAAGCAACCTCTACAATACTGCTTTTTTTCTTATCAGTTTAAAGTAGCATTCTTAAATGGCCAACGCGTCTACTAGGAGGGTAAGTGAAACGAATGCTTTGTCCATCAAAGAACCATTTCTTTAGCTTCTTTCTGGTAAAGTTGTCCTTCAGACAGCACTTGACTATTTCACAAAGTTGCTTTCCCAGAGCACGTTAATGGAGACATCTCCTTATCTTCCCCGGGACCAGATCCTACCGAGCGACACCAAATTACATCTGCTGAAGATTGGACCCATCATATTTAAAACAATCTTACCCAAAGGAAGTCAAATTAAATTACCTTGATGTGAGATGGATGATTAAGTATTACTTAGACAGGAACAAAACCAAGATTTGTGTGTACAATGTGCAGAAGAGAATTAAGGTATCAGAGCTTCTAACACCACTATATTCTTGCAAGTCCAGGCAGCAATTATTGAGGTCTATGGAACAGCAGGAAAATTTCCCTCTCATGAGTAAGAGCTCACTTAATAAGGCCAATTTCCACTTTCTGGGGCGAAAGGAATAGAGCATCATATTAAGAAATCATCAGAGTAGTGACCTGTGCATCCCTCCATCCATTTACCACACATTACAAGGTGGACATCTCATTGGGGCATTTGGTTATCAAGTCCTACAATCTGCCATTCTTCTTTGATCCCTCTTTTCCTTCTTCCTCTCCTTTTTGGTTTCTAGATTGCTTGCTAAATCCCAATAGTCCATCTTCAGATCAAGGCCTTCTTTGGACACGAGAACAGGGCAATCTTCTCATAGCAGGGAATCTGACAGTCCAGAGAAGCCCTCCCTTAGCTAAAAGTGTGGTATAATTTACATTCACTTTGGAGGGCAACATTCTGGAGTTGTGGTATGGTCTTCTTCATGGTACAGGAAGATCAGCTCATGCAAAAAGTATATATCTGAGCTGTCCAGATGAATGCTAGTGGCCATTGCTCCCCAGTAGTCTCTCTCTAAACTAATGGATTCCATGGGTAAGAGATTTTAGTCTTATTGATATGTTTCTCTGCTCAGTGTCACTATAGGATGACTTCCTGTTTTGAGCCTTGCCTCAAGAATTAGCTCTGGAGCTATGCAGGACTGGTGTGGAGAACCCTTCAGAACAGGGAGCATGGAGGAAACAAGGACATTGGAGTAACAGGTAACAAGTTGGCGCTCTGAT
Organism: Emys orbicularis; assembly: GCF_028017835.1. Classification (NCBI taxonomy): domain Eukaryota; kingdom Metazoa; phylum Chordata; order Testudines; family Emydidae; genus Emys; species Emys orbicularis. The sequence continues at coordinate 123,683,334 of NC_088686.1, forward strand.
GGCTAGGATCAGCAGGAATCAGAAGAAAGCTTTGAGTGCCTGGGACCAATTCTACTACAGCTGTTTCAGGGAAGTGTGGATGGAGGGACAATACCAGTGGCACAGGAGAATCCTATCTCCTAAACACTCTGCATGGGGCACAAGAAAGCAAGGACTCACCAAGTCACGTCCGAAGGCTTGAGAAAGCACCATCTCCTGCTCCAATTTCTTCTTGATGTACTCAGCAGACAACACCATTCCCTGAGGGCAGACACCAAGGAGCATAGACCAAAATGTGATCATTAGCATATCAGCACAGTCTCAACACACACAGGCCAGCAAATTACTGAAAGGAGTTAGTGAGCTTTCCAGCTAAGGCTCTGGACTGCACCCAAGGGGTGATGGGGGAAGTACTGACTCACCCTTTCATTTCATTTGGAGAGGAATTAATTGGGGTATCAGCAGGTATGTGTCTGGTTAGCAGGGTTGTGGACTGCTATACAGTAGCAGAAGTAGTAAATATTTATATTATGGTAGTGCCAGTAGCGTAGCTGGGGGGGAGCGAGGCAGCGGCCACTCCCCCACTGAGCACAAGTGGCGCCTTGTCAATTTCTTGGTGCCTTTTTTTTTTTTTTAACTCACCCGGAGGGAACAGGGGGAGCGATTAAAAAAAAAAAAAGACGCCACCTGCTACGGCACTTTTAAAAACCCGGCGACGCTCCGGGTTTTTGGCGGTATGTCGGCGGCGGGACCTTCTCTCGCTCTGCGGGTCTTCGGCGGCATTTCGGCGGCAGGTCCTTCAGTGCCTCCAAAGACACCCGGAGCAAGTGAAGGGCCCGCTGCCGAAGACCCGGAGCGCCGCCGGGTGAGTAAAAGCACCGCAGCGGGTGGCGCCTTTTTTTTGGATTGCTCCCCCTGTTCCCTCCACCTGGCTACGCCACTGGGTAGCCCCCAGAAGCTCCAGTCAGGACTAGGGCCCACTGTCATTCTGAAGTATGAACCCAACATATCTTTGAAAGCTTTCTGACACTTGGAACATTAGGCCATCTATCTTTGGTATTTACGTCACACAGCAAGTCTCTGGCAGAGCAGCGAATTGAACCCGGATCTCCTGAGTGCTAGCACTTTAACCATGTTCCTCTCTAATTTCAATCTGTAAATAAAAATGTTAACTATTCTAACAAGTTAACAGGAAAATAATGAGAACATCAAGGTTCTTGTTATGCTCACTAGCAACAGAGAGTGAGAAAATTGTCTAGAAGCCCAGATGGGAAGAGGAATGGGGCCACTGGTGAATGGATACTGAAGACATCGGAGTGGGTTTGTAGTTGTAAACTATTTGGGGGACTTTAGTTGGGTAGAATCGAGAAACTTCTGGAAGGTGGCTGGGGACCTGATAACACAGTTCTATAGAAAGCTGGCCAGCTCATCTTATTTGTCTGCCTTCAGTCTACACAGTGTTGAATTCAGTACATGGCTGTTTCTCATTCTATCCATAGTAAATATTGAGGCTGCTGATCCATACTGCAACAGATGATTAGTCTTTAGTGATCAGCTAACACCGATGTATGACTGTGATGGGGTATACAAACCCCACACTGCGATGGAAGGGATTGAAGGAGTATCCTGGGCCCAGCTAGCCCCCCACTCCAACCCAAGAGCATGGAGACACAGGTTAAAAAGGGAGCAACCCATCTCAGAAGGGAGAGGCTGGGAAGGAGTGCAGAGCTACCCAGAAGGCTCCTGCCAAAAGGAGCTGGAGAAGCCTCCCAGAGGAGACAAGACCATATGCAGAGCCCAGACGGGGCCAGCAGGTTTTGGTTTCCTTCGTTTTTCTTCTTATCTGAGACCAGAAGCAGTGGTAGGAAGCAACCCAGGGAAGGTAGCTCAGAGGGGCCCCCCTCAAAGGCCAAACGCTGCTAACCTTCCTAGGGCCCTGGGTCGGAGCCCGGTGGAGTGGGCAGGCCCAGGCTCCCCTACCACTGCCCCCGCAACGAGCAGACACTTGCCGCTAGGCTCCTGTGCCCGCAGAGGACCCTATTACAATTAATCACCTGACTCAATCTGCCTAAAGGTGAAGAATATGATAGGAAACAAGGGATTGGATGGACTGAAATAACTAAAACATCTCTAAAGTAAAAAATGAACATTGTCAAGTTTTGTCCATTAAGATATAAGGGATCCATGCGCATCACAAAAATGGGCAGCAACTTGGGTTTCTTCAAATTTTTCAAGATCAAATGTGTCACTGAACTGAATGAAACTGGTATTGAAGGTGAAGAGCAGATGAGTCTGTGAACCTACAAATGAGACATCTGTGATGCTAATATCATCATCAAAAAGTAGCTATCAGGATCATTTAAGTCTCTGTTCCAGGCCTTCTGACAGCTCTTCCACTTCAACCTCATTCAAGAACAGTCCCTGTTCATCTTTAACTTCAATGGGAATGTCTGAAAATCAGGTCACTTATTTAGATAATTAACATGGATTTTAGGCTCCTATTTTTGAAAATCCTGACCTGAATCCATGATGATATGTTACAACTGTGTTGAATTAGTCAGCCTTATAGATATATTCTTGATACTGATAGTCTAATGCACACTGTCCTTTTAATGTTATGGAACCATAGTCATAGCTTCATCATTGTCATTAGAGCTGCATTTAGTTTTCGTTAAACTGGGATATTCTGGGCTTCATCATTGTCATTAGAGCTGCATTTAGTTTTCGTTAAACTGGGATATTCTGGGATATCACTAAGGCAGGGGTCGGTAACCTACAGCACGCGTGCCAAACACGGCACGCAAGCCGATTTTGAGTGGCATGCAGCTCCCTGCCGCGGTCCCAGCCCCCAGCCCCACTTAGCCCCCCCCCCCCCCCCCCCCCACCGCCCACCGCTCTCCCCTGCGGGGGCAGGAGGCAGACGCTTGGTTCTGCGGCAGCCAATCTTCCCCCCTCCCCCGCTTCTTCCCCCAGCGTGGTGCTTTCCTGCCCCTCCTCCTCTCCGTCCCTGCGCCAATCAGCTGATGGCCCTAGCGAGGGGGAGGGGGAAGAGCGGCAGCGTGCACACAGCTCCGTAGAGGAGGCAGAGAGAGGTAGGGACGGAGCTGGGGGAAGGGGGTGGAACAGGACATATCCCTTCTAGCCCCCTGCCATGAGCCACTCAGGGCAGGGGGCTGGGAGCACCCCCACGAGCCAAGCACCCCAGCCTTCTGCCCTGCACCCCCCACACACCCCAGCCCTGAACCCCCCCACCCCAACACACACCCAGCCTTCTGCCCTGCACCCCCACAGCCCCAGCCCTCTGCCCTGAATCCCCCCACACAGACTCAGCCTTCTCCCCTGCATCCCCCATACCCCCAGCCCTCTGCCCTGACTCTTGAACCCCCCCACACACCCAGCCTTCTGCCCTGCACCCCCACGCCCCCCAGCCCTCTGCCCTGAAACCCCCACACCCCAACACACACCCAGCCTTCTGCCCTGCACCCCCACACCCCCAGCCCTCTGCCCTGAACCCCCCACACCCCAACACACACCCGGCCTTCTGCCCTGCACCCCCCACAGCCCCCAGCCCTCTGACCTGACCCTTGAACCCCCCCACACACCCAGTCTTCTGCCCTGCACCCCCCACACACACCCAGCCCTCTGCCCTGACCCTTGAACCCCCCCACACCCAGCCTTCTGCCCTACACCCCCCCACCCCAGCCCTCTGCCCTGATCCCTGAACCCCCCAACACACACCCCAGCCTTCTGCCCTGAACCCCCTCCCCCAGCCCTCTGCCCTGACCCCTGAAACACACACACCCCCAGGTCTGGGGTCCCGGCCATAGGCCCTGTTCAGCCCGCTGCCGGCCTAGGTGAACAGAACCCCAGGCTGGCAGTGAGCTGAGCAGGCTGGTGGCGTAAGATCAGCATTTTAATTTAATTTTAAATGACGCTTCTTAAACATTTTGAAAACCTTGTTTACTTTACATACAATAGTTTAGTTATATAATATAGACTTATAGAAAGAGACCTTCTAAAAATGTTAAAATGTATTACCGGCACGCGAAACCTTAAATAAGAGTGAATAAATGAAGATTCGGCACACCACTTCTGAAAGGTTGCCGACCCCTGCTGTAAGGTATGAAGGAATAAAAAATGGGGCCTAATTTAAAAACTGGCACATCACTGATAGGGGGCAGAGAGGAGAATTTGGGGAGTTACAAGAAAATACTTTGTACTGTTCTGTAGTTCTAAGGAGTTAAAAATGACTCCTTTTTGAAATCTGGGTAGTCTAATATTACTTTGGATCCCTCTAGCTTGGGGTGGGCAAACTACGGCCCGCAGGCCACATCCGGCCCACGGGACCATCCTGCCCGGCCCCCAAGCTCCTGGCCCAGGAGGTAGCCCCCGGCCCCTCCCCTGCTGCCCACCCTCCCCCGCAGCCTCAGCTCGCTCCGCCGCCGGCGCAATGCTCTGGGCGGCGGGGCTGTGAGCTCCTGGGGAAGCCCAGCTGCAGAGCCCGGCCTGATCCGGTGCTCTGTGCTGCGTGGTGGCGACGGCAGCAGCATGGCCCAGCTCCAGCCACCGGTGCTCCAGGCAGCGCAGTAAGGGGGCAGGAAGCAGGGGGGATTGGATAGAGGGGCAGGGGAGTTTGGGGTAGTGGGCAGGGGTGGGGGTGTGGATGGTGGTCGGGGGGGAAACATGGGGTTGAATGGGGGCAGGGGGCAGTCAGGAAGGAGAGGGGGCGGCAGGGGGCAGTCAGGGGCAGGGGTTCTGGGGGCAGTCAGGGGACAGGGAGAAGGGGTGGTTGGATGGGGCAGAATTCCCTGGGGGGCCGTCAGGAATGAGAGGAGGGGTAGGATGGGGTGGCGGGGGTCCAGGGGCAGCCGGGGGACAAAGAGCGGGGGTGTGTGGATGGGGCAGGGGTCCCAGAGGGGCTGTCAGGGAACTGGGGGGGTTGGATGGGGCAGGAGTCCGGGGGGGGCAGATAGGAGGTGGGGGCCGGGCCACCCCTAACTGGCCCTCCATACGATTTATGAAACCCGATGCGGCCAAAAAGTTTGCCCGCCCCTGCTCTAGCTCAAAACCCCTTCACATTTTCCACATCGGTAAATATCTCTGAAAATCCATACATAGGCTCTACTGGAAGAAGGCAGGTTGTAATTAATTGTTATTAGGAACTGTTGTATCTAGCTGATATAGTTAAAAGAGCATGATATTTGTCATGGCCATAACTTTTAAGGCTTTTTGTTACAAGTCATGGTCCCTGTCACCCAGGCTAGCTTGCTACCAGGGAAGATTCCTCCATTACCTTATTATTTTGTTTCTTCTTTAGCAATTTGGCTCGAGATATGTTCATTGCACTGGCCCATGAAAGAATAACCCGAGTTTTAAGAAGACAAGATGGGTGATGTAATATCTTTTATTTGACCAACTTCTGTCGGTGAGAGAGACAAGGAGCTCTTTTATGGTTCGAAAGCTTGACTCTATCACCAACAGAAGCTGGTCCAATAAAAGGTATTACCTCACCATCTTGTCTTTCTAATATCCTGGGACCAACATGACTACAACTAGATTGAGTTTTAAGGGCATTTTGCTCAATATAATGTAACCCTATGACTTTTTTGAAATTACTTTTCCCATAGATTTGTGATTTTACCCTACTTTTACAATGATAACCAGCCAACCTTGAATATAGATATAGTCAAGGCCCCAGCAATAGCTCAGGTCATTCTTAACTAATGTAACTATGACAACAGATGTGACTCAACCACTCCCTTCCTATTGTAGTTGTAATGAATCGGTGGTAAGGTCAGCACAAACCTGTCAAGAGTTTCCAATTGTAGATCACATGATAAACTGTACATGAAACAGAAGAGTAAACTGGCTCAGCAAATGGAAGTGGGTTATTCCTGTTACTTGTGTATGTGTGAAAAAGTAATCAACACAAGAAAACAAAACAACTTATGGTAAGTCCCAACACTGCCATATACTTTTGTCCAAGATACATGTGAGTATGAGTGAAGCACTTCATTTATTTTCACTTAAACTTTTGATTTTTATACAATATATTAAAAATGTATCAAGAGACATACAAAATATTATCCTTTTTAGTCTTTCTTGGGAGCCAATAGCATTTAATTATCCAGTAATTCATATTAATAACAGTCAGGACCGCCAACAGAAATTCTGAGCCCCAGGGCCAGGGCCTTCCCTGAGGGGGCGGGGCCTGGGGCGGAAGTGACAAATCTGTCAGGACTGCCCGTGCTGGCCAATCACATCGGCTTGCGGGGCCTGGAGCGGTCTCGCGTGCTTAGGAGCCCTGCGGCCCATCTGGGTGATTTAAAAGGGCCTGAGGCTCCCGGACGCCACCACCGCTACTGTGGCAGCAGCTGGGGGCCCCTGGGCAATTGCTGCCTTTCTGTTCCCCCGCCCCCTCCCTCAGCAGGCCTGATAACAGTATTTTAAAATATAGTTGTATTTGTCTTTGCTATTTATTAATAGGTGATATCTAAGATATGAAAAATATAGTCAAAACTATTTTATAATTATAATTTGATTTTATAAAATAAAAAACAAACTAAACTTCTTTTACTTATATCTGAAGTTGCAAAGCCATTAATCAAAGAACAGCAAAGAAAATTTTAATTAAAAGGCCAAACAAATACAAAAAGAAAACAGCAAATGCTCTGATAAAATATGTAATAAAATCAGACATATTTATGCAAATATTCTAAAAAGGTCAGTCAAGAGAAAATTTTTACCTCTAACATGGATTTTAGATTTGCACAATAGATAATAAGATACTTGTAACTTAGATTTTCAGTTTATTAATGTCATTTTCATTTGGATTTAAATTTTATCTTTTTTGTTTCATAAAAATTGTTTACAATTATTATTATACTACGTAATTTTGAACAAAATGCATTAGTTCAACAGCATGAGATGTTAGTGCTAACTCCTTTTGATAAGCATAATATTTAGTAAATGAAACAAGCAGCATAGATTTTAAATTTCTGAATGCCAATTATATGACAAAAACATTACCTCATTTATTTCTGAATAATAGTTTGTTATGCTGATTAATTTTTGTTACTTCAAAAGCTTAAAACACAGCATTCACATTTACAAGAGCAAGAATGCAAGCTTGGTTTCAACAATATGACCCCATTCTGCAAGCCTATCCATAGATATAATCCTTAACCAAACACAGAGTCCCAGTGACACCAGCTACAGTATGCATGTGAATAAGAACTACCTGCATGAGCAAGGCTTCCAGGATCAGGATCTTACACCTCTATCCAGCCAAGGACTTAAGCATGTGCTTAGCGTTAAGCATGGGATTAGTCCCTTTGACTAAGATACTCATGTACTTAAAATTAAGCACATGCTTTAAATTTAGCACTTTGCTGTATTGGGGTCGAAGGTGTTCTCTGTATTAACTAAATCGATTTAATTACACCAGGCCAGATCTCTAAAATAGACATGCTGCATCAATTTTGTTACATCAATGTAAGTTTTCTCAATAGAGACGAGGCTCTGGTGTGGGTCAGTGACCATCTGCCTTGCAACACTGAGACTGTTACACTCTGTCAGGGCTAAATTTATATTTCTTTCAACTGAGCTTTTCAGAATTTGCTGTCAGTGATTTGTTTTCCACCTTAACAGATTCCTTTTATTAAAGTGGTATTTTTATTAATTGTGTATCTTTCTTTTCTTTGATTAATGGCATAGTGACCTTAGAAGGTTTTGGGGGGTTTAATAATGCCACTTGGCCATGATACGGCCCCTTTTTTAATCCAAGGCTCTCAAATAATTAATGAATCTTACAACATTTTGGGGGAGAGGGGTTGGGATTACACTGTAAACTTAGAAGGCCAAAATAAGCAGCATTTTCTGAGTACCTTGTGTCCCAGCCAGGTTCCATGGTGACCTTCAACTGGGAGGCGCTCTGCATCCCCCGTCAGGTCAGTCAGGGCATCCTGGAGGGAGAGAATCCAACACAGTTCAGAGAGTGAGAGAAAAGAGAGACAGCAAGAGTGTGAAATGAGCTCTCTGCTTGTACCGAAGGAGATTTCCAAGGACCAAGCATAAGCTGGTGCATGCTGGTGAGGGTGAGCGCCAGGGGACTCCCATCACAGAGCACACATACCTTTGGAGACAGGGTTCCTCGGATGCTGATGACCACCTTCTTCTTCTCATGGTCCACAGCCACATAGAAAGGAGTTTCATAGACCTGGGGAAAATGCATTACTCTGTTAAAACCTTCAGCCCCACCTAGCTGTGATTTCCCTCCCCCCGCCCCCACACACATCTTTTCCCTCCCAGCTAGAGGGAAGCAGACCACCTGCATGACAGATCTCCCCTCTGGACTGTTCAAGGTCAGCAGTAGCATAAAGACTTGTATACACGTGGTGCAATCAGTCCAGAGGGGGATCTCCAGTGCCGGGGGAATGGCTTAGGGGCCTTCCAGCCATGCTAGAGAGCACATAGCTCTCATGGGGAAGTGGCTGGGGAACATGTCCAGAGTACAGCAGTTGCCATAGAGTCTCCTTACCGCATCATGACAGGAGGTGTAGACAATGTCCACTGAAGTCATATTCTCATCTAAGAAGTGGCGACGGATAGCGATGGCGTTGCAGCCGCAGCAGTTATCCTCCTCAATGGTGACACTAGGGGCATAGCGAGGCCGCGAGGGGCAGAGACAGCAACATCTGCAGAGAAAAAGAACTACTCTGAGGAAAAAGGAAAGGTGGGGCTTTGGGAAGAGGGGAGGGCAAGCAGCAAGCAGGAGAGGCACTGAGCCAAGAAAGGGAAACAGGGAGATACTATGGGGGTTTGAGAGACTCTGCATGCGAGTCTCTGGCCATTGTTTTTTATGCGCTGGTGCCATGAAGCTGGAGCATAGACAAGAAGGCACAGGCATTTTTACCACCTAACTGTGACCTGAGTAGGTTTAGATGCCATGGCAGTAAAAATGCCCATGCCCGCCTATACTATAGGTGGAGCTGCACCCATGCCAAAAAATGCTTAGTTTTTCCCAGAGTAGACACACCCTCTTTTTCAGTGTCACCATGTAAAATCATGAGGGGGTGCAATGTTGCTTGCGGACACCAGGAGGAGCAACAGTGCAACTAACGACGGAAGCATCAATGTGACTGTGGGATCTTTGAACACTCCACAGCTTTGAACGCCTGGAGGGATGCTATACCTTTGTTACTGCAGTCCCAAATGTCTTGTAACAGACAAAGAGGCCATCCCTCATTCAGGTCTATGTCTGTAAAAAACAAAGCAGTTCTGGAGGCTAACCACCAAACCTAACCACCAAAAGGACTTGAAAAATGTCTTTCCCTACACCTCATGCACAGATGATTGAAAAGTGGACAGACTCTTATTACAAATGTTCCTAAAAATCAAAACAGCTTCTGGACTGAGACTGTGCCTGAGAAGCGTAGCTCTTCCCCCGCCCACCCCCGTCCCCCGCGCTCCCCCCCCAAAAAAGAAAGTAATGAGAAAGTTCCAAGCAACTGAAAATATAAAATGTTTAAAATGAAAGTGCTACCTCACTTTAAGTGAAGTGCTGCTACCTGGAGGTGACCATGCTACTCCTGGCATCAGAAATAAATCCCAGACACCAAGGAGCACAGATCCTGGCCAAATCTCATTGACGCCAAATGTCAGCTCCTTGCATTTCTGTGCTTCCCAGAGCTATGAGATGGCAATTCTGACTCAGTGAATATCGTCTTAATCAATTCCCCATGCTGGCTGTATGAAGCACACAGGTCTGGCAAGGTCTTTAGCATGTCAGAGAGGGCATACTGAGACACAGTCTGGATTATTTAATAGGGAGGACAGATGAGCAGTGGGGAGTAAGGGTCTGAAAAGAAAGAGCAGGAAGGGATGGGGAAAGTAACTGAGAAGAAGAGAGGGAATGGAGAAAGAAAGAAAGAAAGAAAGAAAGAGGTGAGGAGAAGAGAAATGGAAAGAAAGGGGAGATGGATAAAGAAAAGGAAAAAGAAGGGAAAAATGAAAAAGGGGAGAGAGGAGCAAAATGGGGAGAGAAAATGAAAGTGAAGGCAGATGGAGAGGCAGGCAAGGCCACTCACGAGCAGGATCTGGCCAGGCGACAGAGTCCACAGGTGGGCTTCCTCATCAGGTACATGGGCCAGCCATAGGCAGCCAGGGCAAACAGCATATAATAACAGACCTCTTTGTACCGCAGCATCTCTTGCTGAAAGAGACAAGAGAGATTAAGTGCCCTTCATATTCTCTTTGGTGGCGCTTGCCTCACCTTGCCTCCCTTATCCAGCGCTCTCCCCACCAAGAACTCCCTAATATGTGTTAGGGACGTGCATCCTTGTTTCCTCTTGATGTCTGCATATTACGTCAGCCCTCCCTATCCCCACCACCAGAGCAGCTATAGACCTCGGAGTATATCATCAGTTGCCTTGTGGAGGGCACATTGGTTATCCTGGGCCAGATCCTCCACTGGAGTAAATCAACCAAGCTACGGCAATTAACACCAGCTGAGGCTCTCACCCATAAATGTTTAATAACGTTTAGAATTAGATCTAAAGATATTCCTGCAGCACATCAGCAAACTATCAAACTTTTGCAAGGGAAGCCATCCCACAGTGGTCTTAGCTCTATTACACTGAGGAGATCCCAGTCCACACAAAACCCAGAGTGCCCTGCACTGCCCTAATTGAGGAGAGGAGACACTAGATTACTACTGGTCAGTAACAGGATCTCTCTAGCACAGGGGTTCTCAAACTTCATTGCACCGCAACCCCCTTCTGACAATAAAAATTACTACACAACCCCAGGAGGGGGACCGAAGCCTGAGCCTGCCCGATCCCCGCTGTCCCAGGCGGGGGGCCAAAACCCCAGCCTCGCCGCCCTGGGTGGAGGGGCCTGTAACCTGAGCCACACTATCCATGGCCGAAGCCGAAGCCCTCAGGTTTTGGCTTCAGCCATGGGCGGTGGGGCTCGGGCTTCGACTTCAGCACCAGGCCCCAGAAAGTCTAAACCAGCCCTGGTGACCCCATTAAAACAGGGTCACAACCCACTTTGAGGTCCCGACCCACAGTTTGAGATCCACTGCTCTAACATATTGTTCCCATATAGCCACAGATGGTCATGGAGATGCACAGAGATGGAATTGTAAAGCCATTCTTCTAGTCTAGGGCCATGTGCCTCAAAGCACGTGTGGGTCAGTGCTGACCTTGTCTATGAAAGGAGACACATAGGCAATTCTCCACCTGTCTAGAATGAGAGGCAGTCTGAAGACAAAGTGGAACCCAGTGGAGCAGAATGGAACCACAGGTAGATTAATCACAGAATCACTTGATCAGAAAAGACGTGGATTGGGTCGTCTACCTCAGCGATTTTGCAACAATCCAGGAAGATGGCCAAAGTGTGCCCTGTTAAGGGCTGCAATGGCAACATGCCGGGAGACCAAAAGCCAAACAGAATTTGCACAAAATAGGACAGATTTCAGCTGTCTTCACCTTCATTAAAGAACTGCAACCTGCAGACACTATTGGTTCCAGCACGCAATGTTCCATCTTGATGTAGGTGGCCTTCTGCTCTGATCGAGATAGAACCCTGTTCTATGCTGGCAGCACTTCCATATGAAAGTCCTGTATTAACACCCTGCCTGTGGCACTGACTCCTCGTTTGTTGCCTTGGAAAAGTCAATTAATTGCTCTTTCTCCTCCATGTGGGATAATACCACCTACTTCATAGGGACATGGTGAGGATAATGCTTTAGAAAGCTTTGAAAGACCAAGGCAAGAGCTAAGCTTTATTGTTATTATCATCTAATAGGTCTTTTTCATCTTTAATTTCCTTGATTATGTGAGACAGAGAAAGAAATAAATGAAAGTGCAAACACCAGCTAAGAGACAAAGGGAAATGAGCTATGAGAAGACAGTCAGTTTGCTCTTTGTTTTATGGATCTGCACAGAGCAGGTGAGTCCATGGGCTAGTGACTTACCGAGTTTTTCAGATCCAGGTACTTGGTGTTCCTGGTCACTGGCATCCCAGACAGAAAGGCCAAGATGTCATTGTTTGCCTGTAAATCACACACACATATGGGTGAGTTCCCTCCATCCACAAAGACACAATGGCTGTGCACAAGGGAAGGCAAGTTCCCATTGTTCTGTGCCAACACAACTTGCAGACTATGAGATTTTTTTCCCTACCATCTGGTCAGCTTTCTGAGCTTATTTTTGTTCCAATTCCCACCCAGTCTGATCTCTAGTCCCCTGATTTTGAATCTCTCATCACTAGCACGACAGCCTTGAAAACTGGGGTCCTGAACCACTTTGCTCCCATGGCACTTTTCTGCAGGGGTATCAATCAGCCAAGTTCAATTTCAGTAACTCCCTGGGTACAGTAACTATCCCTAATATTCCCCCTGTCATTTTGGCTGGATACAGGAGTCTTCTTTACACAAAAGTATAGAAGGGGGTCTAATCTTGATGTACATAGTTAAATAATTATAATGCACTAAATCTGCATATATTACCCGCCTACAAAAAGAAAGGGGTTATGAGGTTTAATTCCTTAATGGAATCATAGAAATGTAGGATTGGAAGAGACCTCAATAGGTCATCTAGTCCAGCCCCTTGCACTGAGGCAGGACTAAGTATTATCTAGAGTAGGCCATCCCCGACAGGTTTTGTCTAACCTGTTCTTGAAAATGATGGAGATTCCACAAGGTCCCTAGGTAATTAGTTCCAGGGCTTAACTATCCTGACAGTTAGGAAGTCTAACCTAACGTTTAACCTAAATCTTCCTTGATGCAATTTAAGCTCGCCCATTACTTCTTGTCCTATCCTCAGTGGTTAAGCAGAACAATTTTATCACCCTCCTTTTTATAACAACCTTTTACATACTTGAAGACTGTTATTATCTCCCCCTCAGTCTTCTCCTTTCCAGATGAAAAAAATCCAATTTTTTCAATCTTTCCTTGTAGGCCATGTTTTCTAGACCTTAAATCATTTTTGTTGCTCTCCTCTGGACTTCCTTCAATTTGTCCACATCTTTCCCAAAGTGTGTAGCCCAGAACTGGGCCCAGTACTCCAGTCGAGGCCTTATCAGTGCTGAGTAGAGTGGAAAAATTACTTCTTGTGTCTTGCTTACAACACTCCTGCTAATACGTCCCAGAACAATATTCACTTTTTTTTGCAACATTATTGGCTCACATTTAATTTGTAATCCACTATAAACCGCAGATTCTTTTCTGCAGTACTCCTTCTTAGGCAGTCATTTTCCATTTTGTATTTGTGCAATTGATTATTCCTTCTTTGCATTTGTCCTTACTGAATTTCATCCTATTTATTTCAGATCACTTCTCCAGTTTGTCAAGATCATTTTGAATTCTAATCCTATCCTCCAAAGCGCTTGCAATCCCTTCCAGCTTGGTATTGTCCACAAATTTTCATAGGGCAGGTCTACATTACAGCCTAAGTCAATATAACTTATATCACTCAGGGGTGTGAAAAATTCCCCTACAAGTGACGCAAGTTTCCCGCCGACATAGCTTTCACTTCTCATCGAATTCTCCTATCGTCATAGTGCATTTTCACCAGACGCGCTACAGTGGTGCAGCTGCACCGATGTAGTGCTGTAGTGTAGATTTGCCCTAGGTGTACTCGCTATGCAATTGTCCAAATCATTTCTGAAGATATTGAATAGAACCAGAACCAGGACAGATCCCTGTATGCAAAGCACTTTGGGAGTCTCAGATCAAGGTGTTACAGAAGAACTAAGTATTTTATATTTAATTCACAACCCAGTGACTGGTAACAGCCCATCATACAACTGAAACAAAGTGGGCAGAGCCATGGGGTTCTCACACACTGAGGCAGGTAAAACAGGGGCCAGGTGGAAATGAGTGAGATACACGCGTCGCAGTCTCAGAACCCCCATTGGGACAGTGCAATCCGGACGCACTCCATGCGCTCACCTCATCCAGCACTGCATTGCGCTTTGCCCTCTGCCGCTGACGCAGGAGGACCAGGCCCGCGATGATGTCAGACGGGACTATGTCAAGGTCTCGGAAAAACTCAGCAAAAAGGTAGGCAATTTCAGAGTACGCATCCTGTGGAATCCAGAGAGAGGGGAGGGTTATGGAAGAGGAGTTTGGGGGAAGGAGCAAGAGGGAAAGAGTGAGTGGGAATCAGTATGGCAGCGATGGCCTCATTCCCAGAGTGATCTCTGGAAAACATTCCCAAGGGGACCTCATGGGAAAAAGTCTCTGGTCTAATGATTATTAATATGTATTATTTATATTACAGTACCATCTAAAGGCCTCAGTTGAGATTAGAGCTACACTGTGCTGGATGCATGAATGTTAAGAGACAGTCCCTACTATCAAAATAGACAAGACAGACAAAAGCGGAGAGAAAGGAAGTATTCTTAGCCCCATTTTACAGATGAGGAACTGCGGCACAAAGAGAGTATGCTGGGAAATGAACTTCAGTCCCAATCCAGCGCCTTAACCTCAAGGCCAGCCTTCCTTTTTAACACTAATTTCATTTGAACAATTCATTTTAGTAAGAAAATCCCCCATATTTCCTCTACTTGTTGACCTCATCATTCTCTAGATGGGAGTCCTATGATCACCTCTAGTATACTGAAGCCGGACAGTCTTCCAAGCCCCTCTGTCCCAGCCATACTGTGAAGAATGGGGGAGATAGCTGTATTATTTTTACAACTATTATCTGATTGCCATCATGTTTGTTACATGGTTTCAATGAGTTAAGTCAAACATGGGTGGTTTTATACATCTGCAGGAAGATAAACAATGGCTATGGATAATCCCAGTCACCCCAACTTAAGGGGACAATACAGATGACAAACCCTTTAAGTCTAGCTCAGACTATGTTGAGGCTCACCACCTGCACTGACACAGGGGAAAACTGGAACAAAGGACTTTGGAACTGTTAAAAGCTGAGCCCCTGACAGACAAAGGGGGAGAGCACTGCAAGGAAGAGAAGACTGAGCAGGAGGAGCAGCATGCAGGAGGATCCCTGAGTCACTGAAGGACGCTGCTCAAGACCCAAGTGACTCTCAGCAGGACTGAGGATCTTGCAAACAGGTGCTATTTTTGCTTAGATTGGTAACTCCCATGTACACCTCTACCCCGATATAACACGACCCGATATAACACGAATTCGGATATAACGCGGTAAAGCAGCACTCCGGGGGGGTGGGGCTGCGCACTCCGGCGGATCAAAGCAAGTTCGATATAACGCGGTTTCACCTATAACGCGATACGATTTTTTTGGCTCCCAAGGACAGCGTTATATCGGGATAGAGGTGTACCTCTATGAGAAAAGGGGGTATGGTTTAGAAGTTCCTTTGCAAAGTCTGTGCATTCTATGCTTTAGCTGTCACATAGTCCCCAAAGAATTAAACTGTTAACGCAGGTACCCAGGAGGGTGGAGCTCTGAGGAGAGCATGCTTATGCTCTTGGGGAGACATGGGGGGTCAGCACTGGCCAAGGGCAGTTGGGCCGCAGGGCCCCATATCCCAAGGAGGAGTCTAGACAGGAGAGGCCAGATTAAGAGAGGGTATCTGGATGCTGCTCAGATCCAGCAGGCTTAAAAGCAATGGGATCCAGAGATTTGGTCCAATATAGCAACCGAGTGTCTAACCACAAAGCGGAGCTCAGCTAGGGCTGTAGCACATACCTAGCCACTACTTTGGCTCTTCCTCATCACTTAATCTTTCCTGGAGGTTTGTCACAGTCTTTACCCTGAACTGTCGGCCCATACTTTCAAAGGAACCTTCACCCAGCATCTAAATTTACAACTGTGATTTTGTGTGCAATTGGTCTGCATGTGTGAATGTGGTCATTAGACATGTAACTCCCTGACTGGAGAATGTGCTTGAAAGCAGAGTCTGGTTTGGAGAACATGGTCTCCCTTCTCCTGTCCTGCCCACTGCTTGGAAGCTCTACTTTTCCAGAGGTAAATGCTTCCACCTCTGGCAAACTATGAAGGGCAGGCTTCTGGGGTGCGAGATTATTTCCCTCCAGCTCTTGCACAGTCTGCACTAGAGATCTCTATCATCAGTGACTGAACCAATGGGACTTCAAGTACCAATGATGCACAATCTCTACACTTGCTGTATTGTTTTAAATGCAGTTTTGACCTGTACCAATCCTAGCACTGTACTGCAGCATTATAACTGCATTGCCTTCTGGGTACCTATCCCACAGTTCCCTGAACTAGTGGCATGTGGGAAATGCAAAAGGCCTTAAAGGAGAAGAGGGGAAGTTCCCATAAGTCCGAGGGAACTGGTGAGATTTCCCAGACCTTTTGTCAAGATGGAGAGGCCAGCGTAAAAGTTGAGTTCTTATTCCTTGCTCAGCAAGGAAGGTTTGTGCTGGAGCTTTTCAAAAGTAGGTACAAGATCTCTGAGATGACTAGAGAGACAGTGTAGGTTGTTTGGGCAGGACCTGCAGTGCACAAGACCAGCACTAATAGACTCCTTGTTGCAAAGGTCACTCCCCAATCCCACAATAACCATCTCTGTCCAAGTAGTTCAGGGTGATATCCACTTGGCAACACTCCACTTGTGTGTCTAGACAATGACCACAGTTTTCCACAGACTGAGGGGGACAAGTTTTCCTTGAGGCCTGGGCCAGGCAGCCATGACTACAAAACTTCAGAATGAGGACAAAGACTTTTCTTCCCTCTCTGTGGGGAGCTGCCCCCAATCTTGCAACTCTGGATCACAAAGATGGGAGCTCCTATCCCCATGCAGACCAGACTAGTGTTTGCTAGAGCTGACAGAAGAACAGAACTTCCATCTCACAGAACATTTTGATTATTTTACATTTGTTTTCACCCTGAATCAGGCCACTGAAACTTATCACATAAAGAAAAGTACCAAAAAAACCTGATTCAGAAATGTCAAAACAAAAAATGTTGACATTCCTCAATCAGAATGTTTCATTTTGGGTTATTTAGATATTAAACTGTGTCTACTTGAGCCACTACAGTGCCTCATGGGAGTTGTAGTTTCAGTGCCCCATTCTTCCCTATGGGCTGGGCTCCCCGACTGCACTACATCTCCCACAATGCACCACAGTTTCCTCTCTGGCTGAGCCACTGTGATGTATCTGGGATGTGCGAGCACCCAGACTCAACTCCAGTGAGACACCATGACAGCTCAAGCGGGCACAATGTAAAAATGACCCAAATGAAAATGTTCAGATTCAGAGCGATCTGACCAGAAACAAAACATTTGTTTTTTCCAGCTGGATCTTCCATCCAGCAACTGACCTGTGGAAACTGGCTATGTTGGATAGTTACTGTCAGTTGGGCATCAGTTTAGGGCTCGGAAGTTCCCAGGAAATGCTATGGCATTTGCAAGGCATTATATTCAGTACTGCAGGGGCATGTAACCAGGGTGGCCAATTGTGACAGTCTATAGGGGGATTTCAAAAGTGCCAAGTGACTGATCCTTTGGTGATTCTCACTAAGCCCCGTGCGGCTCAGTAACAACATCCCCAGGTTAATTACCCACTGTCTAACAAAGCCTTCCCTTTAATCTCTAATTTACAAATAGGACAAATAAGAGCATCCCGGTGGCCTTCTCCAGACCATCCACTACTTTACAGTGCTCTGTATCTTCTCGAACCATCTCCTCTCCAGGGTAAAGAACATACACAACCCCACATTTCTTTCAGTACCATTCTCTGCACCTTTCCTGTGTCTTTTTCTGAGATGAGGAGACCAAAATTGCAAGCTGTAATTAGTGCAGATGTACCATTGATTTATAGAATGCCCTTAGAGTTTTTCCATATCGTTCTCTATTCCCTTCTAATGCAGCCAAAAATCTTTTCTGATTTTTGGCCACCACTGTGCATTGACGTCTTTGCTGAGCTGTCCTCAATAACTCCTAGATCTTTTCCTGAGAGGTTATAGCTAATTTAGAGCCCATCGGTGTGTGCAAGTAATTTAAATTGTTCATTGCAATGTGTATTAGCTTGCCCTTATCTTTGATGACTTTCATCTGCCATCGGTAACAATTCCCTCATTCTGTCTGATCCTTCAGGAGTTCCTCACAAATGCTCCATAGTTTTGACTAACCTAATTATTACTGTGTCCTCTGCAAAATTTGCCACCTTACTATTCACCTCTCCAGAAGGCCATTAATAAATACAGTGAACACCAGATCTAGTGCATGAATCTGCTCCTACTGAAGTCAATACGA